>NC_136420.1:165435080-165827580 GCF_052625555.1 Lactuca saligna
CAAGCGTTAAACGACTCTAATGGAGAAATATGTGCAAGTATACTTGGATGAAATTGTGGCAAGACATGGTGTGCCACTAAAGATCATTTCCGATCGTGATACTCGCTTCACTTCTCACTTTTGGGCGAGTATGCAACGTGAATTAGGATCTCGAGTTGCTCTCAGCACAACTTATCATCCCCAGACAGATGGTCAAAAGGAAAGAACAATCCAAACAATAGAAGATATGCTTCGTGCATGTATCTTGGAGTTCGGTGGTAACTAGGATAAATACTTACCTATTGTCGAATTCTCGTATAATAATAGTTACCACGCTTCAATCAAAATGCCACCATATGAAGCATTATATGGTCGCAAGTGTCGTACTCCATTATGTTGACGAGACATAGGAAAGAAGTTCCTTGGAGGCCCTGAAATGATTCAAGACACCGCCGACAAGATTCAAATTGTATGAGAAAGAATGAAAGCGGACCAGGATCGACAGAAGTCCTATACAGAAAGGAGAAGATGACCCATAGAATTCCAAGTGGGTGATTTCGTGATGCTGAAGGTATCTCCATGGAAAGGCCTTATGAGATTTGGGAAGAAAGGAAAGTTGAGTCCCAGATTTGTTGGTCCTTTCAAAATCATCCAAAGAATTGGAATGCAAGCATACCGCTTAGAATTTCTTGAAGATTTGGTAGGTATTCATGACGTATTTCATGTGAGCTATATGCGCAAATGCTTGAGCATCAATGATGAGACAGTTCCATTATCTGAAGTAAAATTGGATAATAAGTTAAGATATATAGAAGAGCCGGAAGAGATAGTGAATGAAAGAACAACTAACCTACGTAATAAAAAAGTGGAGTTGGTGCTTGTCAAGTGGAAACACCATCGAGGCCCAAATTATACTTGCGAAAATAAGAATGAGATAAGAGCAAAATATCCCCATTTATTTTGATCAATGTAATTTCGGGGACGAAATCCTCAAAATGAGGAGGTATTTGTCACATA
Source organism: Lactuca saligna (assembly GCF_052625555.1). Taxonomy (NCBI): domain Eukaryota; kingdom Viridiplantae; phylum Streptophyta; class Magnoliopsida; order Asterales; family Asteraceae; genus Lactuca; species Lactuca saligna. Next base: position 165,436,077 of record NC_136420.1, read on the forward strand.
CACGTTTGGAAATCGTGTTTAAATATATAATATTATGAAATATTAAGTGAATTCGAATGTCGAGTTCTAACAGATAGTTTTACTATAAATGAAGTAAAACTATGCTTAGAATCATTCAGAAAGTATTGGAAGTCTTGTGAGATTCCAATCAAATGTCAAATAGTGAAATATAACGAAAATATAAAATTTGGAATAAGTAAAATTTTATTATAGAAAGTTGTAGATAATCTCGTTAGAAATTTGTAGGCAAAAACCTCGTCAAAATCCGAGTTATAACGAAGAAGTTATGACCAACTGAAGATCCGCGACAAAACAGGCACGACGCCGAATGACGTAAAAAGTGAGTTTTTGATAAACTACTTTTTAGCCTTAATAATCTAAATGAAAGTCGTAGTCTTCGTTAAACCGAGAAATTCGATAAAAAGAACGCCAAAATCTGACTTCGTATGAGGAAGTTATGATTTTTCGAAGTTTCAACTTAGCAGTGGACAGCTAAAAACTCGAAGATCGAGCAATATTTTACCGATACATCCTAAACGAGAATCGAAGGTCTCGTCATATGTAGTACAACGGTAAAAATTCTGACGAAAACGGATGTCGGATGAAGAAGTTATGAATTTTTAACGGATTTTCCTATCCCGGTCTCTTAAAAATAATAATATTAAAATTAAATTCAAAATTAGCCGACGAAGTCTAAACAAAAGTTGTAGAACATAATTTTAGCTACGCGTGCATATAAAGAACGTCAAAAACGGAGCTCGTATGCGAAAGGTATGGAGTTTAGACGTTTTGGCACAAATATCGAGAAATTTCGCATAGGTGGCTTCGGCCACGTCACCCTCGCTCAAAAGATGCCACGTATCCGAAATTGGTGACTCATCGAGGCCAGCTGGTGAGATGTGTCACCTGCCCCCGCATCCAAAGTCCGGTCCGCGAAGAATCCAACGCGTGCCCTCTATCACGTGTACGAGCCTCGCAGGGGTGCCACGTCCGAAGTCTCGGACTAGACCTTGGTCCAATCAGAAGCCGACACCGACCCCCTCGCATGCGCAACCCACGTGCGAGCCACCTACGCACCCTCGCCCTGCTGATGTCGCGTGTCCTCGTTGCTGAATCCCCTTCCTTAGCCGACTTCGGACCTCCCTATAAATACAAGGGGCTGCGAGACCTCTCCGGTGATTTTGGAAAATTTCCACTTTCACCCCTTTTTTTGATATTTGTACTATTCCGACTTCCCCCGAAGCCCCGGTACTGATTCCAAAGCCCGAAACACGCCTTGAGACTTCCGAGAAGCCCAGAAAATTTATCTTTTCGATTTCGAAGCTCTACTTTCGCAGAGCCCGGTTTTCAAGAAAACTCCTGGTTTTCAACGACGAAAGTCATATTTAGAGCTGAAGTACTGCCCAAATTAATATTTAGCCCACGGTTATTTCATGGTGAGTTTAATATATACAAATAATTGTATGTTATGTGTTATATGTGCTACGTGCTTTTCAGTGTTATTATTCTGGGTTATTTTCCCGGGTTATTTTTATTTGCTATTTTTAATAGCAAAGAAATACCTTTGACCATGTGATCAGTGAAAGGACTTAGATTAACGTTGGTATTGGTATGTAGCCTCTAGCCATGTGGAACATGTCTCCGTAAGAGAATGAATTCTATTCTATGGTAGTGGCAGAAGGTTAGACAAGGCTATAAGCCTGAAATCTACCGAAATGTTAATCCGATGTTGCATATCTTCTGTGCCGTTTGGGCCAAACCTTTATTGATGTATATCAAGCATGGAAATTGTTATGTCTCATTGATTGTATATCTTTAAATCAAATCAATGATTGATATGGAATGTTTGTCACATGATTCACATATGCCCTTGTTGTTCCTTGTTCCTTGTTCCTCCTTGCTTCTGTATCTATTATAGAACTCACTAAGCGTCACCGCTTACCCTCTCGATGTTTAACAAATTGCAAGAGATAAACATCCAGTATAGTTATTTACTGGTAGAAGATTTTTGAATAGTTTGAAACTATTGTATCGATAGAAGCTTATGAATAGTTTCAAACTATTGTATTTTGCACTCCCATATGAATAAAACTATAGAATCCTGGGAAGTTATGTAATATATAACACTTTAAAATAATCGGTTTGTATCCAGTAGTTTGTAATCTCTTTATCAATGTAAAATATTATTTTTATGAATATGCAAGTAGCATGTTTTGGAGTAACTATATTGTCGAGTATGAAAGTTTGGGTCTTTCATAAATACGAAAGTTAGGGTCTTTCATTAAGCGTTTGGAAGGCAGCTTCTTTTTTATCCTCCCAGCTGAAAGTCACTCCCTTATCAGTCAAGGTAGTGTGTAGCTTTGTGATTTTGGAGAAATTTTGTGTAAACCTTCTGTAGTAACTAGCCACCCCTAAAAACTGGCGTATCTCCATCGGTGTTTTTGGTTGTTGCCCAATTTTCAATTCCAATGACTTTGGATGGTTCCATGTATATCCCTTTTTTGTTGACCATGTGTCCCAGGAAATCCACTCTTCGGTTCCAACATTCTCATTTCGCAAATTTTGCAAACAGCTTCTCGACTCTTAACGTTTCCAAGACTTGTCGCAGATGTTGACTATGTTCTTCCTCACTTCGTGAATAGATCAGTTTGTCATCGATAAATACTATCATGAATTTATCCATGTAAGGTCGACACATGGTTCATTAGGTCCATGAAGAGCGTGGGTGCATTAGTCAGCCCGAAAGACATCAACATAAACTCGTGGTGACCATAGCAGGTTCTAAAGTTCGTTTTATGAATATCTCTCTCCTCGACATAGTTGATGGTAACCTAACCTTATTTCGATCATTGAGAAGTAGATCAATCCTTGAAGTTGGTCAAAAAGGTCGTCGATTAGGAGTAGGGATAACCGTTCTTGATAGTGAGTTTTTTCAGTTTTTGATAGTCTATGCACATGCGGAAAGATCCATCCTTATTTTTCACAACCATGACTGGTGCTCCCCAAGGTGAGAAGCTCGATCTGATAAATCCCTTGTTTAGCAGTTCTTGTATTTGGCTGGACAACTCCTGCATCTCTGTCAGTGCTAAATGGTATGGGGATTTGGCTACGGGGGTGGCTCCGAGGATAAATACGATTTTGAGCTTAACCTGCCATACAGGTGGTATTCTTAAAAGGTCTTCTGGGAACACATCAGGAAAGTTACAAACTTCTGGAATGTTCTTGATATCTTTTACCTCCTGTTTCCCATCAACAACGTGGGATAAGAAGGCATGGTATTCCTTGCGTTGGTACTTTTGAGCCTTGATGCAAAAGATGATGTGTTGATTCATGTCAGGTTTGTCACCATAGGTGACGATACTTTCTTTATTTTTTAGCTTAAGGTGAACGACCTTTTCTTAACACGGGATATCGGCATGGTGAGGACTTAACCAATCCATTCCAATGATATGATCAAAACGTCTTATTATGACCGACATTAGGTTGATTTTAAAGGAATGGTTGTTTAGAGTTAAATTGCATCCTACATATATATGTTTAGTGTTTTCTGTTTTACACTTTGCCATTTCTACAATGAATGTTTCATTTAGCGATTAGAGTTTCTGTTTAAGTAAGTGCTTAAACTGGTGGCCCATGATACTTTTCTCTGCACCACTATCGAAGAGTATACATGTGTATGAGTTATGGAGGAGAAACATACAAGTAATCATGGTGGTCTCCCTCATGGCTTACTCATGCCCCATTGCTAAAACCCTTCCCACGCCCCCGACATTTCTGTTGTGTGCCTTCGGGCAACCCCTCTTGAAATTCTCTGTTTCACCGCATCCGTAGCATGCTTGAATCACCCCAGTGTTAGCAGCTTGGGTGAGTTGTTGTGCTGGCATTTTATAGAAATGGGCGGTATGCCCCTTCTTGTTGCATTTATTGCATTGCAGATCTCGACAAGCTCCATGGTGATGGTTGTTGCATGTATTGGATTTCGGAAGAATCCGAACATATTGCTTGGCTGGTATAGGGGTAGTAGGGGTGGTAATGGTGTGGATGGCCACTGTTTTTTGTTTCTTGACCAGTTTGTTCCCTCTTCTTATTCCTGAACTTCCGTTTGTTGTCTCCCGTCCTTGTTTGTTCGGGCATGGGGGTTATAATGCCTTGACGAACTCACTGGTTGAGAAGAGTTTGTGCCAAACACTTAGCACTGTCGAAGATGCTCGGATTGGGAGATATGACCATTCCCTAATTTTGAGGGGATAGTCTCTAAATGTAACGATCCATTCTCTTGGCTTCTGGGGTGACCAATCTAAGGCACAGAGTTGTCTGTTCACTAAATCGGGCAGTGTAAGTGGCAATATCGGAGCCCTTCATGGTGTTCTGGTTCCAATTTCTGCACCTCGCTCCTTGGGCTGTATTCCTCGAGCATCATCATTTTAAGGTCCTCCCAACTCATGACGTTGGCCATAGATAGTCAGAGTTTAAACGTGGCCATTCCACAATGTCAAGACCGAATACACGAATGTGCATGTTGCATATTTGAGTTTGTATTCATCCGAGCATGCACAAATTTCGAACATGAACTCCGTTTTCTCCAACCATCTTATAAAAGTTATGACACCATCGTTGTCATGATAGGTTTTTGGTTTTCACTTCATGAATTCTATATAAGACCACATTCGTGAGTGTCCTTTGTTTTCTTTAGGGTTGAAACTGATACTCCCATTTCCACTTCTGTTGATATTTACATTCGTATTGTTACTTCCGATTTGTGCCATGGTGGCTATCACCGCAACTTGAAAAATGGCAGTGTCCATCTGTGGAGGCGGTGGCGGTGGTGTAGTTATTGGTGTTTTGTTTTTGTGCATGTTTGACTTCCTTGGTGGAGTCTTTCTGCCACAAATTTCAAAGATGAACGATGATAATTCTATGATAAGGGTTATTAGTTGGGCATTACTGTAATGGAATGTCTCGGTTGTATGAGTAATAAGTCTTATTTGTGAACGTAATTTTCAATTAATTTACAAATGAAAATTTTACTATAATGGGTACACAGTCGCAGAGCATATAGTTACACTAAATGAAATAAAATGCATATCAATTTCATTTAGTGTAACTATATGCTCTGCTACCAATTTCATTGATAATATAGGATTAGTACATAGTTTTGTGAAAATTGACGTTCAAGGAGGTCAACATATAGGAAAGAGTAGCACCAACACTTACTCGCACACCTAATCTATAACAAAATTAGGAGTAGTATACGCCCTACTTTTGGTGTGTGGTGCCCTTGAATCCTCATAGAGTGGCCATGTGTTCTTGCATCGTCCTAGTCTCTGCTCTGGCTTCTGCCATTTGGCATTCTGCCTTAATCACACATCTCTCTGTTTCAGCCTGACTTTCCCAAAATTCCAGGATCTTAGCTCGGATTGTGGTAATTTCCTCCAAAAGGGTCTTGGTATGATCCCAGGTCCGGTCATGATCCTCGTGTAGTCGAGGAAGACGGACTGCGGTGACTTCCGTGTCAGCTCCTATTTCCAAGATCCGATTTGCTGATGTCTTGGTCTGATCTTCGAGGTGCATGATCTGCTGAGCCATGAATGAGGCACACGTCTGTGAGGTTCGGACCAGGTGGCAGCTTCGGCGAGGCTCGGATGCGAGGATTCATCAGCTTCAGGTGCGTCATCGGCTCAGCCTTCGGCTCGGACGCGGGGTGGAGGCCGATGCGAGGCGCGTTGGATAGCCATTGGACCGCACTCTCGGTCGAATCAGCATGCGACACGCGAGTAGGGCACCAGGCAGGCATGCGAAAATCACGTGACGACTTCGGACTTCTGTGCGACACGCGTCGCTTCTCGGATGCTCCACGCAGCAGCTTCCTACACGTGGCCAGCTTAGAGCGAGGGTGACGTGGCTGACACTATTCATACGAAAACTAAATGAAAAATGTGCCAAATCTTGTAAAATCCATAACTTTTGCATACAAGCTCCGTTTTTGACATTCTTTATATGCACGTGTAGCTAAAATTATGCTCTACAACTTTCGTTTAGACTTTGTTGGCTAATTTTGAATTTAATTTTAATATTATTATTTTTAACAGACCGAGACAGGAAAATCCATTAAAAATTCATAACTTCTTCATCCGACATCCGTTTTCGTTAGACTTTTTACCGTTGTACTACATATGACGAGACCTTCGATTCTCGTTTAGGATGTATCGGTAAAATATCGCTCGATCTAGAATTCAAGGCTTTAGCTGTCTACTACTAAGTTGAAACTTCGAAAAATCATAACTTCCTCATACGAAGTCAGATTTTGGCGATCTTTTTATCGAATTTCTTGGTTTAAAGAATAATACGACTTTCATTTAGATTACTAAGGCTAAAAAGTAGTTTATCAAAAACTCACTTTTTACGTCATTCGGCATCGTGCCGGTTTTGTCGTGGATCTTCGGTTGGTCGTAACTTCTTCGTTATAACTCGGATTTTGACGAGGTTTTCGCCTACAAATTTCTAACGAGATTTTCTACAATATCAACTAATAAAATTTTACTTATTTAAAATTTCATATTTTTGCTAAATTTCACTATTTGGCTTTAAATTGGAATCTCATAAGACTTCCAATATTTTCTGAGTGATCCTAAACATAGTTTTACTTCATTTCTAGTAAAAACCATTTGTTAGAACTCAACACTAAATTTTACATAATATTTCACAATTTTATTTAATTATAACACGATTTCAAAACATGTATGTTACATATGAATGATAGAGTGTGTTTTCAAAAAATCCAATATTTTCTTGAAATATAAGTTGTAAGTATTAAATCCAAAGACAAAAAAATGTATGTAGTGTTGTACTAGTGAATAATATTATCAAATTTTATCTTTATATAAAACTACTTGTAAATATGTTAACCCCGTAAACCAAATGTTTTGTTCATACCCCATGTGAGTTAATACCCCATATGAGTTAATATCCCATCTGAGTTCTCATAACCATGCTAGCGACTAGTGGCCTGTTGCGACGTTCTTCAAGCGTCAGAATGTTCTGACATTTGTCATCCCAGACCTGCAAGTCTAACTGTAGCTAACAATTCAGGTGTGGGGTTGTCAGTCCCGTATAGATCTATACACAAGTGTCATGCTCTCCCTATAAGAGACTCTGGTTATAATACAAGACTTTAGTGTGTACTCTCGTTATAATACAAGACTATAGCGGGGTTGTATCAACCCGTTTAAGTATAGTGTTATGAAAATCCTTTTTGTATGTGGAAATATTATCCTTCCATAATATTTATGTAGTGTAAAATAGTTATTCCTTTAAATAATTATTTTAGTGTAGTATCCCAAATGAAAAAATAGTGTAAATGACCCATAAACTATACCTATTATAGTTTATAATGTATGTTCTGTTGAAATGAAAACCTTTGTATTTTTAGCAACTTTGCATGTAAAAACTCATAAGCTTTGTAGTAATGTCATTTCATGTATTTAACATTTTTACATATAATGTAACAAAAGATATGTAACCATTTGTATATTAACACAAGTTCTCTTACGTTTAACTTGTATTCTCCCTCTTAAAAACGTGAAAATCTCGAAAAATGTGGGGTATGAACTCACCTTAAATGTGTTTGTGATTGTATAGAGAGGTAACGACAAAGATCTTTAAGCTTCTAACACTTGTGGGTAGTTGTATCCTATGATTTTTTAGCAGATAATATTGTGTGTGAATGAGATGGATTATCATGAAAGTGTTTGTAAGAATACTTGATTAATAAGGAACTTACGATAATCCTAAGAACCAAACTTGAAGACTAACTCTCTAGAAAACCTTGAACTTGTTACTTAAGAGGAAAATAGGAGAGTTTGAAGATGTAAATGAGGATCTTGGAAGTGTTCTGGCCTAATAAGTATATATACGAAGGGGTGAGGATGGGGTGAAGTGAGATTTGTCTTGAAGTGTATAATTTATCATGTTGGGAAAAGGGTCCATTTATCAAGTGGTATAAACCACCAAAATCACATGTGATTTCGGCCTAACACCTCCCGAGGTCACAATGGTGATTTCTTCCTTGGTCCAATCGAAATCACCTTGTGATTTCGGTCCAGGTGCCTAACCGAAATCCCAATGCTCTGGGGTTCTAATCAGTTTCCCTTTGTTGACTTGTTTGATTTTGCTGACTTGTTGACTTTGTTTAACCAAAATTGACCGTTGTCACAAAGGAGGTATCATTAGTCAAGGTTCAGTGGAAGCATCATAATGGTTCTGAATAGACTTGGGAACCCAAGTCTGAGATGCGGGAGCATTATTCATAGTTGTTAAAAACAACAAACTTCAAGCATAAAGTCTAGTTCAAGTGGGGGAGAAGTATAACATTATGATGACGAGGTATTTCAATTTTAAGCCTATGTATGAAGGATTATTGCATTTTGGCCCTTGTGCATGAGAAGGCTTGCGAAATGGCGTATAGTGGCATTTTTGTAATATTTGTGGCGGGCTCATGTACGCAGGGCATACTCCTAGCATACGTGGGGCGTATGTGTGTGAGAATACATGTTCATATATATATATATATATATATATATATATATATATATATATATATATATATATATATATATATATATATAGAGTCAAGATCAAATAAGAAGGAAATTTTTGGTAGGAAGGTAAGAAGTTTTTTTTCTACATATTTTTTTCACGAACAAACAAAATGAATCATTAGATGATTCATTTGTAAGATGATTCACAAGAAAAAAAATCTCAAAAAAACATCTCGATGATTCATTTATACAATGATTTTGTTGTTATTCACTAAAATTATCATAAAAATGAATTTTTTCTTAATTTACTTAAAAATGAATCATAAAAATGTTTTTTTGGGAATTTTTTCTTGTGAATCATCTAGTGATTCATTTATTTTGTTCGTCAAAAAAATATGTAGAAAAAAAACTTCTTACCTTCCTACCAAAAAAAATTTCTTACCGGATCTATATCCTATATATATATATATATATATATATATATATATATATATATATATATATATATATATATATATATACATTGATCGATGTGAAACATACGTAAAATGTTATTATTTTATGCGAAAAAATACTTACAAATCATAACTAGTCTATGAAATCATATTTTGACAAATACATATTATGTACACATAAACTAGCCACACATTGGATACAATATGTTATGTTTTTTTTTTTTAAATGAAACAATTAGTAAAAATAACATATGTCATTTTACTACAAAACCCTATGATTTATGTGATCATGCATGTCATAAAAGTATGTAATAAAACATTATAGTATTTCAAGAATTCAAAATATTACCATGCATGTATATTTATATGTTTAGATACATAAATTTTATACATGTACTTATGATCATTCCTTTGAGTCGTACGTATTTAAAAAAGCACATACCTTACACTATACATACATACCAGATATAATTGACTTTTATAAAATCTATACCCTTCATTATGCATAGTAACTTATCCACTTATAAGTTAGGGATGAGAGCTATTCACATACCTTAGCTAAGGGCTTTATAGTGAGACACTATTGATTAGCTAACCCTAAACACTTAAAATACGCACACTACTATAACGGTTAATCCTCGGAGCGAGATACATATGTATAGATCTGTATGGGGTTAACATCACCACCAATGGTTGCTTGCTACAACCTCGACCGATCAATCGAAACGGGTGATAAGTATCTACTATCATTACATGACGTACAACGAAGGATTGTAGGGGGTACACTTAGTCACTTAATTTGGTTATAAGACTCACTATAAACTTAACTAGAATCTCTCACTTTTACTACAAACCATGGGCTTGGTTTCTCAAAACATTTTTAAGTATGCATTTACTTATGCAAAGAAATCTTTTGGTTTTCAAAGTATATTCAAAGTATCTTTACAAACACAATTTCAAGTATAGTTTTACTTATAAAGAAAATACTTTTTATACTTTTTAAAATTATTACTATTGTTAGAAGAAAACCAGTAATTTCTCACCAACCTTGTGTTGACTCTCAAAGCTACATGTATCCTCAGGAAATCAGTAATCAAGCTATTAAGACGACGGATAGTCATGGATTTCAGGCAATCCAGATTACTACTTTTTGTTATGTCTGCCTACATGTTGAAGGAAATTCATGTAACATACTATTATTGGTAAGAACTAAGTATTCAAACATCAAAATAGAATACAAATTTTGTTTTATTTGTCACTATACTTGTGCTATATATATTAAGTTTACTTGTGATCCATAAACTTAGTCGCACAACCCAACATGTTCTGCCGCCTCAGCCGGGGGAGTGATAGATTGGTATTAGAGATAAATTGGCTATAAAAAACTAATATCCTCGAAAGAGGAATACAACGACAGTAACAAGATACTAATAAAAGTATTAGTAATAATTACACAACTGGTTGACTACATACAAGATGAGGTAACTGGTGTGAAGGGTAGCTTGGCTTGCTGGATTTCAGAATAGATATATGCAAAAATGATCCTCTCCTCTGGTATTTCTTTTCTAGCCCTTATTCTTACTTGGTAGTCTTAGAGTACAAAATAAAAACTAATAATAATACTGCAAACCTGGCCAACAATAATATATAAGAGTTATATATATATATATATATATATATATATATATATATATATGTATATATACACACACACACACACACACTCTGACCCGCGATGAGAACACTTAATAAAATTCTAAGCATCCCTTCAACTAAAACTACCAGTGCATAACCAATTTTTGCAAGGAGTTTGAGAAACAGCAATTGTTTAGAGTTTTAGAGATTGAAGGATCTTCTCAAGAATCACTGCATATACATAGTACCCTCTTTAGGATCCTCATATCAACCCCAAAACAATGCGTACACTATAAAAATCAGAAAAATACTTAAAAATATGGGATAACATTCATATTTTCATAGTTCACCTAAATCCGAAGAACAACAAAGAACAGTAGATCTGCTACCATTGCAACAAAGAAACCCATAGTTCCCAATTTATCATTTAGTGGTCTCCAAACTTCTCTCTCTATCATTTGAAATCGGTAAGATTTCAATTGTCGCTCTTTCATTTGGAAATTAGTAGGATTTCAGAAATCTATCCCTCATTCTATAATTTGGAAATATATAAGATTTAGGAACAAATTATACTAATACACAAATCATACATACTTGTTTATGACTACATAGTATAGAATAACCAAACTTATCCATCTAAACGTATTAGGACGACGGGTCAACGGAAATGTCCATGTTTGTCCACCACCAACTCCCTGAGTCACTCGAAAAAATAGCAACTATAGTAACATAATATCGAAAGAAACTCCAAATCTTGGAGCAACTCTAGTAAGAAACCCTAAAGCCCCACTAGTTATCAATTCCTCAAACTAACCATTTCAAATGGAACACACTCCAATGCAAACCATGCTTGCACAAGGGATTGCTACAGCCTTAACGGCATATGAGGCTACCTGCAATGAAAATACTGATAATAGTAGAAGTAGTTGTGGCACACCAGTAGTTAACGAAAACAATCTCAGACCTTGGTCATACAAGGGTTTCATAGGTTGCAAACCCTGATCCTTCTTAACTACAGAAGGACTTTTTGGTTTATCCTGGTTGATAGAAAATATGGATGCAATATTTTGCATCAGTGCTTGCATTGATGGATTGCGCCCTTACTTAATGGAATAATTATGCCATCTTTTTCGGAAATGATGAAACTTATCTTATGGGATGGGAACCTCTGAAACAGATGATGATCAAAGAGTATTGTCCATGATAGGAAGCTTAGGCTCTAGAGCGAGAACTCTAGAATTTTACAATGAAAGGATCGGAGGTGGACCTACACCTTTCGATTTAAAGACCTTGCAAACCTCTGCCCAAGAATGGTGACCCCGGAAGATAAGAATACTGATAGATACATCAGGGGATTATATTCTCAAATTCAACGTCTAGTTACTCTATCTAAACCATCCACTTTTGATAGTGCCAAAAATTGGCCTATCAATTGACCGATCAATGTATATATCAGGGTACCATGACCCCACCAACAAAAAGAACTAAACAGGGGTTGCGAAGGAAATATTCCATGGGAAATCAAAGGGGAACTTTAGACACCACAAACTTAACCCATAACCTATGGTTATGTATGCCCCAATCACAAACACTCCCACTCCATCCAAACCCCATTCTGGAACTCTACTGCACTATACCAAGTGCAACTTCCACCATGTTGGAAATTGCTTGATCTACAACAAGTCAGCCTCAACCACTGCTGTAGGAGGAAGCCAAAACTACTTTGAAAGCAGCTGCCCAGGACATTTAAAGAAGGATTGCCCCAAACTGAAGAATCAGGGTGGCAAAGCAAGAGCATTCGTGATCAGTGTTAGAGATGCTCGCTAGAAACCAACTGTAGTTACTGGTGTGTTTCCTATTAATAATCTTTATGACGCCATATTATTTGAAACTGGTTCCGATAGAAGCTTTATTTCCCATAACTTTAGAAGCATGATAAATCATAAACCATACAAACTTAATGAAACTTACATGGTAGAACTAGCAATAGGTCAAATAGAAAGCACATTAGAGATACTCACCAATTGTCTTCTCACCCTGAATAACCACATCTTCCATGTCAACCTAATATCGATCACCATTGGAAGTTTCGGTGTGATCATCATACCAGATTGTTTATCACTACACCAAGAAGAAATCTTATGTTATGAAAAGGTCGTTCGACTACCTTTACCCAAAAACAAAACCCTTGTAATATATGGAGATAAATGAGGGAAGAACCTAAGAGTCATCACTTGCATGATGGCAAGGAAGTATTTATAAAAAAAGTGCATCGCTTTCTTGGTCCACGTAGTAGATATGCCAGGAAAGGGTAAGGAAATCAAAGAAATAAAGCAGGTGTGTGACTACCCAGACATATTTCAAGATGATCTACATGGAGTATCTCCAGTCTGACTGGTTGAGTTTCGAATCGACCTAATCCCAGGTACAATGCCATTGGCGAGATCTCCTTTTTGCATGGATCCATAAAAAAATGAAAGAACTATCCAGTCAAATTCAAGAGCTAAGTGAAAAAGGCTTTATCCAAATAAGAATTTCTCCATCGGAACCTCCAATCAACATTTTCAAAAACAAGAATGGATCGTTCAGGATGTACATCGACTATTGAGAGTTGAACAAACTCACCATCGAAAGCTGATATCCACACCCGAGGATCGATGATCTATTTGATTAGTTACAAGGATCATGTTGTTCGATTAGGGGTCTAAGCCCATAACTGTAGTTGGTATGTACTTGAATTGATAGTAGCAATGTCCTTTTGAGTTGCCTTTAAACTTTGCAATTGAAATGGATGTCTGTTAAAGAGAGAACAATGATTTATTATTTTATTAATTGGTTAGTAGATTAATTAGAAATCAACATAAATGATTTATTAATGTATTATGGAAATAATATACTAATTAGAAATCTTAATGTTTAATTAATATTTAATCAGAAATTAATTTGGAATTAATTTTGCGATTAAAGGAATTAATTGAAATTGCAGGGACTAAAGGTGACAATGTTCAATAGTTGAGCATTAGGCATTCTAGAACCTCCCTAATGGGGGGGGGAGCTCTAGGGTGTTCCTAGGGTTTTCTTGGGCTTTAACGGTGTCTTGGATGCCTAAGGAGGAAGTTAAGGGATTAAGGTTATCTTAGATACACCTGCCTTATCCAATACCTTCCTAACACCTATATAAACCCTACTAAAGGTTGAATTTTGGATAGCCCTTGATTCCAAATGCATTTGGATGAAATTTGGATCTATCATTCTCTCTCTAAAGTATTCCTTGGTTACTTGGTTTGTTTGTAAGCCATTAGAGGCACAACACTTATGGCGCTTCCTAGTGAAGGTCTTTTAAGCAAAGTTTTTAGATTGTTATTACAATATAACAATCAAGGTATGTATTTTGATCTTTACTATGTGAATTTTGATTATAATACATAGTGCCTATGTTTTTTACTTTATGTTCATAGTTTTCATGTTCAGTTAGAGAAAACTTAGATCCAATCAATTTAGGGTTGCATGCACACGTAGGAATGTATGTTTTGCTCAAAACACATCATTGGTATCAAGGCCTAAGATTAGTTTTCTATTGAATATGATGAAATTGTGAGTTGTTCAAATGAGAAAGGAACAAAATCAACATTTTGTTCAATGAACTCGTCAAGTTGTTCTTAGAACTTGTCGAGTTGCATGAACTCGTTGAGTTTGGTCGACCAACTCGTTGAGTTGGTGCGTTAGATCTGATTTCGGATTTTCTTGCCTAACTTGATTTACTAGGTTAATATTTGGTAAGTATCTTCTGAGAATTCTTCCATAATCTGATTTTGGTAATATTTGATATTTAAAATATAACCTAAATGTTAGTAGATAATTATTAATTAGATAATGTTGATTGTATTTTATTATAATTATCTTTATTGATATGGTTAATAATTTAATTAATTGATATTTTTTGTGTTGTTTGAAAAATGAAATTAAAAGGTTTAATTTGGGAAATTTAAAATGATAAACCCTAAAATATATCCATATGGGTTTTATTAATTGTAATTAATAAATCCATATATGGTTTAAATTTAATTAAATAAAATGTTTAGTTTATTAAAAGATTAAACCCTTAGCATTTTAAAATGTTTAAAATACCCCTTATACTATATGTAAGATTAAAAGTTTAAAATTTACTATATGTATAAGACGAGTCAGTCGAATCGCTAGTACGCCTCATTCACGAATCGCTAGTACGCCTCACTCTCACCTACCACTTCCTTGACTAGTGGAGGGTTGTTAGCCATATGGGTTTGATAGGGAACGTGATCCTCATTAAAAGTATAATGATAAAGTAACTAGATCATTTTGTAAAATCCCATTCTTAGTTACTTTCGGAAAAATGTGAATTTGATGCTAACCTATGAAATTGCACGTTGCGTCTTATTGGTCATTAGTGGAGTGTATATGGTTAACTGGCACACTAATATGGACTAGTATTGATGACAATATTTGTCTAGTAAATTATCATTGATTAATGGAGTGTGTGTGGTTAACTGACACATTAATTTGGTGATAAATGACATCAAGAGTAACAAGCTAATTTTCATAGTTATTCACATCTTGTTTGTGATCCTCGACATCCCAGACACAAAGCTAGAGCATAATCAAGATTAAGAATGTCATTAAATAGTTCAACGAATCTCAAAAGATCTAGGAGTTTCATTAGATTGAAACAAGTAAATACTTACCTACCTAAAATAGATTCGAATTTGATTACAACATTCCTCTTCAGAATTCGAATCAAAAATGTGGATCATGTCCTTAATTTGAATTTTTGGATTAATAATTAAGGATTAAAATCAACTAACTAGAATTCTATATTATCCCTTTATAGGTGTCGAGTTCAGACAACAATGATCTTTCTCATCCTTTGGAAATGGTTTTCCTTCTTAATCTGAATATGATCTTCCACATGTTAATCAATGTGAATGAACATTCCCTTCTTTGATCATTGGTGGAACTGGAAATCATACTTCTCCAACTCTTCCTCCACCTTATCAAGTAATTCTCCCTGACCCACGTTTTAACCAACTTAAAAAATTCAAAGTTACTCAAGCCATGTTAGCATGCAAACACCTAGATGGAAATTCTATGTGTGGATATTTTCTAAAAATGGAGTCTCACATTGATAGATGGGGAATGTTGGGTGTCCTTTTCCCAAAGGATCTATCTAATGACTTGGTTCTTCACTCGCTTCCTGATTCATATAGTTAGTTCATTAAGTACTACTATATGACTGACCATGACGTAACCCTAATTGATCAAACATATATGTTGATTTGTTCTAAAGCAGAAATGCTTAAGATCACAAGTCAAGCAAAAATGGTTTAGATATCTGTCTCCCAAATTTCCGTGGACAATGGAAACGTTGGTAGTCGAGAAAAGGTTTCTCTTCCTAATGGAAAGGGATCGGCCAAGGTCAAACCATTTGACTATATGGTAAAGAGAAAGGCTAATTCTGACATAGTCCCATGTGCTATTCTTGAAGGGTCCTTATGTTTCTATTTCCAATTGAGAGGACATTGGATGCAAAGCTGCCTAGACTACTTGAAAGATCTTAGAGATAGTAAAGTCAAGTTGTGGGACTCTACTTCAGCTACATCCACTATATACCTCCACTACTTTATTAAGTTCCTATTCATAGATTCATAATACATGATGTGTTCGTCATATTTTGATGTTTTGCAAAATCTAAGAGAAATAAGGAAACCTAAGTAGAGTGAGTTGAATCTGATCATGAGACATGGATTTCGATTTATTGGTTCGAGGATTAGATTTTTGAGTAGTTTCTTAGGAGTTATGATAGATTAATAGATTGTCTAGGAAATGTCTAAAAACATAGTTTTTATATTTGCATTGTAGGGACAATTTTTTCCACATTTTATCAATAAAGTGAATTTTTGTTAGTTTATATTTCCTTGAAATGACATTTATGAAAATAGGTGATGATATTTCTATTAATGTCAATGTTAAATATGGATTTGATTCTTATTTATGTTGTTTGTGGAAATGTCACGGTCAACAAAGTGAAAAGGAGTTCTCATCACCCAAGTTTTAGCTGGGTTGAAACTTGGAGTCATGCAATTTGATTGTGTGATGTATGAGAATCTTGATCTTTGAAAAATTAAGACTAATCCGTTGATCATATGTCTATGTGAATCAGAGTGAAGGACACAAGGATCTAGCACACATTGATGTAGACTAGTAAGATCCACCCCAAAGGACGATAAGTTTATTCGTCATCATTTACTGATGGTTTAGTAAATGTGCTTATGCTAATAAGATTAAGTATAATTCTGATTATTTGAAAATGTTTCAAAGAATAGGAGAGCGAATAAAAGAATCTATTTGGAAGAAAGATAGCGGTTTTTCTAATCTGAAAGGAAAGGATGGTACTTTAGTATTATGTTTTATGAACATCTTAATGATTATGGAACTATGTCATAATTGATCCTCCAAGGAAATCTTAGTGAAATTGTCTCAACTAAGAAGAGGAATCAGATATTATTGATATGGATTAATCAAGAAATGATTCATACTTTGTTTCCAAATCATGTTTTAGAGTCACACTCTAGTAACTTTAAATCATATCTTGAAGCTTATTTCAAACTAAGTAGATTTATAAAACCTCATGAAATGTGGAGTAGAAGTGTTTTCTTACTATATCACATTTGAAATTGGTAGTTGTGATGATTTGGTTAAAACAAAGATAACCTAAGACCAATTAAATGAAGTGTTATCTTGACAAGAATCCACACTAACATTTTGAATATATATTTTTTTATTCGTCAAGGAATGTTCCTTGAAGAAAGCAAGTATCTATCAAGAAGTCAGTCGGAGTCTTATTGATCTTGAATAGTTTGAAGAGTCAATCGAGAATAAACCTTTTAGTTAACACTAGCACACGACCTGAGGTTTATTACCTATCGTGTTAAGTTGACACATTCTTGTTTCTGTGCACCTTCTAGTTAAGTTGACTATACATGTGAGTTCTATAGTTCTCATTTAACTACAAAAGGCAAAGAATGTTGGTCGGTGATAGTACATTGGTCAATGGGACTGAGCTGCTTGGCAACTTGGAAGGGATGGTAGGCCCTTGTGCCACTAGAGGTCGAGAAACAAAGAATAAGCTAAGTACATTCCATGAAAGCTAAATTTTGATTTTGGTTTTGTTATAGACCTTATCATATGATTATAGGTTGGAAATGATAAGATTCACATGGATATGAACACATACACCATAAAATCTAAGTGACATAAGGTTTCTCTCTAATTCATGAAAATGATTATGAGGAAACACTTTTGCTAGGAGATCTTAAACCAGATTGATATCATTATGGTTGGTAGTTGTGATAATTGTGTTCTCAAATTCATATATAATTACGGCAACCCTTTTCATAATTCGAATTGAGAGAAATGGCAAATGACTGTTTGAATGTTCAGTACTTATTGTTGCAAATTCTTAAAGGGTTTAAATACACATATATGCTATCTAATGAAGGTGTATGAGCTTGAGAAGTCTAGATGAAGACTTTTCAAAGCATCACGTATCAGAAATCTGAACTTTAGTTAGAAGTCAAGAACATTGATTTCTATAAGTCCATTTGACTTCTAAGTACATGTCAAAGGTAGTGGTAGCATAATTATTGTGTAGGAGTGAGGATAATTGTTATACTGAGTGTTACAAGTAGGCAATACTATTTGTAGGAAACAAAGGTTACAAATTTGAAAGTTGCAAAGTTTGAAAATTGTTTCGCTATAGAAACTTATAAGCGAGAAGGCCTTATACTTGATTTCAAATCTAAGAGTTTTAGATTGAAGTTTTAATGGAACTTAGTCATGAACAAATATGAATAACATGTTGAAGTGCTTCAACATAGGAAATTCGATATATGGAAATATTATAGCAAAAGACTGATCAAGTGTCATGTCTTTGTGTAATACATTATGTATCGAATCCATATGCTTCAGATATAGGATTGATTACATATGCTATAATATTCAATTGTTCTGATTTTCTAAATGCCTAGGGCATTCAGAGGGAAAAGGACTAGACCTTGATATGAGTAGAATTGTTAAACAATTGTTAAGGGCAATTTGAGGTTCGCTAAAGATTGGTTGCTTGTGGACAGTTGGAAGTATAAATTTGGAAAAACGATATTGACATGTTCTGGGTGGAGGTAACTCTTGTTCATAATTGATAGTCATATGGGAATATGGAAATATTTCCATAGTGGGAGTTGGTTATTATCTACATGTGAGTTAGAAACTTTAATACAAGAAGGGTTTTCAAGGAGTGTACTTTGAATTTGAGACGTCATTACCATGAATTTGTTATAGTAACAAAGTTTCAATGGAACCTTTTGTGATAGCGTTGGCGAAGACTTTATGACTTTGAAGACTCGACATCAAAAAAGGAAATTGTATGTAAAGATGGAATTCATACACATATAGAAGTGATAAGAATTTGAAATTGTGAAATGAGCTTCACTGGAATTATGTCCAATTGATAAGTTAATATGTTCACAAAGGAAGGAGTTAAGGCATTAGGGTTATCTTGGATACGCCTGTCTTATTTAAGACCTATATAAACCCTACTAAATGTTAAATTTCGGCTAACCCTTGATTCCAAGTGCCTTTGGCCGAAATTTTGATCTATCATTCTCTCTCTAAAGTATTACTTGGTTGCTTGGTTTGTTTGTGAGCCATTAGAGGCGCGGTACTCACGGTGCTTGCTACTGAAGGTCTTTCAAGCAAGGTTTTTAGATTGTTATTCCAATATAACAATCAACGTATGTATTTTAATCTTTATTATGCGAATTTTGATTATAATACATAGAACCTATGGTTTATACTTTGTGTTCATAGTTTGCATGTTCAATTAGAGAAAACATAGAATCAATCAATTTAGTGTTGCATGCACACATAAGAATGTAGGTTTTGCTCAAAAACCAACAGCTGTTACTACTCAAAGATCGATCTAAGATTTGTATATGATCAACTAAAAGTACAAGAAGCAGCCATTCCAAAGACGACATTAAGACTTGGTATCGTCACTACGAGTTTCTGGTGATGCCATTTGGACTGACCAATGCACCAGCCCCATTCATGGACCTTATTAATCGGGTGTGTAAACACTACTTGGATAAATTCATGATCATTTTCATTGATGACATATTAATATATTTTCATGAAACAAGGAAGAACATGGCTAACACTTGGAATTAATTTTAGAACAATTAAGAAATGAGAAACTTTATACAAAATTCTCTAAATGTGAGTTGTAAAGGGATTCATATTTATCCTACAATGTTCAAAGCAGTTAAGGATTGGAAAGCACCTGCAACACCAACTGAAGTATGCCAATTCCTTAGGCTTGTAGGCTATAACTTGAGATTCATCAAGAACATCTCCAAAATAGCGAAGCCTCTCAACAACCTAACCCAGAAACACAATACGTGTGATTGAGGAGATAGCCAAGAGTATGCCTTCACACACAATTATTGTGTACTGCACCAATTTTGTCTCTTCTAGAGGGAATATAAGACTTTGTAGTATTCTACGATGCCTCACATCAAGAGTTAGGATTCATATTGATGCAAAGGAATAAATTCATTTCATAGGCATCTCGACAACTGAAGCTAAACAAGAAAAATTCCACTACCCATGACTTAGACTTGGGATCTATAGTGTTTGCCTTGAAAATTTTGAGGTATTACCTATATGGAAGAAACTGTGTCGTGCTCATCGAGAATAAATGTCGTCAACACAACTTTGATTAGAAGGAGCTTAATATGAGAAATTCATTATCATCCTGGAAAACCAAATGTTGTAGTAGACTCTTTATGATGGAATGAACGAGCAAAGTCACTTCATGTAAAAGCCTTAGCCCTAACCATCCACACCAATCTCACCACCTAAATTCGAGATGCTCAACTAGAAACACTCAAACCCAAAAATATCATAGAAGAAAACCTATGAGGTATGCACAAGCAATTTGACATCAAGGAAGAAAGAACATGATATTTCATGAACCACATTTGGTTGCCAAAATTTGGTGAAGTTAGGAGTCTAGTTTTAAATGATGCCCATAAGTAGAGATATTCAATACTTCCCGGAACAAATAAGATGTATTTCGACCTTAAGAAGCTTTAATGGTGACCAAAAATGAAGGCAGAGATTGCCATATATGTAAGTACATGCTTGATTTGCTCAAAAGTTAGACCAGAGTACCAAAAACCATCTGGTCTACTACAAAAATCGTCAATTCCAGAACGAAAATGGGAACAAATAACCATGGAATTCATAACAAAGTTGCCAAGAAATTCAAGTGGTTACGATACCATCTCTGTTGTAGGTAACCGTTTAACCAAGTCTACTAATTTCCTAGCCTTCAAAGACACTAACAAGATAGATAAACTCACCAAGAACTATCTCAAGGAATTAGTTAGACTTCATGGTGTGCCAATCTCTATATCTCGGATCCAGATAGTAGATTCACTTCAAGATTTTAAAAATCAATGTAGAGGTTCCTAGGATCCAAAGTTGGCATAAGTACTACATATCATCTGTATACGCATGGCCAAAGAAAAATGGCAATACAAACTCTGGAATACATGCTTCGTGCTTGTGTGATAGACTTCAGTAATGCATTGGACACTCACTTGCCACTAGCTGAGTTTTCATATAAGAATAGCTATCACGATAACATAAAGTTTGCTCCATTTGAGTCCTTGTACCGACACATATGCCATTCTACAATATGGTTTAAAAGTTGAAGATACTCAATTGGATAAAAAGAAAGATGGAGAGACCCTACCTACTGGTCCTGAGATCATTCATGAAACAATAAAGAAGATCGTTTAGATAAACAAGCAATTAAAAGTAGCACGTTGACATTAGGAAAGCTATGATCATGTAAGATGCAAACCCTTAGAATTTAAAGTAGGAGAGCTTGTCATACTAAAGGTCACACCATGGAAAGGTGTCATTATATTTGCAAAACATGGGAAACTAAATCCATGTTACATTGGTCCCTTCCAAATCCTACAAAGGGTTGGTCTGGTTGAACCCAAAGCACTCGGTAAGGTTCACAATACCTTCCATGTATGTGATACCAAAAGGTGTATCTCTAATGAGAACCTCGTCATTATACTCAATGAGATCCATGTCAACACTAAACTTCACTTCATGCAGGAATTGGTGGAGATCATGGATCGAAAAATCAAAAGTCTAAAACAAAGTTGAATATCGATTCCTCCATGGAGAAACCTGATGGAACTCTCTTAGAGAACCAAAGTTTACTGGGTAATGTAAGGACGAGGTGAAAAATATACCCAAAACTATTTAGCAATGCTCCCTCTAGTAGTGGAACAAAATAACCTAGAACTTAATATTTTTTTTATTGAAATTCCCATGACAGGGAGGTAATGTGACATCATACAATTTAGGTCAAATACTATAGACATTGAATTCACAACGAATCTCTTTCTAAGTTGACTTATTGAGTTTTAGTGCATCTTTTTCAAAATAAATAATATCATTAAACTATTATGAGATATGAAATGTTATCCTACTTCCATTTGTGGAAAATCTCAAACAAATCAAACAGCTCAAACTGCAACCCTAGTTAATACGTCTGAAAAATGTAAAATTCTTATTAAGAAGTTGTGAGCAAAGAAAACATTCTACTTTCATAGTACATGTTCCCCTATTTCCAAAAATATAAAGAACGTCCAAAACAGAGTTTCTATCCAAAAGACACGACAATTATAAGAAAACAAACCAATAAACATATATTTCCTTTAAACTACTAAAACCAAATTCATCCATTTAGGCACTTGCACACCTCATATGGAAATCCCGAAAGTTTTTTTGGACTCAGACTATGGTCTAGTATTTCATTTCATATTCGACATATTTTTTAGAGAAAATATTTGCAAAAGTCAAAAAATCGAGCGTTTCGGGTCATTTAGACATGAAACTTTGAACGCGATTTTCCGAAGTTCTAAAACATGAAAAGTTAACCCGTTTGGATTTTCAGAATCCTTGAACTAATCCCTACCATATTACACTTTCAGAAAAATTATTAGACGACGGGATTTCAAAACACCAAACTAGAGTTGTTATTGGGACTTTTTCAAATCATGACCTCACTACACGCCCACATGAGCTTGCAAGAGATGAAAATCTAATTTTTTTCATACTCCTTTACATTGCCAATGTGACTTCATGGCATACTCTTCTTCTTCCGTGTGTATAATCCATTCAAACTGTACAATTATGGCTTGTCTTGTGTGTGTAATGGGCTATTTGGCAAGATCTGAATATTTAAGATCTGAATTTTTAAGAGGTCTGCATTTCTAAGAGGGACTGAATTTTTAAGTTCTGAATTTTTAAATGTTGTTTGGATGGAACCTCTAAATTATTGTGCTGAATTATGAAAATGACCAGTTTACCCGTTTATATTATTTTTTGTTGAACCATAATAAAAAACAAAAAGTTAAACACCATACACATTCCAAATTAATATAAATCAAAATTTATCTTCATTAATTTGTAATGATCTTTGGAGATCAGTTTACAAAAATAACAATTATTTTTTGTATGTCCCAAGGGTTTCAAAGTTAAAATACAACATATTTGACATTGAAGGTCAAAATTTTCTCACCGAGTTATGAGCTTTGATCTTTTAAGATCAGGTATACTTTAATCTCAGCTTTGAGTTTTCAATATATCTGTATCCAACTAGTGAACCAAAAACTTTCTACTTCCTGCCCACTTAAGAAACAACCTTACAATTTATCACTCTTTTATCAACAAAAAATTAACCAAAACTTTTAAGCACAAATCAATATAAATCATCCATTTAAGCAAAAAATTGCCCATTAACAACAGGTACACAATTTAATAATCAAAGTTCATAACAAAAGGTTCAGCATCTAAGTTCATAATTGTTTCAAGTATCAAGATTTCTGCATCAGGTTATCAAACAGATCAGATTTCAAGAATCACCCACATTAAACATTTTAAGAGACTGAAATTGATACTCCTAATAACAGCTTTATCATAATTTACAAATACATCAACACTTAAAACCCAATCCAAATATGTTAGAGGCAAAACATTCAAGAAAAAACAAATTTAAGCCTTTATAATTAGATTTCTGATTTCACCATTTCAATAGTTTGAAACCACATATGAATTCAGGAAAAAAAAAAAAAAAAAAAAAAAAAAAAAACATAAGAAAATCACGAATTCAACACCATATTGCAAACCACACATGAATTAAGAAATAAAGGAAAAGAAAAAACACAAATTTTCTATAAAAACAGGAAAAAAATCGAGTTTCCGGGGGAACACAATAGATGGAGCGGAGGTGCTTGTGTGCATTGATGAGAATAGAGAATCGAAGGAGGTGTGAGTTTGAGGAGAAAAAAATCGATACATTGACCAATTTATTCATAAAAATGGAAAAAAAATCGAGTTTTGGGGGGAAAGAACGAAGAAGAACGAACCTGGATTGTCAGAGTTGAAGGAGGCGCTGTTGTTGGTGTTAGAGGAGAAGGCGGCGGTGTTGGGGTATGGCGGCATCATCCCAGGCGGTCGATTATTGGAGATCGGTGAGGGAGAAGAAGTGGGTGAGAAGGAGAAGAAGGGGGCGAGAAAGAGAGTACGCATTTTGGGGTTAAGGGCATAGGGTGTCTTTTATTTTTTTAGATGGAGTTTCTAATCTGATTTAGTAAGTGCTAAAATTCAGATTCAAACCAAAACTTAAAAGGTAAACGAGCGGTCTGAATCTTAAAGATTCAGACCTACCCCATAATAAGAGGTATTAAGATGCAAACAAACAGGCCCTAAGGGACTGTTTGGCAAGATCTGAATATTTAAGATCTAAATTTTTAAGAGGTCTAAATTTCTAAGGGGGTCTGAATTTTTAAGATCTGAAATTTTAGTTGTTGTTTCGTTGGAACCTTTAAATTATTGGGCTGAATTATGAAAATGACCAGTTTACCCTTTTATATTATTTTTGACTGAATAACAATAATAAAAAAAACAAAAAGTAAAACACCATACAAAATCAAAACTAATATAAATCAAAATTTATCTTCATTAATCTGTAATGATCTTTGGAGATCAATTTACAAAAATAACAATCATTTTTTGTATGTCCCAAAGGTTTCAATGTTAAAATACAACATATTTGACATTGAAGGTCAAAATTTTTCTCACCGAGTTATGAGCTTTGATCTTTTAAGATGAGGTATACTTTAATCTCAGCTTTGAGTCTTCAATATATCTGTATCCAACTAGTGAACCAAAAACTTTCTACTTCCTGCCCACTTAAGAAACAACCATACAATTTATCACTCTTTTATCAACAAAAAATTAACCAAAACTTTTATGCACAAATCAATATAAATCATCCATTTAAGCAAGAAATTGCCCATTAATAATAGGTACATAATTTACTAATCAAAGTTCATAACAAAAGTTTCAGAATCCAAGTTCATAATTTTTTCAAGTATCAAGATTTTAGCATCATGTTATCAAAGAGATCAGATTTCAAGAATCACCCACATTAAACATTTTAAGAGATTGAAATTGATGCTCATAATAACAGCTTTATCATAATTTATACATACATCAACACTTAAAACCAAATCCAAATATGTTAAAAGAAAAACATTCAAGAAAAAAGAAATTCAAACCTTTATAATTAGGTTTCTGATATCTCCATTTCAATAGTTTGAAACCACATATGAATTCAAAAAAAAAACATAAGAAAATCACGAATTCAACATCATATTGCAAAGCACACATGAATTAAGAAATAAAGGAAAAGAAAAAACACAAATTTTCTATAAAAACAAGAAAAAAATCGAGTTTTTGGGGGAACACAACAGATGGAGCGGAGGTGCTTGTGTGCATTGATGAGAAGAGAGAATCGGAGAAGGCGTGAGTTTGAGGAGAAAAAAACCGATTCATTGACCAATTCATTCATAAAAACAGGAAAAAATCGAGTTTCAGGGGGAAAGAAAGAAGAAGAACAAACCTGGATTGTCGGAGTTGAAGGAGGCGTTGTTTTAGGCGTCGGAGGAAAAGGCGGCAATGTCAGAGGCGACAGTGTTGGGGTATGGCGACGTCGTCACAGGCAATCGATTATTGGAGATTGGTGAGGGAGAAGAAGCGGGTGAAAAGGAGGAGAATGGGGCGAGAAAGAAAGTATGCATTTTGGGGTTAAGGGCATAGGTTGTCTTTTATTTTTTCAGATGGAGTTTCAAATCTGATTCGGTAAGTGCTAAAATTCATATTTAGACCAAAACTTAAGAGGTAAACAAACGGTCTGAATCTTACAGATTCAGACCTACCCCTTATTAAGAGGTATTCTGATGCAAACAAACAGACCCTAAGTATCTAAAGCTTCCATGCTTGCATAAGATTCGGTTAAACACTATAAAATAAAGCCTTTGGCTCCCTCATTCATCACTCAAAATCATTAGCAACACATCCCTCACTCTCCCCCTCCACTTCTCTTTCTTGGTTTAGAAAACACCACTAAGAGCCATCATTCCACCACTGCCGCCCCACCCTTCTTTCCATTGTTTTCAGAGATCAGCCCCATCCGAACACCCCCTACGACCTGCTGCAACATCCCTTCTCATCCCTCTCGTCACGGAAAAGAAACAAAGGCAGCAGGAGGTTGCCAATGGAGCTCTACTACCCTACCCTCCCCCTTGGCTGGTTTTTGCTATTGTCGGACCTCCCTTTGGCAACCACCCATTATCACTGCCTTATTGTCATCATAAGTCACCACCACCATCATTATATATTTTTGTAGGCTTTCGTTCGTAAACAACCCAAGACCAAGAGTCCCATTTTTTTCTTTCGGTGTTCCTTGCCTATGATCACGATCTAAAGATGGTGGAGGCAACCATCCAAACTTTGATTCCATATACATACAATAGCCCCTCCTTCAGTTATTTTAAACAAAAATCAATCCCATACTCAATCTTCCACTTTTTATTTAAAATATCCCCCTCCTAGGAATTCGTTGACAAAATAAGCCCCATCCATGAACTTTGATTATTTTAAACCATTTCAACCCCTCCCTTGGGTTATTCTAACCAAATCAGTCCCATTTAATTATTTAAAAAAAACCAGCCCTTTAATTTAGTTAAGTTGCCAAATAGTCCCACACTTGTTAAATAATACCAAAATTTTCCCTTGGGTTAGTTAGGAAATATAAATAGTCCCGGTGGTTCGTTTTAAAAGCGTCAAGTTGTGGTTTCTCACGTCAAGTTTCTTGAAATAAACCAATAATCACACATTAAGGTGAGTGTTATGACCCTTCTTTTAAGTTTTATACGCTTTTGGGGAATATACATGTGTTTATATATATATATATATATATATATATATATATATATATATATATATATATATATATATATATATATATTAACACCAAGTCAAGAAAGGTCAAGAAAGGAAAGGAAACCTAAGTCAAAGGGTCAACTCGTCGAGTCCAGGGAGGAACTCGACGAGTCGGAGTGGGATCCGGGGGATCAATTAAGTAACTGACTCGGCGAGTCGGCAAAGGGGACTCGGCGAGTCTTGTCTGAACGAGGAAAACCCTAAATCTGGGACTTGTGGCCTAATTAAGCGTCTCATTCTCTTCCCTAGGGTTCCTTTACTACCTCTCTAACCCAGAACACCAAACCCTAGCCACCATATCTGTTTTTGGGCTAATTCTTGCCTTGAAGAGTGCATTAAAGCATGGAGAAGGAAGAAGGATCTTGGAGGTGCGAGAAGGGGCTATAGATCCGAGATTGGGAAGACATTTCTGAGCATTTGAATGTAATAAACTATTACCTGGACTCCTTTGCATCTAGATATATCTTGGTTATGAGTTTTAGGAGTTTTATGCCATGTCCTTGAATCATTTCGAGTTAGAGCCCAAATCTGAAGTTGCTACTTCAGATCTAAGTGTGTTCTGGCATAGAAAATCATAAAGCATTAGTCTTTGGGTTGGTGTTAAGCCTCTTTGTCTTAAACCCTAGTTTGTAGTGTTTTAAGCCTTGATCTCCTTAGTTATACGTAAAGTTTGCAACTTTACATGGGGAATGGAATTTGGAAGTATGGATCTATGATTTGGAGCCCCTACATGGCTCGAAAAGCCACTGACTGGATTAAGAACTGGAGCGACTTGGCGAGTCACATGCGTGGACTCGGCGAGTTGGATGAAGTTGGGCAGCAACTCGGCTAGTTGGAAGAATAACTCGGCAAGTCTGTTGAAGATTGCCTTGGACTCGGTGAGTCTGTTCTTGGACTTGGCGATTCAACTCGCGAAACCCCAAACCCTTCGAGTTAAGACTCGGATCAGTGAGTTGAGTGGGGACTCAGTGAGTTAGATGTCAGGACTCGGAAATCAGTAGACTCAGTGAGTCAGGGGCTGACTCGGTGAATTGAGTCGTGAAAGAAAGGATTCTGAGCTAATGAACTCAGCGAGTCAGTAGGCAGACTCGAAGACTAGGGTTGACCTAGAAGGTTGACTTTGACCAGAGTTGACATAGTTGACTTTTGGAGATCAGTTAAGCTAAGTGGTATATGTTTTGATATTGGTAGCTCGGGGAGCTAGTGGAGCAGCGGTTCAGGGAATTGTCGGTAAGCATCCAGAGGGGTTACAATAAGTTCAGCAGTACCAGGTGAGTTTCCTTCCAGTAGGAACGGGTCTAAAACCATAATGCCGGCCCGTTTAGCTAGCAGTAGTTTCCGAACTTCGATCTGATGCAGTAGTTAGTATGTTTGATGCCTTCGTGGTTCAGACAGGATTTATGTGTTATGTGTTCCGGGCTACGGCCCGATGCAGTATGCAGTATATGTGTGTTAATGCTAGTTGATATGTTTGTGTTATGCTATGTTCAGTTAGATTCGAACTTCGGTCCTATACAGTTAGTCCTTACTTCGATCCGATGCAGGGGACAACGTCCCAGTCAGTTTCTGGACTTCGATCCGATGCAGGGGACAAGGTCCCAATCAGTTTTCGGACTTCGGTCAGATGCAGGGGGCAAGGCCCTAGTTAGTCTGAACCTCGGTCCGATGTAGTAGGCAAGGCCCAGTGTGTGTTTCATATGTTATTGTATGGTATGTGGTCGTTTGGGGGAGCTCACTAAGCTTCATGCTTATGGTTTCAGTTTTTGGTTTCAGGTACTCAGTTTTCAAAAGAGGAGATCGGAGAGGTTACAGTGCACACACCATAGTCAGTTAGCCTGGGAATGTTTACTCTGATAATAAGATTATTATTTGGACTAATACGTGGAAATTATGCTATGATTTATAATGCAATTTTTATAAATATGGTTTTAGTAATGTTTTTAAAAGAAATTTTTAGTCGTGATTTTTGGGTGGTTATATATATATATATATATATATATATATATATTATGTATGTTTTGCATATATATATATATATATATATATATATATATATATATATATATATATATATATATATATATATATGCAAAACATACATAAAATGTTATTATTTTATGTGAAAAATACTGACAAACAATAACTAGTTTATGAGATGTTATTTTGACAAATACATATTATGTACACATAAGTTATCCACAAATTTGATACACATATGTTATGTTTTTTTAAATGAAACAATTAGTAGAAATAACATGTCATTTGACTACCAAACCCTATGATTTATGTGACAATGCATCTCATAATAATCATGCAGTATTTCAATTATTCAAACTATTACCGTGCATGTATATTTATATGTTTAAATTCATTATTTATGTCTAAAAACTTATCATACCCACACTACTATAACCATTAATCCTCGATCGAGATACATATGTATATATCTATTACTTAAATACTTAGCATACCCACAGTATTGTAACCATTAATCCTCAAACCGAGATATGTATGTATAGATCTATATGGGTTTCCCATCCCCATATGTGGTTGCTAGCTACAACCTCGATCGATCAATTGAAGCGGGTGATAAGTATCTACTATTGTTAATACAACGTATAATGAAGCATTATAGGGGGTATACTCAGTCACATAGCTTGGTTATAGGACTAACTATAAACATTAACTAGAATCTCTGTCTCTTACTTCAAACCATGGGCTTGGTTTCTCAAAACAGTTTTGAAGTATGGATGGTTTTCAAAGTATATTAAAAGTTTATTTACAAACACAATTTCAAGTATGGTTTTACTTACAAAGAAAATACTTTTTAGACTTGTTTAAAGTATTACTAGTATTAGCAAAAAAACCTATAATTTCTCACCAACCTTGTGTTGACCGTTAAAATTACATGTATTCTCAGGAAATCAGTAATCAAGATATTAAGATGATAAATAGTCATGTATTTCAGGCAATATAGATTAATTGCTTTTGTTTTGTTTGCCTACTTGTTTAAGGCAGTTCATGTACTATACTATTACTTGTAAGAGCCATGTATTCAACAATATGGAATGCAAATGTTGTTTTGTTTATTCTTGTACTTGCGCTATATTTTTGTTTACTTGTGATCTATAGATCTCTAAACTTCCTTTCCAAGTCTCCATAAATATATTTCCATATATTTAGACCAGTGATTATAATCACTTGCAACTAGTATTGGAGCTTGATAAGAGCCTCCAACACTATTAGATACATTTAATGAGTAAAGTTGTTCAATATTCCTTGGTATTAAACATATTGAGCATAGTAGTATAGAAGGCCTTTTAAATTAGAGTTTTTTTTATAAGATTCTGGATTTTTAAAGGAGGTTAAAAAGTAACTAGTATGCCTCTGATACCAATTGTTGAGAGAAGAACTTTGAATGAAGATGAGATTATGGTATGTAAAGTAAGTTAATCTCTAGGATCTTGTGAAGTTCAATAATAATAAATACCAGAAATTAAGAACGAAATACGGTCAAAATATATTCAGTAAATATAAGCAAGTAGGAATGATACTTTTTTGAATCATATTTTTGTAACACCCAGGATTTTGAAAGCCAAGAAAGTAAAGGAAACCCTAAATTTAAGAGGGACTCGACGAGTCCAAGGAAGGACTTGGCGAGTCGGAGCGGGATCCGGGTCGATAAGAAAGTGACCAACTCGACGAGTCGGCCAAGTGGACTCGGCGAGTCTGGTCTGTGCGAGGAAAACCATAAATCCGGGGCATGGAGCCTATTTAAGCATCTCAATCTTCTTCCTAGGGCTCCTTTGCAGCCTCTCACACCCAGAACGCCGCACCTTAAGCCCCCATTGTGCTCATTCAAGCTTTTAGCCATTTTTAGGTGGGTTTAAGGAAGAAGAAGGAGTGGGAATCTTTGAAGCATCAGGGAGTGGCTTTGGATCTGAAGTTTGGGAAGCATTTCAGAGCATTGGAAGGTATCAATTCGTTTCTCTCCTCCAGATTTTCCTTGGTTATGAGTTTTGGGGCTTTTAAGCCATGTTTAAGACCAATCTTGAGCTTGAGGTCCAGATCTGAGGTTGCTACCTCAGATCCATGCTTGTTTTGGTATGGAATCCCAGAAAGTATCAGCCATTGGGTGGAAATTGGAGCCTCTTGGTCCTAAACCCTAGCTAGGGGTGTATTTGCCTAGATCTCCCTCTCTACACGTAAAGTTTGCAACTTTACGTGGGAAATAGGCTTGGGGAGGGTAGATCTACAGTTTGGAGCTCATGCATGACTCGGAAGTCCTCTGCATGTAAGTGGATCTTAGTGGACTCGACGAGTCCTTCGAGTAGACTCGGCGAGTAGCTTGAAGATGAGGAGGAACTCGACGAGTGGGATGGACAGCTCGTCGAGTCGGATGAAGATAGGCATGAACTCGGCGAGTTGGAAGAACAACTCGGCGAGTTGGATGAAGATTGCCGTGTGCTCGGCGAGTTTTTTCTTAGACTCAGCGAGTCAGATCGAGTGGTCCCAAACCCTTCGAGTTAAGACTCGAGTCAGCGAGTCGAGCCAGAACTCAGTGAGTTGGACAGGATAGGAATCGGGAATCAGTAGACTCGGCAAGTAGAGTCGACCTGGGAGGTTGACTTTGACCAGGACATGGACTTTGACCAGAGTTGACTTGGTTGACCTTTGGAGGTCAGTTAGACTAAGTATAAGGTTGTTATTGGTAGCTCGGGGAGCTAGCGGAGCAGCAGTGCAGAGTTAGCGGTCAGGTAGCGGTCAAAGGGGTTAGCAGCAGCAGTTCAGCAGTATCAGGTGAGTTTCCCTTTGTATGAATGGGTCTACGGCCAATGCCGGCCCATGTAGTTATGAGTAGAAGACCTGGGGGTTAGCCTTAGGCACAGTATGCTAGTATGCTATTTGGACGAGATCCAATGACAGAGGGCGGGTGCCCAAGGAGCGGTTTATGTGATAGTCTATACTTGTTGCCTGTGTGATACTTGTATGTGCTTGGTAGGGAGGTGAGTGAGGGCGAGGACCCGTATCTCACCAATAGCAGAGTGTGGATGGTGTTCCACATCTCAGTAGCAGCAGAGTAGGGGCGAGGCCCAAGTTAGGAAAGGAGTGAGAGTGGGCTGGGCCCGTACCTCACTATCAGCAGGAGTATGGACGAGATTCCATGACTCATCAGTAGCAGGACTCGGGCGGGCCCCGAGATAGGCGAGGCCTTAGAGCAAGAATTGTTAGTATATGTTTAGCTTATGTAATGTTATGCGATATGTTCATGTACTATTATATGTTAGTGGGCGAGGCCCGATGACAGGCGAGGCCTAAGTGAAACAGATCTGTATCCGAGCGGGGCTCGAAGCCAGGTGGGGCCTGGAGCGGCGGGGCCGCTATAGCGGGCGAGGCCCGGAGTAGAGGGCGAGGCCCATGGTAGCGGGCGTGGCCTAGTATGGGCAGTGTGTGATTTTGTATGGTATGTGGTAAGTTGGGGAACTCACTAAGCTTTGTGCTTACGGGTTTCAGTTTTGTTTTCAGGTACTTCCGGTAGCGGAGGGAGGAGCTCGGGGTGATCGCATGGCACACACCATAGTGTAGTCAGCCTGGGAATGTTACTCTGATAATAAACGTGTGTTTTGAAAACTTATACTCAGATCATGTTTTGGAATGATGTTTTGGTTTAAAGTAATGTTTTATTAAAAGAAATTTTTGGTCTTAATTTTTGGGATGTTACAAGTTGGTATCAGAGCCTTGGTTTGAGGGATTCAGGCATACTCTCGGGTGTGCCTGAACTCAAACTGAGGGGTCGGATGGGAAGTTTTCAAAATGTGAAAAGACAGTTTTATAAAAAGAATTTTGAGAATGAAAAACAGTTTTAGAAAAGCAAAAAGAATCCAGAAAGAAAAGAACTTTGAAAAGAGAAAAGAGGTGTGGTGCATGCAGTCAACCGAGCTCAAGTAAGTACCCCAAAGTACCCATACAAGTTTATGTCATGATTATCCGTTGGTAGAACAGCATGCTAGAATAGGACTAAGGATCTAGGGATGATGCCTTATGTGCCTATTATTTATGCTTTTGAGTTGCATGATAGTGCTGATTAGACAGTAGTAGGATAGCCTGTTTAGGTTATGCCGGAGTTTATGAGTTTGTGTTGCATGCTAGTTCAAGTTCTTGCTATGTGGATATGATTGCTCGAGTATGTTACAGTTAGATTTTTCCCTTGACCGAATGTTGCTTGCCTTGTGCATTGTGGGATTCCGAGTGATGGGAGTTAGCCATTAGGTGGATACGACACGCCACATGTGATCAGGGTTGAATAATCTCAGAGTGTTGAATTTGGTCCTATTGCGCAGCTCTTGTTTGAGTCCAACCGTTGTAGGAACGAGTTTTATACTTGAAGGATTATCTGAGCCTCGTCACATGTGATGGTACCCAGATGGTGGCTAATTGGCATCGCGAGGAAGCCTTCAGCAGCTGAGGACTGGTTTGAGTAGTGTCAGAGGTTTCCCTAGGGTAAGCCTAGGATGAGATAGTGCTGGGAGCAGTATTAGTGGATGAGGGACCTGGTGGAGTCAAAGCAATTCCTGAGGAAAGTACGGATAGATGTGGAAGGTAGTATGGGCCCGTACTACTGAAAGCAGAGGATCCGTACTCGATTCGGGAAGGGCAGAGACAAGACCGGGAACCTGGTAGGGGTGTGTTTGGTCTAGTATCAGTGATGAGTGTTCTGATAATGGTTGTGGTGTATTTTCAGCATGGTGACATTGCGAGAGAGACCAACGGGCGGATCAGGCGCCGGAGAGGGATCAGGCTCGGGTTCAGGGGCCGAGCAGCTCGAGGAGCGGATGAGAGAGTT
Source organism: Lactuca saligna (assembly GCF_052625555.1). Taxonomy (NCBI): domain Eukaryota; kingdom Viridiplantae; phylum Streptophyta; class Magnoliopsida; order Asterales; family Asteraceae; genus Lactuca; species Lactuca saligna. The sequence goes on from NC_136420.1 coordinate 165,470,018, forward strand.
GATATCAGATGAGGTTACGCGCAGTATTCTAGCTCAGACTCCTGTGATCTTTGGCACGGTCAAGGAGGGCATACTGGAGATCTTGGAGGAGAGGCTGGGAGCCTTCCGTACTGAGATGATGGCATTGGTGGGAGCGCGTACCTTGACATTTCGAGAGTTCAGAGCCTGTGGGGCACCAGATTATCATGGGGCTAGGGACCCCATTGCTAGCAGCAGATGGTTGGCTGATGTTGCCAACGCTTTTCGTTCGAGCAAGTGTCCCGAGGGGGACAAGGTTAGACTCGCCTCCTGTCTTCTGAAGGACAGAGCGAGGGATTGGTGGGAGGAGATTGGTCATGCTTTGGGGGATGATGCCGCATTGGACACGATGACTTGGAGCGATTTCTCGGCCAGGTTCAGGGCGGAGTTTTCGCCGATTATTGAGGTGCAGCAGTTGGCACGAGAGTTTCAGGATTTGACGCAGACTACTGAGACTGTGGCGGAGATCACCGCCAAGTTCAGGGAGAGGGCTCTTCTTGTACCGCAGTATGTAGCGGATGAGGAGATGAAGAAGGCTCGGTACCATGAGATGTTGAGGGACGACATCAGGGAGTTCGTGAGCAGGTCCAGTTGTAAGACGCTGGAAGATATGATTTCTCGGGCTAGAGAGAGGGAAATTGATTTGGAGCAGATCCGGAAGAGGAAGCCGGATGAGGTTCAGGTGGCTGCGGGCTTGGGCAAAAGGCCCAAGGGATCGGATTCGAGATCGAGGGATCATTAGGACCGCAGTCGGTGCGGAAAGTGTGGCAGGGCGCACGGGGGCGCGTGCAGGAGTGGTAGAGGTGGTGAGTCTGGCTGCTTCAAGTGCGGTCGGACTGGTCATTTTAGCAGGGATTGTACTGTTACCGCCGCGCAGGGATTTGACATGATATGTTTTCATTGCAACCAGCGAGGTCACAAGAAGGCTCAGTGCCCCAGTTTGTCTTCGGCAGGACGGGCAATGGCACCCGCACCTGCAACCTTGAGGATCACGGATGGCCGTCAGGGCCAGGTAGAGGCACCTGCAGCAGGGAGCAGGGCTTTTCAGATGACGACCTTGGAGACGCGAGCATCGCCGGACGTTGCAGGTATGCAATTTTCATTCCCAGTTCTTTTATTTTGTGCATGATTTCATTGTTATGGTTCTGCATCATTATCGGTATGAGTATTTTATTTTGATTGGTTGATTGTGATCGAGTTATATGCCATCTGCATACCTTGGATATTTGTATGGTAGTTAAGGGATGTGCTCTATTGAAGAAGGTTTCGAAGGATGCAGTAACTGTAGCATGCTGAGGAGGGATTTGGTACGTTTTGCTAGTTCAGAGTGGTGCAGTGATGTGATGGATCGGCTAAATCCCTAGCTATGGCGGGCTTGGGTTCCTAAATCGATGGGGTATGGAATGATATCAAAGATCGGGATTTCTTGAGTATTGTGCAACAAGGGATAAGCAGGATCGAAGTGGGGGAGAATCCTCCGGGTGTGCCCAGAGAGGAGCACACGCACCCAGAATAAGTACGTGACCTCCGAGAGGGAAGAGAAGTAGTTTAGCGTTTGATGGATTGAGGATTTCAGGGTTGGGAGTTTAAGAAACTCCACATCAGCTAGCTCGTGTGATGGTATTGGTTAGTTATGGTTGAGATTTCGGGTTGGGGATCGCCTGAAGGACTCGTGGGAGTCGGATTAAGGATCTTGAAAAGCCGATGGCATGTGGTGCCTTCAAATTAGCAGTCAGTGGTAGGGGTGTTGTAAGGCTACGGGTAAGCCGTAGCATTCTTTAGTAGCTTCGTTAGCGGAGTCGGGGCGAGGCCCTTATCTCCTAGTGATCAGGCAGGGATCCAGATTGTGTAGTGGGTGAGAATGATAGGAAGTTGCCCGTATAGCTCTAGAGAGGTGAGGCCTTGGGAGAGGCTGCTCCAGGATATAGTTGGGTGAGACCCGTGGGCGAGGCCCGTATGAGACTGGCAGTGTAGATGAGACCTGGGAGCCGGGTTGCTCAGTAGTAAGGTTGGGTGAGACCCGTGGGCGAGGCCCGTGAGTTTTAGCAGCGCGGGTGGGACCTGGTCGGGATCTTAGTGTCAAGTTAGGGGGTCGGGGATCCCAGGTTTGTAGTGCCTGGATGGCAGGATGGAATGAGCAGTTATAGATGGTCGAGGTTTCGTTGGAAGTCGCTGAGAGCGACCAGGGATGGTGTTGCGACTAGCTACCGGAGGGAACCGGTAATCCAGTCATTGATAGGTGGGTAGGGACCAGGGCGGTCCCGGTTTATCAGAAAGTCAGTCGGGGAATAGTTGAATTGCCAGTCGGTGGCAGTGCGAGTATGCAGCGTATGTTGGGGTTCAGTTAGTTGAGTCGAGGGGTGCTCGACACCAAGTGTTGGCAGGAAGGAGTGTTAGTGAGTGCTGACGATGATTACCCGTTCTGGGAATAGCAGGGAGGTGTTGGAGTTAGTGAAGGATAGGACCTTCTCGGTGTCAAAGGAAAGGTCAGTTATGAGGCTTTGCCTTGGGAAGGCAAGGGATTTGCGCAAGGAAGAAGTGGAGAACCTCTGTGGGTTCAGTGCAGTATTGGTGGAAGACCAACGCAGGTAGGTGGCTGGTGTGGGGTATTGGAGGTAGATCGTAGGCGGTGGGTCATGGTAAACTTCGAGGACGAAGTTCAGTTTAAGTGGGGGAGAGTTGTAACACCCAGGATTTTGAAAGCCAAGAAAGTAAAGGAAACCCTAAATTTAAGAGGGACTCGACGAGTCCAAGGAAGGACTCGGCGAGTCGGAGCGGGATCCGGGTCGATAAGAAAGTGACCAACTCGACGAGTCGGCCAAGTGGACTCGGCGAGTCTGGTCTGTGCGAGGAAAACCATAAATCCGGGGCTTGGAGCCTATTTAAGCATCTCAATCTTCTTCCTAGGGCTCCTTTGCAGCCTCTCACACCCAGAACGCCGCACCTTAAGCCCCCATTGTCCTCATTCAAGCTTTTAGCCATTTTTGGGTGGGTTTAAGGAAGAAGAAGGAGTGGGAATCTTTGAAGCATCAGGGAGTGGCTTTGGATCTGAAGTTTGGGAAGCATTTCAGAGCATTGGAAGGTATCAATTCGTTTCTCTCCTCCAGATTTTCCTTGGTTATGAGTTTTGGGGCTTTTAAGCCATGTCTAAGACCAATCCTGAGCTTGAGGTCCAGATCTGAGGTTGCTACCTCAGATCCATGCTTGTTTTGGTATGGAATCCCAGAAAGTATCAGCCATTGGGTGGAAATTGGAGCCTCTTGGTCCTAAACCCTAGCTATGGGTGTATTTGCCTAGATCTCCCTCTCTACACGTAAAGTTTGCAACTTTATGTGGGAAATAGGCTTGGGGAGGGTAGATCTACAGTTTGGAGCTCATGCATGACTCGGAAGTCCTCTGCATGTAAGTGGATTTTAGTGGACTCGACGAGTCCTTCGAGTGGACTCGGCGAGTAGCTTGAAGATGAGGAGGAACTCGACGAGTGGGATGGACAGCTCGTCGAGTCGGATGAAGATAGGCATGAACTCGGCGAGTTGGAAGAACAACTCGGCGAGTTGGATGAAGATTGCCGTGTGCTCGGTGAGTTTGTTCTTAGACTCGGCGAGTCAGATCGAGTGGTCCCAAACCCTTCGAGTTAAGACTCGAGTCAGCGAGTCGAGCCAGAACTCAGTGAGTTGGACAGGATAGGAATCGGGAATCAGTAGACTCGGCGAGTCAGGGGCTGACTCGGCGAGTAGAGTCGACCTGGGAGGTTGACTTTGACCAGGACATGGACTTTGACCAGAGTTGACTTGGTTGACCTTTGGAGGTCAGTTAGACTAAGTATGAGGTTGTTATTGGTAGCTCGGGGAGCTAGCGGAGCAGCAGTGCGGAGTTAGCGGTCAGGTAGCGGTCAAAGGGGTTAGCAGCAGCAGTTCAGCAGTATCAGGTGAGTTTCCCTTTGTATGAATGGGTCTACGGCCAATGCCGGCCCATGTAGTTATGAGTAGAAGACCTGGGGGTTAGCCCTAGGCATAGTATGCTAGTATGCTATTTGGACGAGATCCAATGACAGAGGGCGGGTGCCCAAGGAGCGGTTTATGTGATAGTCTATACTTGTTGCCTGTGTGATACTTGTATGTGCTTGGTAGGGAGGTGAGTGAGGGCGAGGACCCGTATCTCACCAATAGCAGAGTGTGGATGGTGTTCCACATCTCAGTAGCAGCAGAGTAGGGGCGAGGCCCAAGTTAGGAAAGGAGTGAGAGTGGGTTGGGCCCGTACCTCACTATCAGCAGGAGTATGGACGAGATTCCATGACTCATCAGTAGCAGGACTCGGGCGGGCCCCGAGATAGGCGAGGCCTTAGAGCAAGAATTGTTAGTATATGTTTAGCTTATGTAATGTTATGCGATATGTTCATGTACTATTATATGTTAGTGGGCGAGGCCCGATGACAGGCGAGGCCTAAGTGAAACAGATCTGTATCCGAGCGGGGCTCGAAGCCAGGTGGGGCCTGGAGCGGCGGGGCCGTTATAGCGGGCGAGGCCCGGAGTAGAGGGCGAGGCCCATGGTAGCGGGCGTGGCCTAGTATGGGCAGTGTGTGATTTTGTATGGTATGTGGTAATTTGGGGAACTCACTAAGCTTTGTGCTTACGGGTTTCAGTTTTGTTTTCAGGTACTTCCGGTAGCGGAGGGAGGAGCTCGGGGTGATCGCATGGCACACACCATAGTGTAGTCAGCCTGGGAATGTTACTCTGATAATAAACGTGTGTTTTGAAAACTTATACTCAGATCATGTTTTGGAATGATGTTTTGGTTTAAAGTAATGTTTTATTAAAAGAAATTTTTGGTCTTAATTTTTGGGATGTTACAATTTTGGTTTGCGTTTAAACACAAGATATTATAAGGCGAATAAGAAAGTATGAACAATGACATTAATGATAAAGGTAACGATATTCCTATTTCCCTTGAACTAATTACAATGAAGATGAAGATCAGACACACTTTCTGAGTTTTAAAATAATATCTATTTATAAGAAGAAATAGCACAGGTCCCTAAATAAGATAATGCAAAAGTAATCTTTGATTGAGACGTCTATGCTCCTACGTTTGGACTGTTAATACCAACTCAACACACACTATTAGAAAGGTGATCATTACTTTACTGACACTTTAGTCAAGGCTTTAGATAAACACCTCTTCTCTATCACTTCTCTCTATGAACTCTTCGCAACTCAACAAACTGGTCTTTGCTTCCTCATGGCTATCGAGGATCACTTTAATGCACCAACATATATATATTCAAAGGGTTACCTAAAAACCAAAATAGCTTTGAGAAGTTCATAACTTTCTAAGTCTTATTACAATTATTTTTAACCCAATGTGGGTGGTTTTCGAAAATTAATGGTCAAAGTCTTTGAGGTTAAGCAATAAATTGTTTTTTATCCTCTTGGAAGATTACACAATTGTGCAACTGTTTCCTCTGGGAGTTACTTAATGAGTTTTTACTCTTAAAGGAATATACGTTACTCCCCTTGGTCCCAAACACTACCAAACTTTGCGAATGAGTCTTCATGAGCAAAAAACTTTTTAAAATTATTATTTACTATCTTTTAAATCAATTTTACTCTTTAATTAATGGTATAGACATTTATGCATCACAATAGTTATACGGAAGCTCATGTAGAAATCATAACATCAAAAGTGTGACTGAAGTTCCTGATAGATTCCTAATAAACTTATAAATAACTTAATCAGGGTCTAAACATCTTACTAACCATTTATTTCATGATTCCATCCACTACACATAATTATGATTCCAATTATCACGTTATGAGGCTTCATTCCTTATAAAACATTTAAGGGCCCAATTAGAAGTATTTAGAACAAGTTTTTAAGGGTAAAATTGGTTTAGATTTTTTTTTTAGCCCTTTCTAATGGTGAATTACTATTGGAATTACAATTTCTAAATCAAAAATAAGAAAAATCCCAAATCATCTTGGGGTGTTCCCAATACATCATTATAGTCTACTCTTACTAATGTAAACCTTTCAGTAAACTTCAATTCACTTGTAATATTACTACCTCACACTCCTACTTTCTAGAACTAGAGACATACATAAAAATTATATGTTATGCTAAAAAGCCAAGTAAGATACATAGTATTTGCTACTCTTAAGGAAAATAATTCAACAACAAACATCATATTAGAAATCATTATTATTATTGTCATATATATAGTATATATTCACAAACATCTTTAGCCCTCTTATGTCCTCTTCCATTATAAGTTTTACTCTTATTTACATGATGGGGTATGGGTCATCACCCGTACATATGGGATGAATGAATCGTTCTTCATGTCGCTCGTGGGGAAATGATAGGGAGCAGCCAAAATGTTTTGTTAATCCCAACATTGTTGTCTAAGAGTGACGCACATTATAGAAAGTATTACTTGTCCATGTCACTAGTGGGTAGCTACCTCCTTCATGACCGCATGTGTGATCGACAATTAATATTTAACATCTTAATTATATGTTTGGACTTTACATCGTCACCCATGCCCACTGTTAAATGACATGAATATATATTTAATCAGAAATACATCTTTGAAATATCACATAAAAATATATTACAGATAATCACATGAATTCATGAAAAATATTGCAATGAAAACATATCACATAATCAACATAAGATCATAGATTTTTTGGATTAGGTGTCTAAGCCCTTAACTATAATAGGTATGTACTTGACCCGATAGTAGCATGGTCTATTATGGGTTTCATTCTCAAAAGCAATTTGATAGGATGGATTTTGAGAAAGAGGTTATTTGTGACTTATTAATATATTATAAGTATAATATATGAATTGAGAAATCATATTATTTAATTTGTATTGATCAAGAATTAATTTGGAATTAATTTAGTGATCAAAAGAGACTAATAAATTTTACGGGGATTGATTATGTAATTCAATGATACATATAGTTTGGGCTAATGATCCATGATTGATTGGTGATAGACTAAATTAGTCCAAAAGATTTATCAAATGGTTATTGTATCAAAAACCTAATTGAATGAATTAGGGTTTACAAGTGACTCTTGGAATTCAAAAAGTGTATATGTAACCCCTTAGCACCTAAAATCGGTAGTAATGCTTCATGTAAGAGAACCCTAGCCGAATTTGTGCTCACTAACCTCTCTCTCAAGTTCCTCCATTCGCTCTTGGTGTTTTATGAACCATTTGAGGCATCATACTTGGGGTGCTAAGCTCTTGAAAGGCCAAATTCAACAAGCTACAACAAGAGGTTATCTTTTAACTAGTTTTTATGATTCAAATATCAAATTGTATGCTAGTTAGGCTTTATGCTTTGGAAAAATGAAAATTATGTGTATGACTAGAGGAAACTTACATACAAAGCAATTGGGTTGTATGTGCATCATAGGGTTGTTATAGTGCTCAAAACCCTTCAAGAACAACCACTTAAAATCATAAAACTCAAGCATGAGTAAAACATATAATATATAGATACCCGTACCCATTCCTATATTACATGGCATCATACCGTTTAATCAAGCATGAGTATGACATGTAACATATAGACATGAAAATATAATCTTTTAGAGATGTGTGCTCAAAAAAATCATATGTACTCACCTTATCCTATGTAATGTTGCTTCCCTTTCATTAAGTCTCGTAACGTTTGTAACTCGTTAAGGAGGTACTATATCCGGTTACAACTTTATTAAATCATTGTTCAATGCTTTAAAACATCTTGTTTAGTCAGTGTCACCTAATTAACATTTTATGTTAATGTATGCTTCTTTGTTTGTTCTTATTATTATAATGACATGTAAGATCTATTTTAATTACCGAATAAATCTAATTACATCATAATTATATCGGTTTTAGGCTTTATCACTTTAACATAGATTGTCATAACCAAAACATCAACTTAAAATATTAAAAGAGAAATCAGATATCCTCCTATCTTTTATTTATAACTATCTTCCTACTTAATTTGTCAAGGAAAATGTCAAAATTAAGATTAAGTATTACTGGATTTCACGTGTCATTATTTTGTATAAGTAGAAAGATAGAGAGAAACAAAATGTAAGAGCATATTAAAATATTTATATTATAACTATCAAATGTATAAGCATGCTGATAATCAAGTTGATACTTAGATTATCTTTTTAATAACTGGAACCCCATTGTTCCATATAATATATAACTCATATTATATTATGAAATATCATAGCTTGATATGAAATGGTTTAAGTCCACCATTGCAAAACATCCAAATTAGGTTAAAAGTAAATATTTTCCATATATGGCCAAATGGTATTATATAAGTGCACATCGCTAGGGCAACAACTCATTAGCCCCAGAATGTATCGTCGAAAGATTCTTTGGAAGATTGGTGAATCTAAGCTTCTTCTATTTTGATGTGTACAAAAGGATGTACTAATCTTAAATTTATAGACCTAACTAACTTAACTAAATTATGCACTTATAGGAAGTATATCTAGTCAATTTATAGAATAGCTTAGGTAAGTCAGGTATCGAACTTAAGGAACATAAATTAAATTAATTAATTTAACTACTTCTAGTTAAACTAAGAAAACAAACTTAAATTGTTGGTTTTTGCTGATTTTGCAAGATCAAAAGAACTTGATTCAAATTACTATTATTAAAAATCAGATTTCACTTGTTAAGATTCAAAAAAAATCCGATGACACTTTTCAAGGTTTGTTAACACTTGTAAGGAAGTAAAATGGATAAATCATGAAGCTACAAGCACACAAAGACACAATACATATATGGATCGGTCAAGATCACGTACATCCATAAGCAAGAAGAAGTATTCTTACTTAAGAATACTGAAAACGGAGATTACAAGTACAATTTCATCAGAGATTCGACATTCTCACTAAGGATTCAAGAATAATAGATTAGGGATCAGGCATAAAATCATAGTAGATCAAATCTAACAATCAATAGTCCAATTGCATTTTTTAGACTCCATTAAATATATACATGGTTTTGAGAATTGTAGATGCTACATTAAATACATAGATTCTCTTATATTGAAGTGTAAAATGCTTAAACTCTAATTTCAGGCCTTTAATTCTCTAGTTACATTTAAGACACACACACACAAACACACACACACACAAACACACGCATATATATATATATATATATATATATATATATATATATATATATATATGTGTATATATATATATATGCGTGTGTGTGTGTGTGCGTTTCATAATTTACCAAACTCTGAGAAGATTACTATCAATTATAATTAATATTTTGTTTTAATTTTAAATAATTTTACATTTCTAAATTAGTCTTTATGGTTTTAATTAAGTTGTACTTATTTTGAAAAAAAAAAATGAATGGATTGTGAGGAATGATAAACATGAGCTTTTTGTAGGGATTTTTTAACATGTTTCTTACGGACATATATAAGAAAATTAAATATGAAAAATACTATCATAATTAAATGGCAAATGTAGTAATTATAAGAATTATTCATTATAATTAATGCATTTCATATTTTTTAATGAAAATATTTTTATAATTAATTCATTTAACATTTGGTTATGGTAATATTTCCCATAATCCTCCTGAATAAATGAAGGTTTTTTTTGCCACGTGTCAATCTCTCATCAGTTTTGACACTTGTCATTTTATGGTATTTTTGAAATAAATATTATTCAATTGTCAATTTTTGATTTGTTTCAATTTTTAAAATTAAAATCATATATTTATATATGTAAACTATTAAATATCATATATATGATATTAAATTGCAATAAATATATTTTTCCTTTCTTATTTGAAAGTTGTACATTAAAAAATATTTTATATTTATACTTTAATTTAATGTTTTTTTTTAAATCAACCCGTATAATATACGGGTTTCACACCTAGTTGATATTTATCCGTTCCAAAATAATTGTCAATAGACTAAAAAACATACAGATTAAATAAAAATTAATTACTACTAATTTTATTAAATTAAATGACAATCATCTCCTTTATAGAATTTAATTTTATCTTTTTGTTGCATTTTATTTTATGATGGGTTAAATAATAATGAGGAGTATTTTAATAAAAAAAATATTTATTTTTAGAAATAGATTATTTTTTTAGAATACTAAAAAAAGAAAACATAAACTATTAATATAATAAAATATACGACGGTATAAGTAATTCTTATATGTAGAAGATCCATTTTATGTATTTTAAGATGGGAAAGAAGGAATAAATAAATTAGAGCAGTGTGTGGTGTGAGTTGTGAGCTGGGTGCCCACTCCTATCCATCTTAAGGATGCAAAGTCCCAACATTATTGGTTACAACTAACTGTATATACATATACACCTAGTTAATATTTATAATATTTAAAATATAGAATCAACAAATTCAGAAAAAAGTAAAATACATAAAAGTTACCTCCTATGTGAAAGTGTCATGTCGTGAAGGGCCAAACCAGTGCAGCTATCGATGATGATATATACTTTAGCTTATAATTGGTATCCTATTAATATTGTGCATATATCCATCATGATAAAGAAGTGACGAATGGAGGAGTTCGATAATTCATCATCTATATATGATCTCACATCCTATAGACCCCATTCACGATTTCACGTCTCCAATGATCACCACGCATTCCTTCACAGTAACTGCCTAAACCTACCATATTTGATTTCTCTCACGTCCTTCATCTCTCTGGATTAGTTGGTCACCAGGGAGGGAAAAAAACCAAACTTAATTACGATCTCTCTCCTCCCTGATCAATAGATTTTTGGTTTGCATGCCTTTTTTCTCTCGTGCATACCTCCCCCATCGCAAATGCAGCCGTATACATGGATAGTAAGTGATTGGCCGAGGTTTTCATAACTTTTTGTCAAGGCAATTTACAATTTCAGTATCTAGACTTTGACATTTATTCGCAACCTACCCGAAATACCTTCTTTGTTAAATTGTTCGTACTTTTGGAGATGTCACTCTCACCCTCTAAGTTTTGCATATTCTCATTTATTTTACAATTTAACACCATTATCTATATTAGTAAATTTTTTGGAATATATGCATTTTAATAGTTAAAAGTAAATAATTTAACTGAAATGCTCTAATTTGTTTTTTTTATGGTCTTAGGTATTAAAATACCTAGGCCCGAATTACAGATGTTATAGTTGTCTTTCGGTTAAAAAGATTTTGTTCTCAAAATTTATAAGTCGTAAAGTATCTCAGCCTCTTTTATTCACAATCCATAATGTCACATCTTACAAATTCCTCACACATTGACTCATTATGTTTGTGTCATAATAGTTACTTTTAATGATTCTACTAATTCTTGAGTCCATTAATTTTCTATGATAATTATTATCACGTGTGTACTTATCATTCAATCTGATTTTTAACTCAACTCACATCTATTCCTCACAGCATTCAAAACATCATTATTACAGCTCTTAGGGGGGCTTGACAGCTTCACGACTATGTTGATGTTAATTAATAATTTTCAAAGTCAAAAATTGTTTCTAATTCATTCCTAATATATGAAACTTCATTAAGGTCAACTGAGCGTCCTCTTCGAATTGCAGCGTTTGTAATCTACCTAATTCTATTAATATATTTTCCTTATTTTCTTAATCAACTTAATAGGTTTACATATATATTAGAACAGTATACTCTTTATGCATCGTACTTGTATATTTTCAAGTCGTGGTATACACTTATCCTTTTCATTTGATACATGTTTTGTGGTTCTACTATGTAAGTCTATTATCTCATTAACATCGTTACTTACTCATCATATATATTATTAACATTGTTACTAGCTCATTATTGATACAAACACTTATTGCAAACATCAAGGCAAGGCTCATCTCATTATGTTCCCTTTACAGAGTCTAACTATCGTCGGTTCAACCATCTCCCCCCATGCATTAGCTCCATAATTAATGAATTTAGAACATTTAAATTCGATTCATATTGGTGTATCATATGGAAGTCATCATATGGCCCTTTAGGATAATACTTATATTTACACAAGAGTCCACTTCTTAGCCCTTATAGCTTATTGTAGCTTATTAGTATAATATACCACATGTAGGATATGCAAGCCAAACATTTCTTATGCCATACATCATTAAGACCACAATACATCTAAGCTTACTCAAGTTCTTATTTTCTTCGGGTAATTATTCATGGATTTCTACAATTATGTCATTTACCTCATTTGGAAATCATTCTTAAGATGTCCACTCCTTTAAATGTTGAATCAAGTTCATAGATGTAAAGTTTGACGTTAGAATTATAATCTATGTTTGATTCAACACCAAAATACTACTAGAAGAATTTTTTTATTCAAAATTCCGGATTTGGTTTAATATACAAAACCTTAGTTCGAGATATAATTTAGAGAAGGAAGAGTTTATACCTCCAAAGCTTGATGTTGACCACTGAGTTTTTTTCTTCAAAACCTCTACTCTACATCTCATCTATTGCTCTAAATAGTCATTAATGGGAATTTCTCCCATTTCTCATAGTCGATGTACCCAAACAAAAATATTCTCCACCTAGTGGATCTCTTATATTTCGCTACTTAGAGATACTAGTCCCTCGTGCTCCTAATTTCAAAGATTTGATACCGTTTTACTAGCTTCGTTAATGGAACTTATAGTAATCACACTTAATTCATAAAAAAAATTATAATAATAATATATATATATATATATATATATATATATATATATATATATATATATATATATATATATATTATCATTACAATGTGGTCCGTAACTTAGCCAAGATTAGTCAATCCAAGTTTGTCCCAATTGTCACTTCATATCCCTCAACCCTGTCTTTCCTGATTTTGAGCACGATATTTACTAGAAATAACTATTAAAATTATTAAATGTCTAACTATAACATCCTTATATAATTTATGACATTCAAGTCCTCTTTGGTCAACAATAAGGACATCTCAATTTTCGTGAAATGGCAATTTTTGTACTTCTAACAAAAATTTCCTCAATTTAGCTCTATTAAATTTCTATATTATTATTATTATTATTATTATTATTATTATTATTATTATTATTATTATTATTATTATTATTAATTACATTTATATCATGTAATTGATTTATATTTTATTTTCTAATTTCTATTTCTAAATATATATTTTTAGAACTTCTAGACCCATTTTGACTCATTGAGAAAATAATGGACCTTGTTGTATCAACTTAAATTACTATGGTTTTATTCTATTCTTCAACTTATATGTCTCCTACATGATCGTTGTTATAATACAATTCCATTGCATTAACCCAATCTAGAATTTCAACTTAATTCACCAACCAATTTACTCCTTTACTAATTTTATCACTTTAAGTTATTGGTATTACATTATCTTGATAAGGAAAGGTAAACACTCTGGATAAACGTCTAAAGAATATAATAATTCCACTTATCACATACTATTCCTTATTTCAAATTTGATGCCACCATTGAATTTTGCAAGAGTCAAATTTGTAAAATTCCTTTATGATATACTATTTCTCATTGGCTCTAAAATGCTTTTACTTTTACTAATACTCTACTCTTTCCTTCAAAGTGAATATCAATCTAAGGTATTATCTACCTGTTGATGATTATCACATCGCTATCTCCATTCATATTATTATCTTATATTAATGAAAAATTAATCTTATTAAACAAGTTATATAAACGCCTACCATTTTCTTGGTATCTTTATAATGCAAGTACTAAATCATATCCATTCTATCTGTTTGGGTCGCCTTTTTCTAGTAACTTAGACACTTGATTTTACTAAGTTGAATTTAATTTACCTTTCTTCATCTTATGCTATACTTAGACATTTGAATACCAAATGTTTCTTAATCACGTCATTACCTCAATCACAATTCCATAAGTAAATTACACGAATGATCTGAGTGGTTTGAGTTAATTTGCGAGTTTGGTCATTGATTCTTTTTTACTCAACAATCCCTATAATAAGTTTTTGTTATGCCTTTGGTATTTACACAAATAAATAGACCTATTTTTCCTTAATAATTTCATTCTTTTAATTTAATGTTAACTGTTTAAATTTTTATATATTAGATGAGCCCACTAACCATAACCTAACATTTTCCACTCCTCTTCTTTTAGTTTTCTCTGATCGGATTCTTAAACCCCACATTGGCACCATACCTTAATGTTCGTTGCAGTTTAACAACAATAACACATTGCATCATATCTTTTTAGTTTTCTCATTGGAAAAGTAAAAACCATGAGGAAGAATTGGATGGGCTTAGGTGATCACGAAGTGCTTTAGAGAGAAAATAAGGGAGCAGTCTAAAGAGATGATTGGACCTTTGTAGTATATGGGTAAAATTTTACCACTAATCATAGATGATATTTATATAAGGTATAAAGTCACAAACAATGAGAACTAGAGGCAAGGATAATGAGCAATGAAGGAGGAAAAGAAATGGGAGGATCTTTATGGCATATGTAGGAGATCATCATTATTGGTGGTATGTGATTTGGATACGGGTTGGAGAAACATTGAAGAATAAGAGATGAGGGAACAAGGAAGAGAGATATCATGTAACATCTCAAATTTCAAACTAAAAATTTCTTATCAATTAATAAGTAAACCATTCAAATATTTTCACAAAGGGATTAAGGTTGTAAGCCATTTCAAAACATCATTGAGTCATAGTGTGCAAAATATATCGAATATCCTTGCAACATAAATCTATAGACAACAATAATTATACGGGCACCATAGAGTTAAACCGGAGACTTCCCGCACATAGAAGAACTAATTTAAAAACATTATTTCATCAAGTATACGTATTGGGAGTTCCCCAAATATCACATACTACAAAATACACACATTATATATAAACAAAGGCTCTCGATTTTAGTGTCGATCCAACAAACAATGGACTAATGGCTCTTATGCACCTCTGACCATGATGACTAACATCTCTAGTGCATGTGTAGTCATCCTAACCGTTAATGACTCTAGTGCAGGTCTAACCATGAACCTAAGTAATCTAGGCTCTTGGTTCTAGCGTCGAACCACCATCAACTCCCAAAACATATCATATCGACATATCACACAAATAATCAATCAAAAATCGATGCGTAAGAGTTACTTACCTACTCACCTAATCAGCATATTACAGTATGAATCGGCCTTACGGATCACCTAAATCATCAAGTTTGACTAAAAGTCAAACTTGCCAAAAACTCATGGTCAACTGGTCATATTCAACAATCCACGATCTAACATTTCAACTCAGACTTTGGTTACGTCGCACAAACTAAAGGTTAAACTAGTTATAGATGGCCATTCACTACTCGCATCATGACACCCTTGTTGTCGCGTCTCGAATACTACCAAAACAGTCATCTTTAACAAGATCTTAATCCCTTTAATACCTGAGCTCAAAACATTAAAGTTAGTCCTTCTAAGGGTCTTAATGGATAAATTTTCCAAATTTATTTAGAACCAAGGCTTCATTCATAACAATCTCTAACCCTATGTCAAGATAAGCCTATAATGAGTAAATTATTATGCATGGTTCCAATAGAACCCATGCAGACAACCTTTGTCACAACAATATGGCCATAAGATCAATATTTTTCATCTAAAGGCCATAGGATTGGTCAAACACCAAGAAGTTATATTATTTATAGACAAAAGGGACAAAATCCCTTTTAGAGCTAAGATCAAATCATGAAAACACATAAAGCAATGAAGGAAGTTGGATCTACACTTAAAAAGGACTAGCTTGCCGAAGAACTTGATCACCTTCTCCAAAACACACTTCAAATGCATAAAATACAAGAACACTTCCAAAGTGGGGGCTAAGGTTTCACAACAACGTTCTTAGATATGGAGGCTAGAGAATGAATGAAACTCTAAAAATTAGCACCATTAAAGACAGGGACCTAGGGTTTTGGGAACTAGCAGTTTCGCATTGCGACCATCAAATGGTGAAGTCGCTAGCTAAATTACATCACTCTTGTCGCCATATAAAAATGTCGCATTGTGATAAACCCAAATCTAAATATTAGATAATTAGTACCAAAACTACTTATACCAGGAAAATAAACGTTACAATTCTCCTTCACATGAATCAAATTTCGTACTCAAAATCTGTTAGGCCAAATAACTCGGGGTAGTGGTCGCGAATCTCTTCCTTGGGTCACCAAGTCCACCCATAACCATTTTAGTTCATCCATTATGCTTTTACCAGCCTAACCTCTTTTTTATGCAAGGTCTTCATCTTCCTATCCAAACTTTGATAAGTTTTATAGGTGATAATTCAAAGCATGAACCGAAATAACTTAACCCTTAAGTTCACATGCAAACTATTTTGATTTAAGTTTTCTCTATTGATAACTATAATTTAATGAACATCAAGAACCCTAGAAAACCCTATGTAATTTCAAAATTACAAGAAGGTTAGCGTTTACATACATTTTCATTATTATAACAGATAACCAAACTAATTCCTTTTCTCAGATGTCTTGGAAAGAAAGCACCAGAAATCTAATGGCTATAATGGTTTTTACCCAAACCCTAGTAAATAAGAAGACTTGAGGGGAGAGGGGAGCTAGTAGGATTTTCGGATATTCCTTTGGTACAAATAGTAGAAAAAAATGAGAAAGCAATGGGCTCTATTTATAGCTAATACTAGGAGTCTTGCAAACCCTTATTTGAATATAATACTATTATTTAAAATTTAATAATTATCCAACTCCTTAATTATGTTTAATAATTAATCTAAAACACTTAAAAAAATCTCCCAAAAACTGTCCATGGCCCATGGAAGGTTCTGGAACCTCTCTTGATCAACTATTCAAAAATTACAACTTAAGTCCTTACACTTTTAATTAATTTAATTAAATCTAATTAATTATTAATTAAATAATATTATTTCTAATTAATATATTAATCTTATAATATATTAAAAAAATATTTATTTTTATGTATTAATCATATTAATAAATCAACAAATTAGTCTCTCTCTCCAAAAGTCATTCTAGTCATTTATTAGTTTTGATGGTAACTGAAAAAATGATTTTTCTTTTAATTAAACTATATACCAATTTAGTTATTGGGTTAGACACATTAATCCAAATGTATACCATTTTGATAAGTCTATAAGTATAATTAAAAGTATAGCTTCTAAATTAAACAACAAAGTTTGTTTTCCGAAGCAATTGTCGAATTCTGATCCAATCAAATATTGGCATTAAAATAAGTGATCAAATATTCCTTCGTTATTCAATATATCGTATGGACACGAAACATGGATTATAATAAACGTCATTGTCCGGAATTTTGTTTTCCGATTTCTTGATTTGTGATGATGTCATTAGATTACTTATTTAGCCTATCAAATCAGTCATGGGAGGGCCCAACACAATAATGTCAAAACCAACTCACTGAGGGACGTAAAGATATCGCATTTCCTATTAGGGAAAGAGGAACAAATAAACTTCGGCTTATATACTTGTATCTTTTACTCACCAAATCATACATGACACTACGTTTTATAACATCAAGTTACTTATGTGTTTTTTTGTAATACGAATGTACAACTGACTTGTAAATTATAACTTATATAGCTCTATTTGAAGAATAAAAGATATTATATTCTCTGAATTACATATGATATAATTCATTAAGTAATTCTCTAAGTTTGGGTTCATCCACTACTGAAAATCTCCATTTTTCTAAGTACTCATGAATACTGTAGCAACCCATTGCAATGTCTAATCCCCATAGACAAGATACAATCTATTCATGACAATCTCAATTCAATACTTACTTCTAAAAGTATGAGTGACTGTGGAATTTAAAATAATCAAATCATCAAAAAAAAATATGCAAAATGAAACACAAGAATAAATAATTAAAAAATACAGTATAATACTCATAAATAATTCTCTATTATTTAATCACGAAAATCAATTACATTTATTTTGTTAAAAAGTTTAAAAACTATCAACTAACTACTAAAACGAACATCATTTCTTAATCTAATGCTCTTAGCATGCTGGTTGTGTTCAACCCTACTCAGAGCCTTCGTAAAAGGATTTGTAGGATTGTCTTTTGATGATATTCCCTTCACCAAGAGATGACCTTCTTCAACCCTATGTCCGATATAATGGTATTTTTTGTCAATATTCTTCAATTTACCATGATCCGTTTGTTCTTTTGTCAAAGCAACAACCCCTTCATTAACACGGAAAAAAAACATAGAAAAGTTCAAATAGCTCTTGAATGGTCGGGACTACTCTGAGATTGCTGATGAAGTTCTTCAACCAAGTCATCTCCTATGATGCCTCACTTACAATGATATACTCTGATTCACAAGTAGAATCAGAGATTGTATCCTATTTGGAACTTTTCGAAGTCACTGCTCGACCATTTAACACAAACACCCAACCCAACTGAGAATATAATTTGTCTCGGTCTGTTTGCAAACTAACGTCACTATATAGACTTACTTTTTTCGTATATATGCAACCAAATACAAGAACCATGTCTTTCGTCCTTCACATATACATAAGAATATTGTTAAATGTAGTCCTATGAGATCTGCCATGATTTCCATGAAATTGACTAACCATACTCAGAGCATAAGACACATTAGGGCAAGTACACGTCATAACATAAATGATCAAACCTACATCCAAAGCATATGAGACTTGTTGTGATATAAGCTCCAAGATTAATGTCGTCTGGGAATGGCTTCATCTGGGTTAAGCCTGAGAATCACAGCAAAGAAAAAACGACATCAATCATCATCCGGGAGGTGGTCCCAAAACAAAGCTCCGATGGTCAAGTTTGTGGTTGTATGAGAGAATTAGGTTTATGTGTAAGATATAGAATGAGGCGATCCTTCCTTATAAAAATGAATGGTTTCTTTTATACATGTCATTGTAGGAGCATGTTCGCGATAATACCTTTTGTCTTGTTTAGGCCGACAGGACATTGAGGCATCCCATATGCGGATCCTGCACCATTAGTGGTTATCTAAAATTGGTGCAGAACAAACATAGGATAGCGCTCTGATTGCTACACTTGTCACTATAGAGTTTCATGTTTTAAGTTGTACCTTAGCATTGGGGTGAAGAGGTATAAGTGCAAGGTCGAAAGGGCGAGGTTCGAAGCCGTGCACTTATGCTGGGTAGAAACTGTCAGTTGGGTCTTGCTTTAGATAACTATTCTGTAATCTTTTATGTATTTCTAGAGGGATAAGTTAACAAGTCCCCTAGGCTAGTACACGTAAGAATTACTCCAATGTAGCTGAGTTATTCTAGTTTATATTAAGACACGTGTTCAATGGAGTTGGCACTAACGCCCTCTGATGTCATAGAGCTGTTTGCATAAATAGTTTAATCTATGTAACTATTTGGTTTTCCAAATTTTTATTTAAAAATTCCTTTATTAGCGACAATTTTCTTTTACACGCTTCAGATATCTTCAACTTCCCCTTCTTTCTCTTTGCTTATTTTCTCACCCATCTCACTTTTGTTATCTGGAAGTAATGGCAACACCGAACACCTGTATTGAGCTAACATATAGTGAATTCAAGGCCTTATAGGCCTGATTCAGTTATTTGCTTGAATATGGGCTGCAATATCCTTGAAAGGGAGTGGTCATTTCTTGTCTGGCGAAATGTAAGATCAGAGTCCCAATTCCGCTCTTTGAGGCAGGCCTAAGGTTTTCGATGAATTACTTTTCGATGAGATTAGGCATTAGTATGGCTTCTCCATGGATGATCTGACTCCTAAAACCACCAACAAGATAGTCGATTTCAAAACGGCTTGCCGAGCCCTAGGAGTGCTTACCCATTTATGGTCTTTCAAGTACTACTTTTACTCCTCTATCCAATCTAGAATTCATACTTTCTCTCAGCGATAGCGCACCATGTGTTCATCATTAACTATAAGGCAACCAACAAGATAGTTGATTTCGAGATCGGTTACTTTGTCTATCGACTGTTATGTGATTATCTGTTATACGTGCACATGTTTGATTGACGGTTGAGGCTTATCTGCTTTATGAGAAAGCCAATAGACCTAGGCATTCCAACCTGTTGGTTGTGGGTCGTGAGTATTCTATCACGATGATGACTGGACTCGTAGTATGTAGGCATTCAAACTTGTTGGTTGCGGGACACGGTTATTCCATCCCGAGGAAGATTGGACCCTTAGTATGTTGGCATTCCAACCGGATGGTTGAGGGCCTGGGGTCTTCCAACCCGATGGTTGACTGGACACATAGTATGTTGTTTGTGATTATATGTATATTATTGTGTGTATGGGTATTTTGGGGGAACTCACTAACCTTTAGGCTTACAGTTTCAGTTTTTGTTTCAGGTACATCACATGATCGAATGTAGGCAAAGGTGTATTCGTACAGCTCCTCATATTTATGACTTTCTTTCTAGGATACTCTGATATTTAGTATTTTGAAAACCAGTTTTGTAATGAGTAATGGTTTTGAAATATTTTTAAAAGTTTGAATTTGGCATGATTTTTATGGGTGTTACATTTTTTGTGGGTCGTGAGAGGAAAATACCTTTCGAGATGGTCATGCAAGGTGGGCTTCAGGGCAATTGCTAGTATCAGGAAGTACCCCTGGTGGAGATACTTCCTCCACCGGTAACTGTTGATCGTGCTCTAACAATTTCTTCTCCTGCCAATGTTGTGGAGCAAGGATCTTGTCCTCAGGTTGACATGGATTTGGTTGATGCGCCTATTAGGGGTGTTTCTCCTAATGATCTTTTACCTCCTAACCTCTAGGACAAGGCAACAAAGGAGGTAGTAACTAGTGGGAGCCGGCTGAATACCATGCAGCGGATAGCATGGTTGGAATCCCCGCATACTGAATGTGTCGGTATTAGCACTGTTGGCAGACATCTTCGTAATAAACATAACGTGCATTTCCTGCTCGGGAGTCCAATGTTGTAGTGGATATTCCCGAAGATGATGCTTCGAACCAGTCACAAGGAACTAATAAGGAGGTAATTGAACCGTCTCATGAACCAAAGGAAGATTCATAAGATGCTAGTGGCCCCGACGAAGGTGTTACAGATAAGGAGTTTGAGGATAGGTTTCAAACTACTTCTGATTTTACTTCGTCTCTGACGAAGGATAGTGTAATTGTAGTTTCATCTTCTTCAACTTTGGTAGCCCCTGGAGTCTACATCCCGGAATGGAGGCTACATACATAGATGCTGGCATGGAGGGTGGTAAGCAAGTAGTCTATGAGCAGCATGCTGCCAGGAATTTTGTCTCCAGGGAACTAAGCATCATTGTGGAGTTCACGTAGGCATATCATACTGCTATAAAATATTTTATAGAGATGGAGTTTTCCTACTATCTTCTCCTTGGTGAGCTGGACATGGAAGGCCTTCACTAATTTTGTCTTGATCCCGATGTTGGATGGGACCATCCCAAATGTAGCTCCTCTAAGGCTGGAACTCCTCCAATCCCTCTGCTAAGTGATCATTTTCCTCATTTTAGGCTAGGGTGTGTAAGACAATAATTAAACTTGTTTTGTGTTCATGGAATAATGTCTAGAAACAATTTATGAATTATTTGCTTGGCCCTATGTGGCCTTTTTTCTTAACTCTGGTGTTTTTCTGGCGGATCAGACATTTTTATGGATTGCGCTTTTGTCATTGCTGCTTCAAGGCTAAAGCTTTTTGTTTCTGATCCCAGGTGGTTTATGCTGGCCACTCTAGGTTCGAGTTGTTCTTAGAGGTTACTGTTGGCCTATAAGGTATTGTTTACTATTTTTATTTTCCAAAGGTTCGTGCTATCTTTGGAAATTGTTTGAGGACATCCCTTACTTTCTTGGAAAGGTATTGAGATTCGAGAAATTCTCTCTTTTGGTAAGTGAGAGTTTGTTTGTATTTAGCCAAAGTTCCTTGGCTTTGTCCTAGGTGGTTCATTTTGGACCTTGGGATCGGTTTTGGACAACACTTATTTGCTATGTAAGGAGTTGATACTTGATGGGTCCTTCTCTTCTATAAGTGCCTTGGTATGTACCACCTTAATTATTCTCAACACTAGAGAAATCATTGTCATCCTCATACATAAATCCTAGATGAAGGCACTAGTCAGCTTCCGATTGAATGCACCGGCCACCATGACGACCTTTCCAAAACTTAAATCAATCCAGAATTCGCACCGTATCTCTAGAGGCACACCAGAAAGATCCTCCGAAAATACATCAGGAAACTCAAAAATATAGGTACATTAGAAATATCTTCCTCTCAACCGGATTATACACTACACATGCTAACAATACTGAGCAACCATGTTGCAAATATCTCCTAGTCCTCATGGTAAAACCAAAAAATCAAACCATCTCTAGTTCTCATATCATTTGTTGCCAACTCTCTCTCACATTCGGTTTGAACTAACACAACTTGTCATTCATAATCAATCACAACTCTAAACTGACTCGGCATCCACTATCATACTGATATGAAGAAAAAATCAAGCTATAGCCCAACAATACTAACATATGAAAAGAGTTAACTGTGATCATATTTAATCATAAGAATAATAATTAGTACAAAAAGGAAAGTAACAAAAAATATAAACAAAGGATACACACTAGTATGACTCAGCAAGTCAGTACGATGACTCGACGAGTCAGCTTGGGTTTTCCCAACATTTGGACATGCATGAACTCGTCAGGTTGCAAGGAAACTCGATGTGTCAACTAGGGATTTCACAACTTCTCGAGTTCTGTAAGGAATCGGCGAGTCATTGAAATGGACTTGACGAGTCGGGTCAACATGGACTGTTGACCTTAACCGTTGACTTTGACTTTGACCAAGGAATGACTAGTTAACCTCTGGGGTATTTTGGTAAATTGAGAATTTATGGAAATGATCTTATGGTAATTATAGGTGGTGGGGTCCGTGGTGGTGATTCAAGAGTTTGAGCTTATCTTTTAGTTCAACATTGTGAGGTGAGTTTTCCTTACTATATGATATGTGCATAATTAGTTAATTATTTAGCATACATTTTTATTAATTTTTAACTAATTATGTGTATAATGTGGACAAAAGGTACTTAATAATGCTTAAATTTTGTTTTCAGTCCATAAGACATGCTTGTGATTAAAAAGGAACAAAGGGAAGCAATTGAAGACCAAAAAGTGAAGAATGAAGGACAAAAGCAGTCCTACTCGGCGAGTTCTCGAGCATACTCGGTGAGTACAAGAGAAGATTCCAGAAGATAAGTCAAGACTCCTGATTTGAGATGTATAACTAGCACCTACTCGGCGAGTTGGGTCTGCTACTCGCCGAGTACACCCTGTTTTGGGATAATTATAAATACCAACCCATTATCCGATTGGAAAAGACTTTTGGCACATTTGAGAGCTGAACCTGTGACAAAGAATCCCTAGAGGAGCTAAGTAACCCTAATCATCAATCCTTGGAAGAATCAAGGCAATTAGGTTAATCATTCCACTTCGCTTTAGGAATTTAAGATGTTTAGCTTAGTTAAATCTGCTATTGAGTTTGTTTTTATCATGACTATGAACTAAATTCGTTTAGTTTCTGTTTGGGAAGACTAATTTGCTCCTATGGTTATAATATACTTTTTTATTGATTATGATTTGGTGATTTTATTAAATTAAGTTTGTTAAAGAACCTTATGCATTGATGACAACTATTTTCTGTTAATTGGAAGGTAATTAAGCTGCATGAACATCTCTTGATTATTAACCTCATATGTATTGTGAACACTTGATCATATGCTTAAGAGTAATGAATATGAAATTAAGATTAATTAGAAAATAGGTAAGTTAATGTGTGAGCTTGTTTGAGGAACCAACAAACAAGAGGTTAATTGAAATATCAACTTGATTAACCAATTACAAATCTTATTTAATCCAAATAATTGAACTAGGGAATTAGTTAATTTAAACAATTGGCCACTGCTTGAATTAATTAACTTTCTAAGGGTTAGGAGTAATGAACATGAACCTAACCACTATAGTTGGTAACCAATAATAATTAATTCATCATAAATATAACCATAGGAGTGAATTAGTTGAACCTAAACAGAAACCCTTTAATAAATTTGGTGAATTTGTCATTTGTTTTAATCGTTAGTTAGTTAATTGTTTTATTTGCTATGTTTAAGTTTCTAGTCTTGTAAAACTAGAGAAAACGCTTTTACTTTTATTATTTGCTTAGCTAAAATTAGTTATTAGATCAATTTATGTTCCCTGAGTTCGATACCCTACTTATCCAACTATACCACTAAAAGACAGGTTCACTGCCTTTGTGTGCTTAATTCATTAATAAAAAGTAGGATTAAAACTAATTGGCTTTACACACATCACTATACTCAAGAGTCGAAGGCACCAAGGCTGGCCCTTTGTATTATTATCCTAATATGTTATTCTAGTATGATCTGTTAGATCAGTATCCTGGTAGATAGGATGGTAATATGTTATTATGTGGCTATGATCTGTTAGATCGGTTTGTTTGTCTATAGATTGTTATGTGATTATCTGTTATATGTACACATGTTTAATTGACGGTTGAGGCTTATCTGCTTTGTCCGCAAGCCAATAGACTTGAGCATTCCAACTTATTAGTTGTGGGCCATGAGTATTCCATCCCAAGGATCATTGGACTCGTAGTATGTTGTCATTCCAACCTATTGGTTGTGATCCTGTGGTATTCCATCCCGAGGATGATTGGACCCATAGTATGTTGGCATTCCAACCAGATGGTTGAGGGTTTGGGGTATTCTAACCCGATGTTTGATTGGACCCATAGTATGTTGTTTGTGATTATACGTATATTATTGTGTGTATGGGTATTTTTGGGGAACTCACAATCTTTGGGCTTACATTTTCAGTTTTGGTTTCAGGTACATCGGATGATCGCGGGAAGGCAAAGGTGTGATTGTACAGCTCCTCACATTTATGACTTTGTTTCTGGGATACTCTGATATCTACTATTTTGAAAACAAGTTTTGTAATGATTAATAGTTTTGAAATGTTTTTAAAAGTTTAAATGTGGCATAATTTTTATGCGTGCTACAAGTTGGTATCAGAGACTTGGTTTGAGTGAATTGGAGGAACACTTGTGTGAATCCAATCTCAAACTAAGGAAAAGATTTTCAAAACTATTTTCAAAAAGGTTTTCAAAATAATAAAGGAGGATGTAGGGTGTACGATCAGTCGGAGCCAGTAAGTAGACCCCGAAAATACCATACAGTTATTTGATATTGTGATAAGTTAGAACAACATACTATTACTAGGCTAGGGATCTTCAGGAATTACATGATAGAATTTCCTGATTACATGATGCCTGATAACCTAGGGTTTCCTTGTATGGAATTCACATCATTACTTTAGTTTCTTATGTATGCATCACGACTGTACATAATTAAGATCTTATAGCCTGAGAATGTTTGGTTTGGCCTTATTTCCTAGTCTTGTTTGATGAAGGGATTAGGTTTGGATCAGGTATTCTAAAGTCTATAGATTCCAACGTTATGTATGGTTAACATACACGAGTGCTATAGGATTGGTGGAAGTTTCATGGGTGGGTTGTGTGAGGCTGGTAGCTGAATTTTGAGATACTTAGCTTTCCTCTAGGAGTGAGGCATGAGGAACCACCATGCATATGTATATTGTTAGGGTGTTGTGATGATACTTGAGACAAATATGGGTAGGTGTGGAAGGTACTATGGGCCCGTATTTCTGAAAGCACAGGACCCATACGCGTAGCGAGGAAGTCAAAACCTCTAGGGTCTAGTTGGGAGTCGGTTCCCTATTATTTATGTCAATGATTTGAAATCTTCCTGGTGTATTTTTAGTATGATGGTTACGAGGTGTTTCGTGATGGGATCTGGATCGGGATCAGGTCAAGGCGATCAGGGTGCCTTGGCAGCACCTGAGATCATCAGTCAAGAAGGGTCAGTATTGACAGAGGATCGCATCAGGGAGATCATCCGCGAGGTAGCGGTCGAGATTGTTTGGGGTCGGATTCCAGAGATGTTTGGGTCTATCAAGACCGTTATGATGGAGTATTTTGATGACAGATATGTAGCCCTAGCTGAGACGGCTGCCGCAGCAGCTAAGAGATCTGTAACAGCAGGTGGGCGATATGAAGGCCCAATGTCCCCTACTAGCAGCCAAGCTAACACAGGCTCCCACACGGGCTACACTAAGGATTACGGATGGCAGGCCAGGTAGAGCGGATCCCCCGAAGGCTCACG
Source organism: Lactuca saligna (assembly GCF_052625555.1). Taxonomy (NCBI): domain Eukaryota; kingdom Viridiplantae; phylum Streptophyta; class Magnoliopsida; order Asterales; family Asteraceae; genus Lactuca; species Lactuca saligna. Next base: position 165,496,359 of record NC_136420.1, read on the forward strand.
GGCATGCCTTCCAGCTTACAGCAGAGAAGAGGCCAAGATATCACTAGATGTGGTTGCTGGTATGTTTCTATCCCTTATCATATTGATTATATATGTTTTATGCTTATCTGCAGGAGTTTTTAGTGAACTCCTTTTCTGCATTAGTTTTATTTGAATCGGGGGCGAGTCGATCATTTGTATCTCAAACATTTAGTACGGAGTTCAGTGTGCCAGTAGGAGAGCCAAGGTGTCCGTTGCGAGTCTCTATCGCCAATGAACACATGGTTTCTGCTTCATCGGTCTAGCGGGGGGGGGGGGGGGGGGTGATTTAGAGATATTTGGGGTCTTCTTTCCCGATCGACTTGATTTCGTTACCCATGGGGGATGTGTGTGCGATTTTGGGGATGGAATGGCTTAATCGATTCGGTGCCATGATTGGCTGCAGCTTTCATAGGTAGCGGGTCGAACCCCAAGTGGGGGAGAGTTTATTTTCAATGGCTTGGGTACCAGTGTGGGATCAGGGTTTTGTTCAGCCGCCAAGGCTCAGTAGTATATTCAGCACGGGTGTGCGGCTTATCTAGCGTATGTGGTGGATACACAAGTCAGGGATCAGATTTCAGTTTCAAAGGTTCCAGTGGTTAGGGATTTTGCCGACGTGTTCACAAAGGAGTTACCAGGGATACCTACGGAGAGACAAGTCAAGTTTCGGATCGACTTGGTGCCAGGTGCGGCCCCTATCGCCAAGGCATCGTATCTATTGGCGCTACCAGACATACATGAGCTATCATCATAGCTGCAGGAACTGTTGGGCAAGCAGTTCACTCAACCGAGCAATTCTCCATGGGGAGTACTAATTCCCTTCCTCAGGAAGAAGGATGGTTCAAACCGAATGGGAATTGATTACTGGCAGATGAACAAGATGGTGGTGAAAAACCGTTATCGAATCCTGAGAATATATGATCTCTTTGATCAGTTGCAGGGAGAATCTTGGTTCTCCAAGATAGAGCTTAGGTCTGGGTACCATTAGGTGAGGGTTAGGGAGGAGGACATAAACAAGACCACGTTTTAGACTTTTTATGGACACTACAAGTTCGTGGTGATGCTGTTTGGGCTCACTAACCCTCCAACAATATTCATGGACCTGATGAATCGGTTCTGCAGACCGATGCATGATCGCTCAGTCATTGTGTTCTTAGATGATATCTTGGTATATTCTATGACCCGAGAGTAGCACGAGGAGCATCTTCGGGAGTTATTGGGAGTTCTGAGGTGGGAACGACTTTATGCCAAGTTCTCAAAGTGTGGGGTTTGGTTATGGGAGGTTCAGTTCCTCAGACACCTCATTAACCAAGAGGGGATTTCGGTGGATTCAGTCAATATTGAGGCGGTTATGCAGTGGGAGGTTCCGAAATCTTCTTCGGATATCCGGAAATTTCTAGGGTTGACAGGGTACTACCGGGGATTCATACAGGATTTCTCCAAGATTGTAGTACCCCTTACTGGACTGATGAGGAAGGGGGGATTTTTGGTAGGGCCCTGAGCAGCAGAGGTCATTTTTGGTGGGATTTTCGGCGAGGCTTCAGTCTTGACTCTCCTGTAGGGAGTTAAGGAATTTGTAGTGTTCTGTGATGCATCCATCACAAGACTGAGGGCAGTGCTCATGCAGAGAGGACGGGTGATAGCCTACGTATCGCGACAGCTGAAGCCGCATGAGACGAGATACCCTACTCATGATCTGGAGTTGGGAGCAGTGGTATTCTCTCTCAAGATCTAGAGACATTACTTCTATGGGGTCTGATGTACCATATACATGGATCACAAGAGGCTGAGACACATCATGGATCAGCCAAACCTGAATATGAGGCAGCGCAGGTGGCTAGATGTAGTCAAGGACTACGACTGTGAGATCCTTTACCACCTAGCCAAAGCGAACATGGTGGTTGATGCTTTGAGCCACAAGTCAGCTAGATCTTGCACACCAGCAAGATATATGAGGATATCGGTGGATTCTGCACTCGTGAGTTTGATTAAAGAGGCTCAGGTTGAGGGTATGTGACCAGAGAACAAGAAATTTAAGAGGATCATGGGCGAGAATGCCTGATTTGTATAGGATAGTCAGCGATTGTTGACTCGATGCGATCGATTATGGGTTCTGATGTCTGTTGGGGTCAGGAAGACGGTTATCGAGGAGGCTCATAAATCTCACTTCTATATTCACCTGGGACCCACCAAGATGTATCTTGATTCGAGTTTGAGCTACTGGTGGTCATGCATGAAGAAAGAAATTCCTTGGTACGTCGAGAGGTGCTTCACCTACCATGTTGGTCAAAGCCGAGCATCTGAGGTTGCATGGAAAGCTGCAGCCTCTAAAAATTCCCATGTGGAAATGGGAACAAATAATGATGGACTTCATTACCAAGTTGCCAAGAATAGAAAGGGGATTCGATGTTATATGGGTCATCGTGGATCAATTGACCTAGAGTACGCATTTCATGGCCATATGGGAGAGTTCGTCGGCAGAGAAGCTGACTGACGTGTATGTCCGCATGATCGTTGCTTGCCACAGAGTTCCAGTCTCAATTGTTTCTAACCGAGATGTTAGATTCACCTCCCTTTTTTGGAGGAAGTTCCACGAGGAGCTCGGCACACGGCTGCGTTTTAGCACAACATATCATCCGAAAACTGATGGACATAGCGAGCAGACTATACAAACCCTTGAGGACTTTTTGTGGTCTTGTGTCTTCGATTTCAGTAGGAGTTGGGATTACCACCTACCCCATGCATAGTTCTCCTACAACAACTAATATCATTCCAGTGTCGGTGCCCCACCTTTTGAGCTGTTGTATGGGCATATATGTCGCACCCCAGTCTGTTGGGGTGAGGTTGGTCACAGACTGATGGGGTGGACAGATGTAGTTTTACAAACTGCTAAGAAGATTCAGTAAATTAGACAACAGTTGCAGACTGCACAAACTAGACAGAAGAGCTATGTAGACCGACACCGATCAGAGTTAGAGTTCTAGGTCAGTGACATGGTACTCCTGAAGGCGTCGCCCTGGAAGGGTGTGATCTGCTTCAGGAAGAGGGGGAAATTGGGGCCCCGTTACATTGGGCCATTTAGGATCATTTCCAGGGTTAGCAAGGTAGCTTATAGACTAGATCTTCATGACAAGCTCAAACAGATGCATAACACTTTTCACATTACACAATTGTGGAAATGCATCCTTGACGGGGAGGCAGTAGTATCATTGGATGACATTTAGGTTAATGAGCGCTTGAATTATGTGGAGAGGCTCATGGCCATTCTGGAGAGGTAAGTGAAGGTCCTGCAGAACAAGGTGATGCCTTTGGTAAAGGTACAGTGGGAGCAACGAAGATGGTCTGAGTGGACATGGGAGTCGTAGGCTGAGATGCTGGAGCACTATCTGGAGATGTTCACCGTAGCAGACTTCGAGAATGAAGTCTAGTTCAAGTGGGGAATAATTATAATGCCCCGACTATTAAGTATTAGTTTTAGAGATTTACTTTTCCTATTGAAAGGTCTACTCGACAAGTTAGATGTCATGACTCATCGAGTAGGAACGTTTTTAGCCATGTGTTTAAGTGGCCAACTCGACGACTTGGAGGACACAACTCGACGAGTTGGAGCTGATGGATGAAACCCTAATTTCTAGGGTTTTAAACCCTATTTAAAGGATCCTTTTCCTCCTTAACCTCCCCTTACAACCCTTGTGAGTCCAGAAACTCTAATTCGTGTGTGTGCTCCATTCTTTTGTGATTTTCAAGCTTCGAAGGTAATTTTCAAGGAGAAGACTTTAACTATAAGAGGAGTAGTGCAAGAGGAGCTAGTGGATCTGACTCTTCTACTTATTGGCATCAGTTTGAAGGTAAAAGTCGTTACCTTGACCTTCCTTCTTTCTAGATCTCTTTATGTTCAAGATTAGGGATTTTTCTAGTATATATATCTTAACCATTTTCGAGTGTGAGCTAGGATACGGAGATGTAACTTCAGATTTGAGCTTATCTTTGTCTCTATAGCTATAAAGTCTCCAGCTTTAGCAAGCATGAACCTTCCTTTTTGTGTTAAACCCCATTATAAGCTTGGGTTTGACATTCTAAGCATTTAGAGCCTTACATGAACATAAATTTTGCAACTTTATGTGATAAACATGCCTTGGGAAGCTTGATCTACAATATGGAGGTTTGGAGTGTCTTAAAAAGCATCTGAATGGAGAAAGTACTAAAGGGACTCGAAGAGTTGCATGGCCAACTCGACGAGTCTGATGAAGATTGTCGTGCAAGGATTTCTGCATGGACTCGGCGAGTCAGGTAGAGTTTTCTTGACATTCGAACATGCATGAACTCAGCGAGTTGCACGGAAACTCGATGAGTTAATTGGGGATTTCATGATTTCTTGAGTTCTTGAAGGACACGATGAGTCATTGAAATGCACTCGACGAGTTGGGTCAACATGGACTGTTGACCTTGACCGTTGAATTTGACTTTGACCAAGGAATGACTAGTTGATCTCTAGGGTATTTTGGTAAATTAGGAATTTATGGAAATGATCTTATGGTAAATATAGGTGGTGAGGTCTGTGGTGTTGATTTGAGAGTTTGAGCTGATCTTTTCAATTCGACATTGCGAGGTGAGTTTTCCTCACTATACTCAAGGGTCGAAGGCACCAAGGCCGACCCTTTGGATTGTTATCCTGATATGCTATGCTAGTATGATCTATTAGATCGATATCCTGGTAGATAGGATGGTATTATGTTATTATACGACTATGATCCGTTACATCGCTTTGTTTGTCTATAGACTGTTATGTCATTATCTGTTATATGTGCACATGTTTAATTGGTGGTTGAGGCTTATCTGCTTTGTGCGAAAGCCAAAGACGTGGGCATTCCAACCTGCTGGTTGTGGGCCGTGAGTATTGCATCTTAAGGATGATTAGAGTCATAGTATATGGGCATTCCAACCTGTTGGTTGTGAGCTTGGGGTATTCCATCCTGAGGATGATTGGACCCATAGTAAGTTAGCATTCCAACCGGATGGTTGAGGGCCTGGGGTATTCCAACTCGATGGTTAACCGGACCCATAATATGATGTTTATGATTGTATGTGTATTATTATGTGTATGGGCATTTTAGAGGAACTCATTAAGCTGTTGGCTTACAGTTTTATTTGTTGTTTCAGGTACATCAAATGATCGCGGGAAGGTATAGGCATGATCGTACAACTCCTCACATTTATGATTTTGTTTCTGGGATACTCTCATATTTACTATTCTGAAATAAGTTTTGTAATGATTAATGGTTTTGAAATGTTTTTAAAAGTTTAAATTTGGCATGATTTTTATGGGTGTTACATTTTTTGTGGGTCGTGAGAGGATCATACTTTTCGAGATGGTCTTACAAGGTTGGCTCTAGGACAGTTGCTAGTATCGACAAGTGCCCCTCGTGGAGATACTTCCTCCACCAGTAAGTATTGATCGTGCTCTTACGATTGCTTCTCCCGCCATTCACCTGTAAAGTGTGTTTCTTGTGATGATCTTTTACCCCCTGGTTGGAATCCTCGCATACTGAATGTGTCGGTATTAGCACTGTTGGCATACATTTTCGTAATAGACATAACATGCATTTCCTGCTAGGGGAGTCCAATGTTGTAGTGGATATTCCCGATGATGACGCTTCGAACCAGTTGGAGGGAATCAATAATGAGGAAATTGAACCACCTCGTGAACCAAAGGAAGATTCATAAGATGCTAGCAGCCTCAACGAAGGTGTTACAGAGAAAGTGTCTGAGGCTGGGTTTCAAACTGCTTCTAATTTTGCTTCGCCTCCGGCGAAGGTTAGTGAAATTGTAGGTTCATCTTCTTCACCTTTGGCAGCCCCTGGAGTCTACATCCTGAAATGGAGGCTCACTCGAGAGTGCCTTCTTACGCTACATCATGTCATGATTCTTTCCCTCCGACCATACTTGAAGCTATGGGACTCCTCTCAAATTCTCACATGGCCAACAATATTCAGTATATGGCAGCACAGGTCACCCTTTATTTGGCTTTCGTTGCTGAGCGTCTTTACCACGTCAACTCTGGGATGGTAGAGTTAAACTCCAGCAACTCTGAGTAGAATGAGCTGAAGACAAAAGTATCAGTTCTTGAAGCTGAGAGGCTTAAGTTCGATGAACATTACAACCTCTTCGCTTGCAAGAAGGTGTCAACGGAGGAGCAAGTGTCTAACTTTGATGGGTCAGTGAAGCATCTCTCTCGTCGAATTGAGGTCTTGATCGAGGAAAAAGAAATGTTGGGGAGCCACGTAAAGGATCGGTGTGAGTAACTAGAGATAGAGGTTGTTAGGAGGAAGGCTAATGAGGAGGATGTGGTGTGGCTCCTTTAAAAGGATGTTTTCTAGGTGTTGGACAAGGTGGTGGAGTATGATGATTTCTCTCTTGGGGATAGGCGAATGAATGAAGCATCCATAGATGCTGGCATGGAGGGTGGTGTGCAAGAAGTCCGTGAGTAGGTTGCTGCCAGGAATTTTGTCTCCAAGGAACCAAGCATCATTGTGCAGCGTACGTAGGCGATGAATACTGTTGTAAAATCTTTTATAGAGATGGAATTTGCCTTGTATCTTCTCCTTTGTGATCTAGACATGGAAGGACTTCGATAATTATGTTGTGATCCCGATGCTGAAGAGGACCATCCCAAATGTAGCTCCTCCGAGGCCATGACCTCCTCCAATCCCTCTGCTAAGTGATCATTTTCCTGATTTTTGGCTAGGGTGTGTAAGACAATAATTAAACTTTTTTTAGTGTTCATGGAACAATGTCTAGAAACAATTTCTGAATTATTTGATTGGCCCTATGTGGCCTTTTCTCTTAAGTCTGGTGTTTTTCTGGCGGATTAGACATTGTTATGGACTGTGCTTTTGTCATTTCTTCTTTAGCCTTAAAGCTTTTTGTTACTGATCCAAGGGGTTTATTTCGGACACTCTAGGTTCGAGTTCTTCGTAGAGTTTAGTGTTGGCCTCTGAGGTAGTTTTTATTATTTTTATTTTCCAAAGGTTTGCGCTAGATTTAGAAAAATATTGAGGACATCCCCTACCTTCTTGGCAAGGTATTGAGATTCGAGGAATTCTATCTTTTGGTAAGTGAGAGTTTGTTTGTATTTAGCCAAAGTTCCTTGGCTTTGTTCTAGGTGATCCATTTTAGACCTGGGGATCGGCTTTGGACAACTCTTATTTGCTATGTAAGGTGTTGATACTTGATGGGTCCTTCTCTTCCTTAAGTGCCTTGGTATGTACCACCATATTTTATACTGAACACTAGAGAAATCATTGTCATTGTCAAATAGAACTCCTGGATGAACGCACGAGTCGGATTCCGATTGAATGTACCAGCCACCGAGTTGGCCTTTCCCAAAATTAAATCATCCAGAACTCACACCGTATCTCTAGAGGTACCCCATGAAGATCCTCCAGAAATACATCAAGAAACTCACAAAATGTAGGTGCATTAGAAACATCTTCCTATCAACCGGAGTATCCACAACACATGGTAACAATACTGAGAAACCAAGTTGCAAATATCTCTTAGCCCTCATGGTAAAACCAAAAATCAAACCATCTCTAGTTCTCGTATCATGTGTTGCCAACTCTCTCTCACATTTGGTTTCAACTAACACAACTTGTCTTTGATAATCAATCATAACTCCAAACTCGCTTAGCCAAGCCATATCGACTATCATACTGATATGAAGAAATTGATATGAAGGAAAAAATCAACCTACAGTCAAACAATACTAACATATGAAAAGAGTTAACTATGATCATATCTAATCATAAGCATAATAATTAGTACAAAAAGGAATGTAACAAAACATATAAACAAGGAATACATGCTAGTATTATTTTGGTGTCGCTTTATCCCTTTAGTCATGAGCTAAAAAGATCGAACATGGCTCTTCAGTACCCTTCCCTATCTTTTTGACCATTTTTAATCCTCAAAGTCACAAGATTTGGAGCTTGTACCGAACCTGCTACAGGCACCGGACAACCTGCCTTGAGATGACCCAACTAATTGTAGTTGTAGCATACCAGTATACCCTAGATACAATCCTTGACAAAATGACCCTCATTTCCACAATTTTCCCACCAATTCAAATGACATGATAGATCATGAGTCTTCCTACAATTGCCACAAGTGCAGTGCTTTTGTTCCCCGGATCTAGAATTAGGAGTCTTGTAGCACTTTGCCGCCTGCTACGACTAAACTTGTGCATGCATCTTCTCTTTTGACATGTCTTAATCTATAACTTTGTTGGTCCCAAAGCAACTTATTCAACAAGTATATAATAAGAATGATGAAACCAAACTACATTGAGTAGAATAATTTCAATAACCAACAGATAATTAGAGAACATACTCTGATTACATACACACTCTTGATTAATAACCCTTTACACAATATGGTATATATGTGTGTGTGTATATATATATATATATATACACACATACACATGCACACACACACACACATAATAGAAGAATAAATTTCTATCTTAACATGCCAAATATATGCAAATGAGGAAACACAATTGTCACACCCCTAGCCGACAGTAGAAACGTCGAGCAGTGAGATGACATCGTGGATCACAGTCATTTGCATACATAAAAATAGCACAATAATGACATAATAATAGAAATATTATTACTGAAAATGATATAAATCGATTCTTTTTTAGAGTTTTGATGTCTGCAATAGTAGGCTGTATAATAAACAAGGTGTGACAACCCAAAATTTAATCCATTACTGTAACACACTTCTGTTATTAAAATTTAATTTTTATTAAATTTTTCCATCAACTGCTTGGGTTAACTAAATCAACTAGGGTTATTGTCATAATTTCATTCATGTCGGAAAACAAAAAAAAACACGCAAAAAACCTTCAATTCCCTCGAAAAGCCACGAGTTCTCGGCCAAGGCGAGTTTACGGTCGTAAACTCGTGTACGGCCATAAACTCCGTTTGCGGTCGATGCTCGGTGGACCCGCACCCCTGGTCGTAAACTCACCCTACATAAGGGTTGAGTGGCCTCCATTTCAGCCTTTTCACCCTCTAAGAATCTTTCTCTCTCTACTCTCTCTCTCTCTCTCTCTCTACAATTCCAAGTTTTGATCAAGAACCATCAAGAAGGTAAGTAATTCATTACATTTCTTGTGTTTTAATCCCCTCTAAGTGATGAATCCGTGTTTTCATTCCATGAAATCTAATCTTTGCTAGATATTCTCTAACACCAAGAACACACACTAGTGTGTGGTGGCTAAAAACCTCATCCCAAGCCTCTTTCAGTAAGTATCAACTCTCCATGCTTAATGTTTATTGGAAACCACTAATTTTTGACCTAGAATCAACCCAAATCATGAACTCGGGATGGATTTACGACTGTACTCCCTTCAGTGACCGTAAACTCCAATTTATGTCGAATATTGGCCTTTAAACCCTACTTTGAGCTTAGCACAAGGCTTAGAATAATTCCAAGAGGCTAGAAAGGACCCTAAAACACTAAAATTCACACATCTCGTCCAGTGTTTACGGCTGTAAACCCTTATACAGCAAACCCAGAGGCCGTAAACCCATGGACCACAAACCTTGTTCATGGCCGTAAACTCCCTTTACGGCCGTACACAGTTCATTCGTGGGAAAAAGTTTGTTTTCCTCGATCCAACCAATTCCCGATGACATTCCTTAACCAAAACCAAGTGTTTATCTAGCACCTATTTAACAAAATCACTACTTTAAATACACATATGTATTATTTGATATTAGGATTCCGTTACGTGCAACATACACAAACTCAAGGGTCGTCCAGTTCAATTCTCTGCATCCAACCAACTGTGAGTTCATACCCCTTATGCTTTTCCGAGTTTTTCATGTTTTCAGAGGGGAATACAATCCAAACATAAAGGTTTTCATGACTAAAAATCTGATGCAATTACAACGGTTTTCTCTCAAACATTTAGATACACTTATCCCTTTTGTAATATATGGAGCATAAGGGATGTTTTCTAATTATAATTGCATAATTTTCAAAGCAATACATGAACGTAACTAAACATTCAAACTATAATAGGTATAGTTTGGGATTTCATTACCAGTCTTACAGATTCAAATTTCATGCAAAGTCAAACATATAAACTATGTCGGATTTAGTTTATCCATTACTATGAATACGAAATTAGAGTATTTTGCTAAATAATTATTTTGTGTATAATTATTCATACTCTACACCGTTACAAACAATTTCGAACTCGAGAACGACCGAACAACACGTCTACTAGTTAATACAAGCTTGTGAGACTAATCTTCGTTATGCCGCTCGGGGTACCAATAAATCCTCTCCGATAGTATAACCAGAGTCTCGTGGAAGGAGAGCATGGAATTTATGAATAGATCTATTTGGGACCGACAATCTCACACCTAAATTGTTAGCTACAGTTAGGCGGGCACGCTTGGGGTGACAAATTAAAAAATCGTACGACACCTGAAGAACGTCAAGGAGATCAGAGGTCAAATTAGTATGGTCATACGACTCAAAATAAGTATAAACTAACCTTTGTTTACAAGATTTCTTTCTTCTATAGTTTTATTTTAAGTAATAAAACTACTATACTTACTGGTGATAGCTAGGGTTTTCGAACATATCTTATATACTGGTGATAACCAGGGTTTTCAAACGGAATGATACTTTTCATACATGAATTAACTAACATCTTAGAAAATATTGGATTTTCTTGGAAACATGCATACATATTTCAGAACTTGATAACAATGGTATTCGATATGAACGATATTGACTTATAATTGAAAGAGACCATTTATACAAACTCAGTGACTAGTTTTCAATACACAAAAACATGCTTATGAACTCACCAGCTTTATGGTGATACGTGTTCAAAACCACTTGTATTCTCAGGACAACGATAGACAAGTACCTTGACAGTTTTTGGAGAAGACGAAGCATTTTGGAGTCTCGTCTTTATATTTTGTTCATATCGATGTATACAAAGTATGTTTTCAAACATATGTAAATATTCTTATTATAAGGTAACGTTTGTGTTTACTTTGATTGCTATGTTACGATTGTTATGATACTACGTATGTCGTCACCGCCCCTGGACGTTTCCGCCGTTGTTTTTCTTACGGTTCGGGGGTGTGACACAAAGTCACTAAACAATAGGCTATTTAGAGTTACAATTCCCTGAGAATGCAAGTGTTTTGAAAGAGTGTCAATGTAATGTTTGTGAGTTCACATGTTTGAAATGTTTCCATCAAATGTACTTTTAATCCAAAAGCTTGTTTTTTAATGTGCGTTAAAACCATACGATGCTTACTTTTAAACGAAAATGTATATTTTATGTATATAATTACTTCCCTAATTTATATATACATGTACTTTCTTTTTCAGATTGTATGTTTATTAGAAATGTATTTTCTCTAGTGAAAGTATGTTCAGTAAAAATGTACTTTTTCAACCAAAAGCATGTTCGTTAAAAATGTACTTTCTCAATCGAACGTATGTTCATTTAAAACGCACTTTTTAACCGAAAAAGTATGTTTTTTACTATATATAAGTAATATTTCAAATTAAATCTTCAATGTATTTAGAACGCTCTCAAAGTTACAATGAGTCCTTAAAACTGACCTGTTGACTAATTGGTACCACTTCCGATGCTTAATCGAATGTTGTAATGTTTAGTTAGTTATTACTCATGACTTGACCATTGAGATTGTAACTAGAAACTTTAGGTAGGAGTGACAACTCGTATAGATCTTCACATAACTCTCCTACTCACTTATGATTTAACGGTTCCAAGTCAGGGGTCTGCTAAGTATTGAACTTAGTGTGATGAAATTTCTCATGTAAACCATTGAGTGAGTAGTTTTAAAAAACTGTAGCCTTAACTTTGAATGTCAAGTTACCAGGACAAAGTTTAATACTCTTTAACTATTATATATATATATATATATATATATATATATTATAATCACCATGCATAACTAATGAAAAGGTTATGTGGGCATGACTAATGAAAGTGAATAATTATTATCCCTACTTATCTGAATAGAGTAACAATAGTGCATAACAAATAACCAAATTATGTGAGATAAGTAACGACATATTAGTTCAGAATTTTATATAAAAGCGGAAGTTTAATGATAGCTAACTAACAATTTAACACACCTTCAAAGTGTGCCTTTAAAATTTTGTGTTTTAATTAAATACATCGGATAGCGTCGGCGTCGGAAATCGAATGGATAACTTTTTGTAACGCCCCAAAATTTACCGGTAAAAATTTTATTTTTAATTTAGATGAAAACGTAAGATATCATTACAAACATTCATGATAAAAATCCATGTCTGAAAAACCGGTGACATCATAATCAGAATTCAGAGTACATCCCAGAAAATCTATAATACGGAAACAAAAGGCGTATGTGTGATATGCTGCTACCGCGCTGGCTCCTTTCCCCTAGCTGAAGAGGTACCTGAAATCAAACTGCAAACCGTAAGCACAAAGCTTAGTGAGTTCCCCCAAAATACCCCATACCATGCAAGCATATAACAAACAACATTCAACTATGAGATACGGGCCCTACCCACACTTCGCTATCTGGGAGATACGGGCCACGCCCACACTCGTGGAGATACGGGCCCTGCCCACACTTCACCATCTGGGAGATACGAGCCTAGCCCACACTCCAATCTCGGAGAGATACGGGCCTAGCCCACACTCAACCGCCAACTCATATCATACAAGTATCACACAGACAACAAGTATAGACAGCTCTATCACACTAGCATATATCGTAATTACTCAATTAAGTGATACGGGCTCGACCCACACTCTAATACTAACGTCTCGTCTATATGGGCCGGCCTTGGTGCCTTAGACCCGTTACTACTGAAAGGAAACTCACCTCGAAATGGCTGCTGGTGTGGGTGGGAACCGACTGTCTGCTGCTGCTGCTACTCCGGGAATCCTCCGGCTGTAATTCCCACATATACTCAATCAATCACTATTTACTGCCTTTTTGGGTGAAATGACCCTTTCCCCCCCCCCCCCCCGACCATACCCTAAGTCAAATTCAGAGTCAACTTCCAGTTGACCCGACTCGCCGAGTTGGCTATCCAACTCGTCGAGTCCATGTCCAAACGACTATCCAGGGTTCTGTTCCTACTCGTCGAGTTAGGCGTTGACTCGACGAGTTCTCCATCCAAACTGATGTTCAAGTCCTTCATCCTACTTGCCGAGTTGTATGAACAACTCGTCGAGTTCATCTTCATCCGATAAAAACTCATGCTTAGACTCGCCGAGTTGTATGAACAACTCGCCGAGTCTGTTCTTGATCTATGAAGATTGCCTTGGACTCGCCGAGCCAGGCCATGACTCACCGAGTCCTACCAATGGTGAGTCTAGCTTCCAACTCACCGAGTCACACCCTGTGACTCACTGCTCAAATACGATACAGCAGAAAGGGGACAACTCGAAGACTCGTGAGCAGACTCGCCGAGTCACATGAACGACTCGCCGAGTCGTTGCCATGCACCCATTAATTACACCAATTTGTTTGATTCCAGTCCATGCCATTCACAGATATGGGCTTCTAGGACACGAATCACACGTAAAGTTTCCAACTTTATGTGTAGATCTAGGGTGAACAAGCCACATGGGTCCATAAAGCTAACAGATCTGAGCTCCTAGAGCTCAATCTTACCTAGATCTAGAGGCCAAACAACTTATTACGAAACATTATGCACATACTAACTTGGGGAATGGCTCAAGAATGTCTTAAATGAAACCTTAAGCATAGAAACAGGGGGAAATAGGGTATAACTCAATGAAACTGCTGGAAGAATACAATGATGCTTGGATGGCTCTCCTTCCTCTTGATCTACTTCTCCTTCTTGCCTCAAAGCCTTCAAGAACACACACAATAGCCTCAAATTCTCAAGGAACAAGCTTAGAACGGGGGTTGGGAGCTCTGGGGGTGAATGGGGGCTGGCAAGGGGCAGATATGAGGTTTAAATAGGGTGCAAACCCCTGAAACTTAGGGTTTCATCCAACAGCGGTGAATTGTCGAGTCCTGGATATGGACTCGCCGAGTCGCCAACTTAAACGTGTCCCGGGTCTCATCCCTACTCGGCGAGTCAGACCTATGACTCGCCGAGTCCAAGGCTAAAAATGGAAATACTCAAATAAGATTTACATACCAGGAACCAGGTGCTACAAATCTCCCACACTTATTTTAGACATCGTCCTTGAAGTCTACTGCTCAATCCTGAAATAGCTTGGGGTAATCCTCCATCATCTCGTCCATCGGCTCCCAAGTCCATTCCGAACCCCTGCGGTGCTGCCATTGCACCTTTACTAGCTCCACCCTCTTGTTCCTCAAATCCTTCGACTTCCTGTCGAGGATTGCGATTGGGCGCTCAATGTAATTCAGGCTATCATCAACCTGAATATCCTCTAACGACACTACCGCTGAATCGTCCACTAGGCACTTCCGTAGCTGAGAAACATGGAAAGTGTTATGGATCTGGCTGAGCTCGACTGGCGGCTCCAATCTATACGCCACTTTGCCCACCCAGGCTACCACCCTGAACGGTTCGATAAATCTCGGGCCCAATTTGCCCCGCTTCCTGAATCGAATGACGCCTTTCCAAGGCGACACCTTCAGGAGAACCATATCCCCGACTTGGAACTTCAAGTCGGATCGACGCTTGTCGGCGTAACTTTTCTGCCGACTCTGAGCAGTCTGAAGTCTGCTCCGAACCTGCTGGATCCTCTCGGTCGTCTCGAGCACCACCTCGGTGCTTCCCATGACTCTATGGCCAACTTCACCCCAACATATCGGGGTTCTGCACCTCCGCCCGTACAACATCTCGAATGGTGGTTGGTCAATACTCGCGTGGTAGCTGTTGTTGTATGAGAACTCAGCCAAGGAAAGATAGGTATCCCAGCTACCACCGAAATCTAACACACACGCCCGCAACATGTCCTCCAAAGTCTGGATGGTCCGCTCACTCTGACCATCCATCTGCGGGTGAAAGGCGGTGCTAAAATGCAAGCGAGTGCCCAACTCGTCATGAAACTTCTTCCAAAATCTGGAAGTGAATCGCACATCTCGGTCTGATATTACTGACACCGGCACCCCGTGCCATGATACTATCTCCCTGATGTAGATATCGGCCAACTTCTCGGCTGAGATGCTCTCCTGGAATGGAATAAAATGGGCGCTCTTGGTCAATCGATCCACGATGACCCAAATCGAATCTACTCCGCGCGTAGTCCTGGGAAGTTTTGTGATAAAATCGATCGTGATGTCTTCCCATTTCCACAACGGGATGTCCAACGGCTGCATCTTACCATGCGGTCTCTGATGTTCGGCCTTGACCTTCCTGCAGGTCAAGCATCGCTCAACGTACCATGCCACATCCGGCTTCATGCAGGGCCACCAATAATCCAGATGAAGATCCCTATACATCTTCGTCGCCCTGGGATGAATAGAGAACCGGGACTTGTGCGCCTCCTCCATCAAAATCTGGCGCACGCCCCCGTGATACGGCACCCACACCCTGCGGTGCAGTGTCAATAGTCCTTGGCTATCATAATCGAAGGAGGAAACCTGACCCACCACACGTTCGCTCTTTCGATGTTCCTCCTTGATAGCCTCCTGTTGAGCCTCCCGGATCTGCTCCAACAGGGGAGTCACCATAGTCATCCTCATGCACATACCACTGATCGGTGCCACCTTGCGGCTAAGCGCATTGGCCACCACGTTGGCCTTTCCCGAGTGGTAAAGGATCCCACAATCATAATCCTTCACCACATCCAACCATCGACGCTGCCTCATGTTTAGATTCGGCTGATCCATGAGGTACCTCAAACTCTTGTGGTCCATGTAAATGGTACATAGAACCCCGTAGAGGTAATGTCGCAAAATCTTGAGGGCGAAGACCACAGCCCCCAACTCCAAATCATGCGTCGGGTAGTTCGCCTCGTGAGGCTTGAGTTGCCTCGAAGCGTAGGCAATGACATGCCCCCTCTACATCAGAACTGCGCCCAACCCTGAAATGGACGCATCACAGTAAACCACAAAATCCACTACGCCCTCCGGCAGGGCTAAGATCGGCGCCTCGCACAATCTCTGTCTCAATGTCTCGAATGCAGCCTGCTGCTCGGGTCCCCACCGAAAGACCACGACTTTCTTCGTCAGCCGCGTCAGGGGTACGACTATCTTGGAGAAATCCTGGATAAATCTCCGATAGTAGCCTGCTGATCCCAGGAAACTCCGAATCTCAGATGGAGACTTCGGAACCTCCCATCTCATCACGGCCTCGCCCTTGGCCGGATCCACCAGAATCCCGTTCTGGTTGATGAGGTGCCCAAGAAATTGCACCTCGCGCAGCTAGAACTCACACTTGGAGAACTTGGCATACAAGCTCTCCCTCCTCGGGGCCTCCAACACCTCTCTCAGATGCTCCTCATGCTCCTCCTGAGTCTTGGAATAAACCAAGATGTCATCGATAACGACTATCATAGACCGATCCAGCATCGGTCTACAAACGCGGTTCATGAGGTCCATGAATGCGGCAGGAGCATTGGTGAGCCCAAACGGCATCACCACAAACTCATAGTGGCCATAACGTGTCCGAAACGCGGTCTTCTGCGTATCCTCCTCCCTGACTCTCATCTGATGATAACCCGAACGCAATTCAATCTTGGAGAACCAAGTTGCTCCCTGAAGCTGGTCAAAGACGTCATCAATCCTCGGGAGTGGGTAACGGTTCTTCACTGTCACCTTGTTCAACTCCCGGTAATATATACACATCCGATGCGACCCATCCTTCTTCTTCTCAAATAGAATCGAGGCTCCCTAGGGCGAACTGCTCGGACGAATGAATCCCTTGTCTAGAAGCTCCTGCAGCTGCGTAGACAACTCCTGGATCTCGGGAGGAACCAACCGATACGGTGCTTTGGCTATCGGAGCCGCACCGGGGATAAGGTCAATCATTGCTCTGGAGGTATCCCAGGTAGCTCCTCCGGGAAAACATCTGCAAAATCTCAAACCACCGGTACCTCGCTCAATGTCGCCTTACCCACCTTCCGGGTATCCATCACATACGCGACATATCCTGCGCATCCCTGCTGAAGATAGCGCCTAGCCCTCGCTGCTAAACACATAGTGGGTCCACACTGCGACCTTTCGCCATGAATCACTAACTCTCCCCCGCTTGGGTTCTTGACCCGCACTAGCTGCTGCGCGCAGTCTATCACCGCCCCGTTAGGGCTCAACCAATCCATGCCAATAATCACCTTATTCCCACGCAATGGAATGGGAACCAAGTCCACCAGGTAACGCTCCTCAAACAGTCGCAGAACGCAATCTCGAAACACCATCGATTCTCGCACCAATCGATCATCAGCAATCTCTACCTCTAAAGGGCAATCTAACTCGCCTGAAGTCTCATGAAACGTCTTGCTAAGCGCAAGAGAAACGAACGATCGGGATGCACCCGAGTCGAACAATACCTGAACTGGGATTCCGTTCACATGGAACGATCCTAATGCATATATATACACACGGAGCACATATCAATATAAATAACATCATAAAACAAAAGATAGAGGGAAAGAATCATACCCATCACAACATCGGGTGCTGCGCGTGCTTCCTCGGTGGTCAGCTAGAATGCTCGGCTCCTCACCACTGGAGCCTCTACCTTGCCCTGTCGTCCATCTGTGATCCGTAGGGTCGCGGGGCTGGCGCCTTTACCAGCACTGAACCTGTCAACTGGGGGCAATCGGCCTTCTTGTGGCCCCTCAGGTTGCAGTGAAAACACAGTAACTTAGATGTCCGTATCACCGCAACGGGAGTAGTACAATCCTTGCTAAAGGGCCCTGTCTTGCCACACTTGTAGCAGCCCTCTGATCCCCGCCGACATGCTCCCTCATGTGTCCTGCCGCATTTCCCGCAGCGGCCCAGTCCCCCTTGGCCCTTCGGCCTCCCATCTGATCCCCAGGACTTCTTTCCTGAAGTCCCAATCACCTGACCCGCCTCTGCTTTCCTCTTCCGAATATGCTCTAAATCAATCTCCCTCTCCCTCGCCATGGCGATCATGGACTCCAGGGTAGGGCAAGCTGAAAAACTAACATGCTCTCGGATGTCGAACCGGAGCATATCATGGTAACGGGTCCTCCTCATATACTCGTCACCTACATACTGGGGCACCAACAAGGCCCTCTCTCGGAACTTGGCGGTGATCTCCGCCACAGTCTCAGTCGTCTGCCTCATATCCAAAAACTCCCTGGCCAGCTGCTGAAGCTCGACCGCCGGTGCAAACTCTGTCCTGAACCTGGTCACAAAGTCCGACCAGGTCATAACCTTGACAGCTGAGGCTCCCAACAAGTCACCCACCGACTCCCACCAGTGTCGGGCTCGATCCCGCAAACACCCTGCTGCATACCTCACCTTCGACCCCTCGGGGAAGAAACTAGTCAGCTGTCCAGACTCGATGTCTGTAATTCATCATCTGGCGGCAATGCGGTCTTTCACCCCGTGGAAATCCGGCGCACCACTGCCCCTGAAGTCCTTAAAAGACATTGTGCGAGGTCCCGACTGGCCAGATGCCATGTCGCTCCTAAACGCCCTGAGGCGATCCTCCATCAGCTCGATGATCCCTTCCTTGATCGACCCGAAGATAATGGGGGTCAACTCAAGGATACCTATGGTGATCTCAGATGCGATGAAGTCGCGCAGCCTCTCATCAACTAGCTCGGAACCTGATCCCGAACCCGACCCCTCTCCTGAACTGCCAACCGCTGGCCTCGGACGTAGTGCCACCATTCTGAAATGCAATAAATAACAATTGTTAGCGATACTAATACCCCTGGAGGGATCCTACTCACTACAAGTTTCCCGGTCTCATCTTGGCCATCCTTGGTTCGGGTACGGATCCTCTGCTTTTAGTAGTACGGGCCCATACTACCTTCCACATCTATCCGTACCTTCTTCAAGGACTGCCTTAACTCCACCAGGTCCCTTACACTCAGGTTGGTCACTACTATACTCATCCCAGGCTCGCCCTAAGGAAATCTCTGGCTCTACTCGATCCAGTCCTCAGCTGCTGCAGGCCTCCTTGTAATGCCAATTAGCCATCACCCGAATACCATCACATGCGACGAGACTCAGATAATCATTCGAGTACCCGACTCGCCCCTACAACGGTTGGACTCAAACAAGAGCTGCGCAGTAGGATCAAATCCGGTACTCTAAGATTATTCAACTCTAATCACATGTGATGTGACGTATTTGTCTAATGGCTAATTTCCATTATTCGGAGTCCCACGTAGCACGAAGCAAGCAGCATTCAGACGAGGGAAACAACCTTAAGCAATTCCGCTCTCATAGAGAGAAACTGAACTGGCACACCATGCTAACTCATACTATCAGGCACACCCTAACAGGCTACCCTACTGCTGTCTACTCTATACAAGCATGCAATTCTCATACAGGTGGAACACATAAAGCAGGCACATAAGGCATCACTCCTAGATCCTTAGTCCTATTCTAGCATGTTGTTCTACAAAAGCTGGTAAAAATAACATAAACTTGTATGGGTACTTTGGGGAATACTTACTTGAGCTCGGCCGGTCGCGCATATCCCACACACTTTGTTCTTTCTGAAGCTCTTTTCTCCATTTAGAAAACATTTTATTTCTTTTTTTTTTTTCTAAAATCTTTTGATCCCTCGATTTGAGTTCTGACACCCCCGAAGGTGAGTCTGAATCCCTCAAACCATGGCTCTGATACCAACTTGTAACGCCCTAAAACTTACTGGTAAAAATTTCATTTTTAATTTAGATGAAAATGTAAGATATCATTACAAACATTAATGATAAAAATCCATGTTTGAAAAACCGGTGACATCATAATCAGAATTCAGAGTACATCCCAGAAAATCTGTAATGCGGAAACAAAAGGCGTATGTGTGATATGTTGCTACCGCACCGGCTCCTTTCCCCTAGCTGAAGAGGTACCTGAAATCAAACTGCAAACCGTAAGCACAAAGCTTAGTGAGTTCCCCCAAAATACCCCATACCATGCAAGCATATAACAAACAACATTCAACTATGAGATACGGGTCATACCCACACTTCACTATCTGGGAGATACGGGCCACGCCCACACTCATGGAGATACGGGCCCTGCCCACACTTCACCATCTGGGAGATACGGGCCTGGCCCACACTCCACTCTCGGAGAGATACGGGCCTAGCCCACACTCAAGCGCCAACTCATATCATACAAGTATCACACAGACAACAAGTATAGACAGCTCTATCACACTAGCATATATCGTAATTACTCAATTAAGAGATACAGGCTTGGCCCACACTCTAATACTAACGTCTCATCTATACGGGCCGGCCTTGGTGCCTTAGACCCGTTACTACTGAAAGGAAACTCACCTCGAAATGGTTGCTGGTGTGGGTGGGAACCGATTGCCTGCTGCTGCTGCTACTCCGGGAATCCTCCGGCTGTAATTCCCACACATACTCAATCAATCACTATTTACTGCCTTTTTGGGTGAAATGACCCTTCCCCCCCCCCCCCCCCCGACCATGCCCTAAGTCAAAGTCATAGTCAACTTCCAGTTGACCCGACTCGCCGAGTTGGCTATCCAACTCGTTGAGTCCATGTCCAAACGACTATCCAGGGTTCTGTTCCTACTCGTCGAGTTAGGCGTTGACTCGACGAGTTCTCCATCCAAACTGATCTTCAAGTCCTTCATCCTACTCGCCGAGTTGTATGAACAACTCGTCGAGTTCATCTTCATCCGATGAACACTCATGCTTAGACTCGCCGAGTCTGTTCTTGATCTATGAAGATTGCCTTGGACTCACCGAGTCCTACCATGGGTGAGCTCAGCTTCCAACTCACCGAGTCACACCCTGTGACTCACTGCTCAAACACGATACAGCAGAAAGGGGACAACTCGAGGACTCGCGAGCAGACTCGCCGAGTCGTTGCCATGCACCCATTAATTACACCAATTTTTTCGATTCCAGTCCATGCCATTCACAGATATGGGCTTCTAGGACACGAATCACACGTAAAGTTTCCAACTTTACGTGTAGATATTCACCAATATGGATTTTAGGGTTCAAAATGCCTCAAAAGGGTAGATCTAGGGTGAACAAGCCACATGGGTCCATAAAGCTAACAGATCTGAGCTCCTTGAGCTCAATCTTGCCTAGATCTAGAGGCCAAACAACTTATCACGAAACATTATGCACATACTAGCTTGGGGAATGGCTCAAGAATGTCTTAAATGAAACCTTAAGCATAGAAACAGGGGGAAATAGGGTATACCTCAATGAAACTGCTGGAAGAAGACAATGATGCTTGGATGGCTCTTCTTCATCTTGATCTACTTCTCCTTCTTGCCTCAAAGCCTTCAAGAACACACACAATAGCCTCAAACTCTCAAGGAACAAGCTTAGAACGGGGGTTGGGAGCTCTGGGGGTGAATGGGGGCTGGGAAGGGGCGGATATGAGGTTTAAATAGGGTGCAAACCCCTGAAACTTAGGGTTTCATCCAACAGTGGTGACTCATCAAGTCCAGGATATGGACTCGCCGAGTCGTCAACTTAAACGTGTCCCGGGTCTCGTCCCTACTCGGCGAGTCGGACCTATGACTCACCGAGTCCAAGGCTAAAAATGGAAATACTCAAATAAGATTTACATACCAGGAACCAGGTGCTACACTTTTCTACATAAATAGGGTCGGAATGTTAATGGAACAAATGTGGGTGGATGTTCGATTCTTTTTGCAACAAAACATCAGTAGATAAGATCTTTGGTCATAGGAATATCGTCGAAAAATGGTTGTTGATATTGGCAGCTTCCAAAAAGAGGGTTGTTAGAGTGGGTAATTGGCATTGAAGGCGGGTGGTCGTTGGAGGTTAGGTCAGATAGTGGGTTGATCGATGGCTTGTAGCGGTGTCGGTGGCGACACTCAGTAGTGATCGAATGGAAAAAGCACGAGACTAAGAGAAAGCGCTTTGAGTGGAGAGATCAAGAGAGAGAGAGAGAGAGAGATTGTGAGGCATAAGTGCAACTATTCTCTTCAATCTATATAATAATTTGGTTGTAGAGGTGTATGACTGAGAGTGTACCATGTGGTGTGTTCTCGGATCACATGTCCCATGTCTTCGATCCAATTTTTGTGAATTTTTCAAGTGATAAGAATATAATATTCAATTTCCTAATTCATAAAACATCAAAATATTCACCAAACTAGTCACACAACTAGGCGAACGAGTCCTTGGAAAGTACGTTAATGGTGGATCTTGTTTGGTGAGATTCGACTATATTCACGAATGTGTAAGCTTTTCAGGAAACAAAAAAGTTAACAATTAAATCAAACACTAAACCATTTCCTGATATGTAATATGTAAGTGTCTATTTGTAACAATTTCCATTACTACCTGAATCGATTTTTGGAACGTTTGTTAAAGGGAAAGGTGGTATTATTCTGTCGTAATCTTATCCATAACATGTCGGGGATTTGGGCAAAATGAGTGAGTTGCAGAATCAAATACTCGATTGATAGATGTTTGACAACAAAAAATTAGAATTTCAAATTCATAGTTTAAGGTGTCGAACAAAACATGTGAAGTAGTTGATGGGTTTGAGCCATAAGAACATTCCTATGTGCAAATACAAACCCTAATGCTTGGATCTAGGTTTCTCTAATTGAACATGCAATGTATCAAGGACTTTGATTGATTGATCTAGTATAATAACATAAGAAATCAGATCTGAAAGATTACCTTGGATTACTTGCTTGAATCTTCTTGTCCTTGGAACTTAAAGTCACCAATGTCACTCCTCTAATGACTTACAAACACTAACTTAGCAAGAGGATGATTAGAGAGAGAGAGGAGGGTGAGAAAAGTCGGCCAGGGTTTCTCCAATACCAAGGGTGCCGATTTTCTTAACCCTATGGGTGTATTTATACTAGTGAGCCTCTTAGGGTTTCACCCTTAAACCCTAATTAGATAACTTAGGCCCTAAGCAATCCAATCTCCTTATTGATAAGCCTTGGACGAATTCTAGGCTCTTCCAAACCCTAAATCCGTCCACCCCATATCCCTAAGGAATCACTGCTCAAAATAAAATTATCATACAATTGACAGTTTATGCCCTTTTACTCAATTAATCTCTTTAAGTCACCAAATTAATTCCTAATTAATTTATGACTTATATTAATCAGATAACAATATATATTAATAATATTTCATCTCTCATTATAAATCATCCTGTCAAATTGAAATGGTGAAGGCAACCCAAAAGGACCATGCTCAATCGGGTCAAATACTTACCAAATATAGTTGAAGCCTTAGACACTATTCCAACAGTGTCCCACTTGGATAAGTCTAGTAACTATATATACCGATTAGCAATCTTGTCCTTTAGATAAGGGATCGTACACTCCTCTGTTTAGATATCAGGCGGACAATTCTGTGGAACCAATTGTCCAGCAGTTGGTTTCTCGATCTCAGATTTATTCGACATAGAACTTAATCGAACACATCAATTTAGTTCTGACCGGGCCCGATACATAAGTCAAATCAACTCATCGAGTGGCCGATATATCGCTTTTACCCTCTTATGATAAAAGTAATAGATAAACTTCGACTTATATGCATTTACTTATTTATTAATCAATTATACACAATAATGTGTTTTATAACATCAATTTACTGATGCGGTTTCGCATTATCAACGTACAACCAATTAACAAATAACAAAGCATATATCTAGGTTTTAAGACCATATGATATTATCATCTTGCGACCAACCTTTTTCGTCAAAATTCCATAAGGTGATTCCAGCAAGCGCGAGTTTGTTCCAATGCTCAAAACTAGTTCATAAGCACTCATGAACGTTGCAGCAAACTTTTGCTATGTGTAATACCATTTAGACAATCTACATACCAATTCATGACAATCTTCATTCATATCTACTTCCAACATATGAACGATTGTGGATTGTTTGAATAATTCGATTACTCCAAATAAACTCAATTATTCTGGAAGTCAAAACATGCAAAGTGAAACAATAGTTAAACATTTAACATAAGACAGTAACTTGACTTATAAATAATTCTCCTTTATTTATTAATCAAATGTTAAATTACATTTATCTATTATAAGTTTCTAAAATTATCTAATCTAATCAAATATCATCTCTCAGTCCAATACTCCCAGCATGCTGCAAATGCTTAACCCTACTCAGTCCCTTCGTAAGCGGATCTGTTGGGTTATCTTCTGATAATACCCTCCTCAACACGAGGTGTCCTTCTTCTACTCGATGTCTAATTAAATCATATTTTCTACCGATATGACGAGATCTACCATAATCCCTCAGTTCCTTGGTCAAGGCAACCACTCCTTCATTATTACAGAAAATTTTCATAGGCTCCTTTATGGTAGGCACAACTCCAAGATCACCAATGAAGTTCTTCAACCATATCGCCTCGTTCGACGATTCGCTTGCTGCAATGTACTCTGATTCGCACGTTGAATCAGCTATGGTTTCCTGCTTGGAACTCTTCCAAGTTACTGCTCCTCCATTAAGGGTAAACACCCAGCCCGACTGCGAACGGTAGTTGTCCCTGTCGGTCTGAAAGCTGAAGTCACTATACCCTCGCACCTTTAAGTCATCACTCCCTCCGAGGACTAAAAACCATTCCTTGGTCCTCCGAAGGTACTTAACAATATTCTTGACCGCAATCCAATGGGCTCTGCCAGGGTTCCCTTGATATCTACTAACCACGCTCAAAGCAAAGCCTACATCAGGGCGAGTACAAGTCATAGCATACATGATTGAGCCAACTGCGGAAGCGTATGGTACTCGGCTCATTTCTGCTATTTCGGCTTCGGTACTCGGACTTTGAGTCATACTCAACTTGGCATTACTTTGTATCGGTAATTCTCCCTTCTTCGAATTTTCCATACTAAAACGTTTTAGTACTTTATCTAAGTAAGTGTTTTGACTAAGTCCTATTAGTCTCTTACTTCTTTCTCTCACTATCCTTATTCCCAAAATATAGGAAGCCTCTCCGAGGTCATTCATAGCGAAGCACTTCCCGAGCCAGGACTTAACCTCCTGCAGTGTCGGGATGTCATTTCCTATGAGTAGTATGTCATCAACATACAGAACGAGGAAGCTCACTATACTCCCACTGGCTTTGACATACACACATGATTCATCTTCTCTTCGTATAAATCCAAACTCTTTGACTTTCTCATCGAAGCAAAGATTCCATCAGCGAGACGCTTGCTTAAGTCCATAAATGGACTTCTCAAGCTTACACACTCTATTGGGATGCTTCGGATCAACAAAACCCTCTGGTTGATCCATGTAAACATCCTCAGCCAACAACCTGTTAAGGAAAGCGGTCTTGACATCCATTTTCCAAATCTCATAATAATGAAATTCGGCAATAGCTAGCATCACTCTAATAGATTTTATCTTCACAACTGGTGAGAAGGTCTCATCATAGTCAACTCCGGGAGTTTGAGTAAAGCCCTTCACAACCAATCGCGCCTTATATGTGTCTATATTTCCATCCACATCGGTATTCTTCTTGAAGTTCCATTTGCACCCAATGGTCTTACGTCCGGGCACATTATCAACCAAATTCCAAACTTGGTTGTCATACATGGATTGGATCTCGCTGTCCATTGCCTCTTTCCATTTTGCAGACTCCGGGCCTGCCATGGCTTCCTTAAAGCTATTAGGTTCATCTAGATTTATTAGTGTACCATCACTAATATACGTGTCCCCTTCGGTAGTAATATGAAAACCATAAAACTGGGGTTGAACTCTAACTCTTTCGGAACGTCTAAGAGGTAAGGACTGGTCAATATGTTCAACCGGATTTTCCTTTTCGGGTTGAGTGCTAGCGGTAGAGGTTCCTTCATCATACGATTCTTCAATCTCTTCAAGCTCGATTTGCCTCCCACTGTCTCCTTGGCTTAGGCGTTCTCGCTCTCGGAAAACCCCTATCCTTGCAAGGAAGACAACATTGTCACTCAGTCTATAGAAGAGATATCCAAAGGATTTTTGCGGGTAGCCGATGAAAATACATCGCTCACTACGAGGTTCGAGCTTGTCATGAGTATCTCGTCTTAAAAAAGCCTCGCAACCCCAAACCTTGATATTTTCTAACGAGGGAGCTTTCCCTATCCACATCTTGTGAGGTGTTTTGGCAACCTTCTTCGTAGGGACTCGGTTAAGGATATGGGCGGCAGTCTCTAAGGCATACCCCCAGAATGAGATAGATAGTGAAGCATGACTCATCATAGAACAAACCATGTCTAACAAGGTTCGATTATGCCTTTCTACCACGCCATTCAACTGCGGTGTCCTAGGTGGCGTCAATTGCGAAACTATTCTGTATTCTTTGAGATAGTCGTGGAATTCAAGACTTAGGTACTCTCCTCCTCGATTGGATCGAAGCATCTTGATTTTCCTGCTGAATTGATTCTCCACTTCATTTTTTAATTCTTTGAACTTTTCAAATGTTTCTAACTTTTGCTTGATTAAGTAAATATACCCATATCTACTATAGTCATCGGTAAAAGTCACATAGAAGCGGTTCCCATCCTTTGTGGTTGATCTAAAGGGTCCACATACATCGGTATGTATGAGGTCCAATAAACCCTCACCCCTATCACATGTGCTAGTGAAGGGTGACTTGGTCATCTTTCCAAGTAAACAAGATCCGCATGTGTCATCTTCCCTAAGGTCGAATGACTCCAACACTCCATCCTTTTAGAGTTGGGCTATGCGCTTCTTGTTGACATGTCCAAGACGACAATGCCACAAGGATGCTCTATCCATACTCTTGGAAGAATCCATGCATAAAAAATCATTTCCTAGGTTATCTACAATCATATCAGTTTCATAAATTCCATTACATGGCATTGCTTCAAAATATAAGACACCATTTAGATAAGCATAAATTGAACCATTCTCATTATTAAAAGAAAATCTAAATCCTTGTCTAAACAAACCATGAAACAAAATGATGTTTGTTGCCACTTCTGGCGAGTAGCAACAATTATTCAACTCTAAACATAATCCATTACTAAGCACTAAATAATACACTCCAATCTTGGTCACAGGCAACAATCTTCTATTCCCCATGATTAGATTTATTCTTCCTTGCTCCACATCCCTATTTCTTCTTAGTCCCTGCAATTCAGAACAAATGTGGTAACCACACCCAGTATCGAGGACCCAAGAAATAGCATGAGATGAGTCATTAGATTTAATTATGTAAATACCTGTGAAAGACGGCTTGATCTTTCCTTCCCAGATGGCTTGCAGGTATTCTAGGCAGCTTCTCTTCCAATGCCCTATTTTGTGGCAATGGTGTCACTCTGCCTCCTTTGGGTTAGGATTGGGCTTAGCTGGATCAACTTTGGTCCGACTAGAAGAGGAACCATCTCGGGACTTTCCCTTGCGGTGGCTCTTAGATGGAGCCTTCCTCTTCTTGCCCCTTCCCTGCCCAATAGCCCAAACAGGAGCAACGGGTGGATTGGGAGTTGGTGCAACAGACATGTCCTTGAGGTTGCTCTCAGCAACCCTTAGGATACCTTAGACTTTGCTTAGGGTGACCTCTTCCTTATTCATGTGGTAGATCATCCTAAATTGGTTGTAACACGGAGGCAAGGAATGAAGTACCATGTCGATAGCCAAATCTTCCCCAAAGTCGACATTCAACTTGCAAAGACGATCGACATACCTTTGCATCTTTTGCAAGTGTACGGTTAGAGATTCTCCATGTCGCATTTTAGCAGAGATCATGTTAGTGAAGATCTCGTAACGTTCCTGCCTCGTGTTTCGATGGTATCTCTCCAATAAGTCTTGATGCATTTCGTACGGATACATGTCCTCATAGGACTTTTGGAATTCGGCGTTCATTGTGGCTATCATGATGCAATGAACCTTCGTTGCATCACGCTCATGAGTTTCAAAAGCGGTCATTTCAGCCGGAGCAGCAATTTCTGGATTGATCTTCTCGAACTTTTCGTCGAGGACATACTCCTTGTCCTCGTAGCGAGAAATCGTGTGAATGTATCTTATCCATTCGCTAAAATTCGTTCCATCGAAAGTCACCTTTTGGCAAAGGCTCATTAATGTGAATGAACTAGCAGCAGCGTTGTTCGCGTTAGACATCTACAAATAGAAAGGACAAAGATTGATTAGAATTTGAATCCCTAATTATCACCCAATAAGAAAAATTAGAGCTAGGATCCAACAACATTATTTACATATTAGAAAAGGGATACCGTAATCCAACGTGCAAACAATTTGAAGGTAAGTGAATGACGATTCACTAATTCTCCACCATGAAAACATTACGTTTAAGTTTTAAACGCATTGAGAATTCCTAGGTTTCGATGAGATTCATTGAAATTTTAAATGGCATGTTTAAATCTCGATGTGCCCCTCTCGTTTGTGACTGGGATGTCGAGGATCACAAAGTGGGTGTGAATAACCATGCAAATCTACACGGTGCCTTCATTGTAACAATCACCTATTCGATGTGCCGGTAAACCACACACGCTCCACCGAACTATGATAAACAATGAACACCCTTTGCCACCTTTGCATAAAACCAATTAGTGTGCCGGTAAACCACCTTATAGACCGACTTCGTGAATGAGGCCTACTAATGGTAAGACTAGCATTTTAATTATACATATATATATATATATATATATATATATATATATATATATATATATATATATATATATATATTAAGCTTGTAATCATATAATAGTATAGGGTTGAATTTAAACTTGTAAAATTTTAGGGTTTGAAATTTAAATTGTCTAAATTAAACTTTTAATCACAAACTTAAATTTCAAAACTTGAGGACAGCTTTTAAACTTTTCAAAACATAAAGGATCAAATAACAAATAATTTAAATTAATCATTTAATTTCATAATTATCCATATTTGATTTATTTAAATGTTTCTTGCAAAACAATTTACCAATTTGATTAAAATAATTAATCAATTATCACATAAGGAAATTATTATTCAATTAATTGGTAATTATCTTGAATTAGGTCAAGGATATACTCAAATATATGTTAAAATCGGATTTATATTGACCCATTAAGATAAAGGCAAGTTTCCATAAGATAAACAGCAAGAAATCCCGAAACTAGCTCCTCCTGACGCTCTAACTCGCCGAGTACCACAATGGACTCTCCGAGTTCATCAGGTAGATGGACAAAAATAGAATTTTGCAATCAACAATCAAGCAAGCAATGCATCAATTCAATAGAAACCAATCAAGGCTTTGAGACCACTGATGGGTTTGAGCCATAAGAACATTCCTATGTGCACATACAAACCCTAATGCTTGTATCTAGGTTTCTCTAATTGAAAATGCAATGTATCCAAGACTTTGATTGATAGATCTAGTATAATAACATAAGAAATCAGATCTGAAAGACTACCTTGAATTACTTGCTTGAATATTCTTGTCCTTGGAGCTTAGAGTCACAAATATCACTCCTCTAATGGCTTACAAACACCAACTTAACAAGAGGATGATTAGAGAGAGAGGAGCATGAGAAAAGTCGGCCAGGGTTTCTCCAATACCATGGGTGCCGATTTTCTTAACCCTATGTGTGTATTTTTACTAGTGAGCCTCTTAGGGTTTCACCCTTAAACCCTAATTGGATAACTTAGGCCCTAAGCAAACCAATCTCTTTATTGATAAGCCTTGGACGAATTCTACGCTCTTCCAAACCCTAAATCCATCCACCCCTTATCCCTAACGAATCACTGCTCAAAATACAACTATCATACAATTGATAGTTTATGCCCCTTTACTCAATTAATCTCTTTAAGTCACCAAATTAATTCCTAATTAATTTATGACTTATATTAATCAAATAACAATATATATTAATAATATTTCATCTCTCATTATAAATCATCCTGTCAAATAGCTATGGTGAAGGCAACCCAAAAGGACCATGCTCAATCGGGTCAAATACTTACCAAATATAGTTTCAACCTTAGACACTATTCCAACAGTAGTTTAGATCGCAGATTGTCACTCACATGTTCCATAGATTCATAATTACTAGTACTTTCTATTTAGTGTATTATCTATGCAAATTAATACTTAATACATATATCTATTTCAATTTTTTGTATTAAATTATTGCATGTATAATGAAAATGTTTACTTGTCAACGATTTTCACCAATCGTTGACTTAAATGATATTTCTATGCATTTCAGAGTATAAAACATTAATTGCATCATAATGGGTGGAAAATGTTACATTGGTTCTATTAAATTCATATACGTATTGATAGTGTTCGACAGAACTCGATCTGATTTTCATCATTGTCACATTCCCCCTCCCCCTCCATTTAAATACTAGAGTTGTTTATAAGTTGTTATTGAGGAATGCATTAGGTACTACTGATAGTTTCAAGGGTGTATCCCTTGAGCCAATAATGGATGCTGAACCTCGAGCATTTCCTCCTTGATCTTTCAAGCAATCCGTATTGAACTAACCCTATTTACCACATTTATAACATCCCATGTTTCCACTAACACTCACTTTTGGGTTTATGTTTCGGTAGTACTTGTCTCCATGTCCTTTCTTGTTGCAACAGTGATAGTAGAACTCTCGGCATTCACCCATATGATCTTTGTTGAACTTGGCACAATTGAGAAGGTCTCCCATGTTCTGCTTTTTTCCAGTGGTTGTGGTCACATATAATGGGTTTTGAGCACTATAACATCCCTATGGTGCACACACAACCCTAATGCTTTGGAACTTAATTTTCTCAAGTGATACATGCAATTCCATTTTATCCAAAGCATATACCCTAGCTAGCATGCAATTGGAGATATACAACATAAAAACTAGTTAGATGAATACCTCTTTGTTGTAGCTTGTAGCTCTTGGCCTTTCAAGAGGTTAGTACCTCAAGTGTGATACCTCTAATAAGTTACAAAGACCAAAATCAAGAGGAGGCTTATCAAAGAGAGGTTAGGAAGCACCAAAATGGCTAGGGTTTCTTCTTAGAACACAAGTGCCGATTTATGGATGCTAGGGGTTACTTTTATAGTGTGGAATTCGAAGGGTTTCTCCCATGTAAACCCTAATTCACCATGACTCTTCAAATTTCATAGGCCCTTTGGACTAAACCTTCATGGACTCTCGTATAGTTTTAGTCCATCCCTAATCAACATGGATCATTGGCCGAAACTAGAAGAATCACTAATTTAGCTAATCAGTCCCTGCAAATTTAATCAGTCTCTTTTGATCACTAAATTAATTCCAAATTAATTCTTTATCAATACCAATAAAATAATATGATTTCTCAGTTAATATATTACTCATATAATATATTAATAAATCACAAATAAGCTCTTTCTCAAATATCCACCCTATCAAATTGCTCCAGTGAAGGCAAATCAAACAGACCATGCTACTATCGGGTCAAGTACATACCAATTATAGTTATGCGCTTAGACACCTAATCCAACAGTCTCCCACTTGCATAAGTCTAATAGCTATAACTAATAGTATAACTTCAAAATCCGATTAGCATTCGTAGCTCTCAAAAGTCGTTCTCGAACTCTGATCTTATCAGCAACGCGTCCTTTAGATAAGGGATCAAATATTCCTCCATTCTACAAGATATCATATGGACATGAGACATGGATTATAATCATTCTCTGTATCCATGTGTTGTGTCTTAATTTCCAGTTTACGACAACTGGCAACATACTACAATTGTACATGTCAACTTACTCCAGGCTTGGCCAAACACTTAGAGTGTCATCACTAAATCATTGAGGGGCTGTTAGGTGCATTTCATGTACCCATTTTGTAGCTTTATTTTATAAAAGTACATTGCATATAGGCTTTGCATGTTTTTCGGGATTTTTCATGAGGCAATTTCATTCAAATACTTTCGTGATACTTTAGGGATTTTTGGAGGAAGGATATTATTGGAGGAGGTAAATAAAAGTTGCGGACAAAATTTAACCGAGGAGCAAGATATCAAAGAAATGAGGATTTTGGCTTTACAGACGTTTACATGGCCGTGTAAATGGAAGCCTTGCGTTTACACGAACCGTGTAAACGTAGATTTATGCGCAGTATATTTTTGCATTTACGCGGGCCGTGTAAATGACAGTGTTAATTTACGTGGGCTGTGTAAACGTAAACATGGGTTTTAAACCAGTTTTTCACCAATCTTAAATGGGGAAACCGACTTTTTACTTTGGGGGGTCGACTTTTGGAGTAGAGAAGGCAAATTTCTTGAGGATTTTGAAGTTGATTAACACTTGGGAACATTAGATTTCATTTTGTAAGAAATTTAATTTCATTTTCTAGATTTGTGATCTTGTTCTAGCCATGAGTGGCTGGAACCCTAAATTCTCCAACTTTATGTCTTGACATTTGGATGTGATTTCAATCATATGACTTGATGTTTGCTTTCAATTTTCTATCTAGTGAATTTGATTTTGTCTCAATCGAATGTTTGATTCTAATTGTGATTCTTATTGGCCATTTGAATTAGGGTTAGATCATTCAAGTTATCTAATTGCAAAATCCGTAATTGTTTTGTAAATTGGACTAGGTAACAAGCACTAATCTGATTTCTATTGAATGAAATTAGTGTAAATCTATTCACACATTCTTATGCTCCCGAGCTTATGAGGAGTATTGAGTATTGTTGGGAACATTCACATAAAGTTTAATGCAATCTCTCAACCTAATTCTAAGAGCTTGTTTAGATTAGATTGGTAAGGTTAGGATTAATCAAAGAGCATGTTTTGGTTAATTATTGTGGTGAATGGGAAGTGTTAAAGCTTGTTAACACTTTCAAGTACCAACTTAGATAGAATTAAACAAATATCTTGTCATCCATGGAATCACATTGCTAATTCGTCTTGCATAGAGTTGGAGTTCTCACAAATCCTGAATTTGTTTCATTTAATTGATCATTTACTTATTGCTTTATTCTTTTGTTTAAATTATTGCATACCAACCCCCCATTTATGTGACCATTATTGTACCTTTCGCAAAAAGGTATAAGCACTTGTCCCGTGTCTCTGTGGATCGATCCTGCTTACCTTGTATTACATTTTTAGTGCAAAGTAACAGTGTTTTGGAGTCATTTTGTACCCCTTCATTTGTTGGGTTTGACACGCTCAATAGGGGCCCACATATATCTCTTTTATCCTCTTAGGATATAAGGAACGAATAAACTTTGACTCATATTCGTGTATTATTTACTTATCAAATCACACACAACAATACGTTTTATAACATCAAGTTACTGATGTGTTTATGTATTATCCATATGCAACCGACTTGTAAACAACAGCTCATATCTCTCCGTTTCAAAAATATAAGATATTATCGTCTCACAATCATTAGTAATAAAATCTACGAAGTGATTCAGATGCGCATGGGTTTAATCCAATACTCAGAATCATATTTCAGGAGTAGTCATGAACACTGTAGCAAACTTGTGCTATGTCTAAACACTTAGACGATCTACAGTCGGACCCCTGACAGTCTTACCTCATTACTTACTTCCAAAGTATGATTGACTGTGGATGTTTGAATAATCTTATTATTCGGGAAGTAAAACATGCGAAGTGAAACACAATAATAAAACAATCAAATATGGTCTGAAAACTTTTTGAATATAAATAAAACACTTATTATGTAATAACCATATTTGTTAGACCTTATTCATGTATAATGTTTTAATCAATCAACTTGATACTTGAATTAAAGCAATAGTCATCCCATAATCCAAGCATGCACACTATCTTTATTTATGATCCTTACTTTGTGAATTAGACCAATTGAACATATTTCCAATAATGCTCATTTCGCAATTCCCTAATCCTTATTGTTAACCATACAAAAATTCTTACAACTACCGGAATCTTGTTAGAGCTAAACTTACATGAAATGTTCCTTTTGTAATGTCTAGGCACCAAAGTCATAGAGACTTTCCCAATAATATTACAAAGCATTCCATCAGAGATTGTTATAAAAAAATTCCACATAAATGAGGTCTCGCATTCAAAGTACATTCCTTTGAACATCCTTCTTGCATAAAAGTTTCTGATCTTACACATAGATTCTTCATATCCAATTCTCATAAGGGAAGCATTTCCATAATTGCTATATGACTATCCCATCTAAATAGAATCATATTATATCAATATGGTCCATTAATTACTATACCTCCAACTCTTCACAAGCACCTAATCCTTAGCGAACCTTAGATCATCCTTGATAGTTGTTTAACTACTTTAGTCATATCAAGTACTATTCCTTTTTCCCTCTTAATTTCTTAAGCATTTGGAAAATTAGAACACGTGAATATTATACAATATGCAATCGATCCAATACTTGAAGCATATGGGATACGATTCATAATGCCTTATATAAAGACATGATCACATGACCAGCCTCTTACTATAATATTTCCATATGTAGAATTTCCCATATTGAAACATTTCAACATGACATTCTCATATATCCATTACTAAGTTCGATTAATACTTCAATCTAAACTTTTAGATTCGAAATGAAGCATAAGTATCCTCTCCCTTACTATACCAAAACGAATTTCCAAACTTTGCAACTTTGCAAGCCAAAACTTTGTTTCCTATAAATAGCATTGCTAACTTGAAACACTCAACGTAAACATTGTGCTCCTACTAGCATAATAATTACATTCTTACAAGTGTAACACTTATGCTCCCACTAGCTCTAACATGTCTTCAGAAACTAGCTGGACTTCTAGAAATCAATACTTATTGAATTTCATACCAAAGTTTAGATTTCTGATATGAGGTGCTTTGAAAAGTCTTTATCATGACTTCTCAAGCTCATACACCTTTCATTAGAAAGCTCATATGTATGTCTAAACTATTTCAGAACTTATAGCGATAAGTCCTAAATGTTCAAACCATTTGCTATTTCTCACAATTCGAACTATGAAGAGGGATGCCATAATCATAATCAAATTTGAGAATGCAATCAACACACCAACTAACTCTTTAAAATCTACCAGTGAAAGTGTTTCCTCATAATCATTTTCATGAAGTCAAGAGATACCTCTTGCCACATATATTTTATGATGTATGTGTTCCTATCCATGTGAATTTGTCATTTCCAACCACTATCATAAGACAAGGTTTGTGACAAATCCAAACTCATATGGACTGAACTTTTTTATCTTAATTTCTTGCCATTTGATAGCACAACTGCCTACCATTGCTTCCAAATTATTGAGCAGATCACCCAAATGGGTCAATGTACTTTCATTTATCAAGGTGCTTTGACTTATGTAATCAAATGAGAACTCATAGAACTTAAATGCATAGTTAAATTAACTGGAATGGGCATAGAAACAAGAATGTGTCAATACGATAGGTTACAAACCTCAAGTTATGTGCTAGCAACAAACAATCTGTTTTATTCTTGATTAGTTCTTGAAACTATTCAAGATCTTAACCTATAAAATTCTCTTGTCAAGAAACATTCATTGACAACCAAATATTCAAGAGTTAGTTTGGATTTGTATCTAGAAAAACACTTTATTCAATTGGTCTTAGTTGGCCTTTGTTTTATCCAAAACATCACAACCACCAATCTCAAATGTGCATGAGTAAGAAAAATTGTCTACTCCATATTTCATGATGTGTTTTAAACCTACTTAGGATATGTCACTCAACACATAATCCTTGAGTATGACTCTAACACTTGATCTTGGAACAAAGTATGGCTCATCCTTTTGATCAATACCAACTAAATAATATGAGTTCTTAGTTAATATGTTATTCATATAATATATTAATAAATCACAAATAAGATCTTTTTCAAATATCCATCCTATCAAATTGCACCGTTGAAGGCAACCCAAAAGGACCATGCTACTATCGGGTTAAGTACATACCAATTATAGTTAAGGGCTTAAACACCTAATCTAAAAACATAAACCTTATCAATGTTTCATTACTTCCATGAGGATTGTACTAATCCTCCACTTGAATCATCATCATATTTCCTTTTGTGTTCCACAATCTTTGTAGTATCATTCTTCTGGACAACCATGGTTCCTTGATGAATTCCATAGTTAGTTGAGTTCAAGGCCAAACTCTTCGCACTATCGAAGGTGGTAGGTCTTGAAATAGTGACTATCTGTAGGATTTGTGGGGAACATCCCCAAATGTAACACTTAATTTTCTTGTATTTTGGGGTTATAAACCCCAGGCATAGAGTAACAAGATCCTTGAAATGGGTTATATAAGCTACAAATTTTGAAACCTTCGTAGTCTGGTTCCAAATCTCTACTCTAGGTTTTTCATCTTGTCGTTGGGGCACTATTCTTCAATTAGCACTTGCTCCAACTCTTCCCAGGATATGGCATTGGCAGTGCTAACGCCCATAGTTTTAGTATGGTCGTTCCACTATTGTAACAACCTAAATTTTCAACAAAAATTTTCATTTTTAATATAGAAAATCTCATTTGTTATAAAAACCAAGTCAATAAAATTTCAGGTATGTCAAGTACAACCACCCCAAATCCGAGTATCTAAAAGTCATAATCATAAAAAACTGCAAGCAAAAGTGTAAAATATATCGGTACACTGCAACACACTAACAACTAAGGTTATCAGCAACCCTGGGGATTGTCAGCAATCCCAGTGAGCTAAAAATACGCCTAGTGGATTATCATCAAGTTTCTGGGGTTATCATCAACCCTCAGGATACTCAGCAACCCTAAAGTTAATAATAGTAAATTTAGCTCACATATAGAAGCAAATAGAAATTAAGACCCAACCGGTCAACATACATATCTACCATACAAGTACTATAGTAAGAAGACTCATCTCATGAATAACAACTAGAGATACAACAACTCTCACACGCAGGGTAGATATGAGTAAAAAGCCAACTAACAATAGTAAAGAAATACCCTCTCATTCAACACACTTAAACCCCTAGTTTGAACCAAAAGTCGACCATGGTCAACCTCAGCCGATTTTCACATCATGACCACCCATAGACTATGACGTAACACACCATTGTTTAACTCATGTCACATACGATTGAAACAAATAATAGTTTACTGTTGGTTGCACTAATGGATAGTATAGGGAAGTTGGGTCGAATCCTTAGGGACTCAGCTAACGGTCAATGTCTCGTTGCATAAGGCACATGCTAGTCGGTAAAATAGGTCTTTGTATTGTGGGTCTAGACATTTTGATCAAGGTTCTTTTTAAACATTCCAAATCAAATAATTTTGAAACCATGATTATCAGGCATGCAGTGTTTCGCTACGCCATTCTTTTTATGTTTTACAGCCGACATCTCAGATCAAGGTGTTTTGCGACCCCTAGTTATGAGAACTATTACTAAACTTACTCCTATTGATTTGATCTCTTCATACTTTCATTATCCATTTATAAAGAACTATAAAATGCAAGAATGTCCTCATCTCATGTGACATTTTTTGATGTTTTGATATTTTTCAGAATTTATTTTGAATTTTTTTTACATATATATGCAGAAAATAAAATAAAAAATCTTTTTGGTTTTTTTTATGAATGCAGAAAAGTAAATAAAGATATAAACATAAAAAAATTTGGACTTTTTCAAATTTTAATATGCAAATGCAATGCAGAAAATAAAATGCAAAAAGAAAAACTGAAAATTTTAATTGAAAAACCAAAAATTTTAAAACTTTTAACAAAAAATGCAAAATTTTAAAATTACCTCGTCCCCAATCTTAAAACGATGCATTGTCCTCCATGCTCAAAGAGGAATGAATAGTTCAATAAGGCATATAAAAGCAAAATGATGCAACTAGGAAAAAATGTACCTCATAAGTTTGTTGAAATTTCTGATTTTGACGAAAATGTTGGTGAAAAATCTGAATTTCAACAACTTTGAAAAACCTCTGATTTCCCCAAGCTTGCTTGGGAATGCAACCATCTCTTTATTAAAAGCATAAAAATAAACTAAAACTACACATGTTGCCTTCCGGAAAGCCGACGATTTTTTAAATTCGTTGGCTCGACTTTGTCCAACCATAATTGTTACTAGTGTGGTTGGAACTCCTCATAAGCTCAATCTTTCCTTTCAGATATGGCAAAACTAGCCAATATGAAACTTGCTCAGCAAATTAGAAAGACTTCAGATTTTTATAAGTTTATTCCTTTAGATGTTTAAGTTGTGTACTTTTCTGATCCTTCTCTCTCCAGCAATCACCTCCTTCTCTTCGGGTTTTTTCCTTTTCAGATTCTTCGAATCATTCACCAACTCCTTTTCTTTTTCAAAAGAGTTTTTCTTTTCAGTTTTTTCTGTGATTTTTACTCAGCGGAAATCAACTTCCCCCCCTCTTCTCCGAGCTTAGCTATTTATGTTAACTTCTTTATCATCCCTTTCAGAAGAAACCATATCCTCCTTCACCTCCATAAACTAACTTCTTTCCAACTCATTTGATGTGTCAGATAATTTTCTGTCCACAAATATTTCTTGCA
Organism: Lactuca saligna; assembly: GCF_052625555.1. Classification (NCBI taxonomy): domain Eukaryota; kingdom Viridiplantae; phylum Streptophyta; class Magnoliopsida; order Asterales; family Asteraceae; genus Lactuca; species Lactuca saligna. The sequence goes on from NC_136420.1 coordinate 165,535,063, forward strand.
CAAAAGCATTAGAAAACTCACATCAGTCCTCAGATAATGAACCCCTAGTACCCAAAAAGTTAACTGAAACATTATCAAATGTATCTACATCATTAATATTAAAGTTCACTACTTCCCCATCAAATTACAATAAAAGTGTAGTAGCAAAAACATCAATTTTTTATTTTATTAGTTTTCAAAAAAGGTATTCCTAAAATAATTGAGTTCTTATCTAATACATCTGCACTGACCACATCCAGTATTTAAAAATAATTGGGAAAATTTAATTCATTCACTTAGACAAGAACATCCTACAGTAAACATTTAGGGTGTACTGTTGAGTGATCAGCCAACTGAATGATTGTTTCGGTCTTTTGTAAAGATCCCAATTTTAATTTTTTAAAAAACAGAAAAATGGAGGACATTAACTGAACCACCTAAGTATACCATGACTTTGGGAAAAATAAGGTTTCCCAATTTACATGGAATCGTGAAAATTGTTGTATCATTTCACTTTGGGGGAAAACCTATTTGCAAAACAGCAAAAGTATTCTTTCCAGCTTTGATTGTTTCGTTAACTTTTAGTTTTTTCTTTGAAATGTATAAATCTTTCAGAAAATTGGCATAACAAGGAATTTGTTTAATCTTATCTAAAAGAGGAATATTTACCTCCACCTTATGAAAGATATCGATGATATCCTCTCCTTTAGCTCGCGTTTAGTACTTCTTAGTAGTGATGGGAATATGGGAAATGGCTTGTACTCTTTCAGATTTAGCTTGGTTTGCTTAGGAGCTTATTTCTCTTCCACTTTTCAGTTTCTTTTTTATCAATAACTTCTTTAGATTCTTTCTTAGTCTCCTCTTTTGGTTCAGATTTGCTTGTGCCTCCATAAATTTTTCCACTCTGGAAGGTTATAGTACTCACATTCTCTTTCGTTTTTTTAGTGTGTCATGGTAACTTTCCTTGAGATTTTAGCTGACCCACAAAAGTGGCAAGTTGAGACATTTGCTGCTCCATATTTTTTATGCTAACTCTGGTTTCAGTCTGGAACGCATGGGTGCTGATTCATAAAATTCTGTTGATGCTGAAAAATCGACAACCGCTAAAATCCAAATGGGTGTGGAAATTGTTATTTCTGCTGAAACTTACCGTTGTAATTATTTTGCTGATACAATTTTTCCTGCTGATACCCTCCAACCATTTTTACTATAGCAGTGTCCTCTTGCAGTAATGACATATATAAGTAAGATAGACCGTCCTCAATCAGATTCCACATTGTTTTTTCACAGCTGCTTTTTCCTTCATCATCAAGAGAACAACTTTTGTTATTCAGATATTTGAGCTTCCAGATGATGTGAGATGACTAGTTTCATATCTTGTGACTGATCAATATACCATTCGTCTTCATTATCAGAATGTTTGGAATCAATAGCCAACTTCTCGATTAGCTCCCAGATTTCTATTAATGTCATATCACCTAGAGATCTGCCACTTGAAGCATTTATCATACATTGATCCATGGGTGTCAGGCCTTCATAGAAATAATTGTACAACTGATAATCGTTTAACCCATGTTGTGGACACGGAACCAACAGCTTTTTAAATCTCTCCCAATATGTATGTAGAGCTTTTATATTTCCTTGTTTGATACTTAGGGTCTCGCGGCGAAGGCTAGAAACTCACGATTCTGGAAAATATTTTTCTAAGAACAATTTTGTGAGTTCAGTCCATGTAGTTATCGACCCGGGTGGGAGCTCGTACATCCATTCTATTGATGAGTCTTGAAGTGAGAAAGGGAATGCCCTGAGCTTTAGCTGGTCTTTTGGTAATGGCGTGCGACTTCAAAACTGAAAAAACCACATGAAATTCCTTAAGGAATATAAGTGGGTCTTTGTTTTTTAAGCGTTTGAAAATAGGAATAGGATATATTAACCCAGATTTTAGCTCAACGTTTTGTGCTTCTGGGAAAGTGATGTGGAGCGCTTGCTGATTAACTTCTTGTGTTGTCCATTCTCTAATACTCTTTTTTGGTTCATCTCCATGCTTGGCTGATTTTGGATAGTTGGGTTATGTAAGTTCTGGTGTTTTTGAAATTTCAGATTGGGTTTCAGAACAGTCTGTTTTATCATATTTAACTAAGGGTGTTGGTGAGTATTTATTATATGTGTTGTTAGAAGGTGATGAAGGGGGTACTTTTGGGAATGATGAAAACTAGACTATGTTTAATTCCACAAGGGACTGCCTTCTGGTGTAGTGATGAATAGAGGTAAGGAAGATGATGAACCAAAGAAACCAATGAATTGTTTTTGTTATGCTACTTCCTTCTTCAGTTTTCTTGTAGTCTTCTAAATTTATGGATCAAATACTAGAGGTGTACATGTACGAAAAGTTCTTGGCATACAAAATATTAGAATTACCGTGTCCCGGTCAATGACACCAATTTGCTAAACCTTTGTCACGTACAATTTAATAAAATAATAATTCAGTGTTAGTTTTGTTAAAAAACTAAAACAAACAAATCGCAATGAGATTAAGTAAATGAAATCAATAATAGAAAACAATTTGAACTCTACTGTGATTTTCCAAATCATGCAATTAGCTCATCTTATTATTAAAAATACATTATATCTAAGCTGGTATTGAAAAGAACTAAGAAGCTCTAGTATAATCTAGACAAAATTACAAAAATGGTCCATGTGGTTTGCCAAAAGTTACAAAGTCAGTCCCTACTAATTTTTCTTGATGCAAATGGTCCTTATGGTTTGCAAAACTTACACGGATAGCCCTTTTTTACTAAGTCCCTTAGTATTCAGTCGGTAGGGACTAAATTTGTAAGGACATTTTCATCCTTTTATGTATAAATGGACTAAATTCGTGACATTTGGAAAACTATAGGGACCATTTTGAAAGTTTGTTTGAAAAAGACAATTAAATTGCTAGGGGGAGGGTTCAAACTTGTAACCTCCACTCCCTTAAATTACCAAGGTTTAAACAAATTAAGTTGAATGCTCTCATGGTTCATTCTTTTCTAAAATTAATTTACATAATAACAAAATCCTTAAAACATAAACAATAAATAAATTACAAAAAAAATTACATAATTTTTTTTTTAATTAAAGAAAATGTATTTTAGTCATATTATAATAAAATAGTTTTTTACAAACAATTTATATGTATTTAGTTTATGTAAAATATTTTTTTATGTGTTTAACAAATACGTTTTTGTATAGAAAATATGTTTTTGTAAAACATATTTTTTTATGTCTTTGAAATAATAATAATAATTAACACTACTCATAACATAAAAATATATATATAAATTCTTTTGGATCGCTAATTCTAATACCGTTTTTTCGGTTATATTTATTAAAACAGGTTAACTACAAATTTGTTATGTATCTAATCAATTTATATGGTTTTTTTTTATGTTAAGAGTAGTGTAAATTATAGGTATTTCAAGAAAATATATTACTATTTCTTTCCATCTTCTTTTTCATACGATTTAATAACTTGCGATTAAGATGAAATACACATTTTAAATAAGGTATACAACCAAATAGGTTTTTTATGTTTTTTTAAATACATATAACTGAAAAAAGGTTTTTAGAAAATCGATTGGACCAAACCAAAAACATATTCGGATAATTTTGCCTTCAAATACAACGTAATAACATATTATACAAAAATGTATTGTTTAATGACATAAAAAAAATATTTTATGTAAAACAAATACATAAAATACAAGTTATAAAAAAAACTATTTTTTATAACTCATTAAAATACGTTTTGTTTTGTTTGAAAAAATTATGTAAAAAAATGTTTTTTGTAATTTACTTATTGTTTATCTTTTAACGATTTTGTTATTATATAAATTAGTTTTAGGAAAAAATAAACCTAGAGACCATTCAACTCAATTGGTTAATGCCTTGGTAATTTTAGGGGAGGAGGTCACAAATTCGAGCCCACCCCTTAGCCATGTAAATGTTTTTTTCAAAAAAAAAAAAACTTTGAAAATGATCTCTGTTGTTTACCAAATGCCACAAACTCAGTCTCTTTATACATGAAAAGAAGAAAATGTATTTCCAAATCCAGTCCCTAACAGTTGAATACTAACGGAGTTAGTAAAAAAGGTAATATGTGCACGTTTTGCAAACCACAAGGACCATTTGCATAAAAAGATTAGCATGGACTGGTTTTTAGATTTTTGGCAAACCACATGGACCATTTTTGTAATTTTGTCTATAATATGTTTTACCTAGTTAAATCAACCAAAACAAGCTCTTCGGTTAACCCTAACTTTGTACTGATCGAATTAAACAAGCTCTGAATTAAGATTAGAAAAGTTACATTAAGGTCTGTGTAAAATTCCTAGAAATACCCAATACTTCTCATAAGCTTGGAAGCGTAAAAGTATGAAATTTCAATTTATATTTGAGTTAAATCCCTAACATAGAACCAATTTGATACTTGTTACTTATTACCACTTGCCAAGAACAATTATGAATTAATTTAACAAATTAACTAGATTGATTAAATGCTAGCTAGGTGATCAGACTAATAAGAATTAAAAGTAAAATGTTTATTAAGCTCCAAACTGAAACAACTAGATAGAAGACACAATGAAAACCAAATCTGTTAAGTGATCACATCAAAAGTACTAGTGAATTGTAGAACTAAAAACTAGGTTTTTAGCCAAAAATGGATAAAAAAGAGTCTAGAATAGTAAAAAGCAAAAATCAAATTACTAATTCTTACTAAACTAACTAAGAGTCCAATCCATGGTCTTCAGATATTTAGAAGCGTAGAAATTAGAGAGAAATTTCCTTATAAATCGACTTTTTCGTCCTCTAGAGCTTTAGGAATCGACCGAGGGTCAAACTGATCAAAGTGGTTGTATTTATGTGCAAATCTTATGCTTCCGGAGCAAGAAAAGTAAATCCATGATCACATTTATCAGAAATGTGATCACAATTTTGATGAAAATATTATGGAATGTCGTTTAATGAAGTAGGATGATATTTTAACATTTTTTGGACTTTGACATGGAAATGCGATCGTAGAATGGGCAAAATGCGATCACTTTTTTGTATTTTTCATCCTCTATCATTTTTTGACCCTACAAAACCTCGACCGACAAATGCAATCGCAGATTGGAAAAAATACGATCGCATGCTTTCCTTTTTGCAAAGACACTAAAGTCCTCCGAAATTCTCTCTTGTTTCTAAAATATTTTGAATCTCGTTAACCGGGGTTACAAGTCATGAGATATGATCAAAATACTAAGAAAGGGTCAAAGCTTTTTCTTGACCAAAACAGCTTCAAAAGCATTCCTCAGAATCCTTCATAATTTCCAAGCTCCAATTAACTCCAATGATTCATCAAACACATCCAAAGTTGGTTACAATGTACTGCTCCACTCGAATTATCTGAAAATGACATAGAATGCTAGTAGTATGGGCATTCTGATGAAATCCATGAGTTGAACATTTTTTGAACTAATAGCATGCAAATGTGCAAATTATGATGCTAGAGGCTAATAAAAACTACCCAAGAATATGCATAAAATGGCACCTATCAGCCACCCATCATGTCGTGAGATATGTTCTGGATAGCTTTGAGCATTAAGTTGTTAATCCCTTAAGCTAATCCTTTAGACCATCGAGATGGTCATCCCTAACCCAAAGGACTATAAAAATCAAAGCTTTTCAATCATGCATGTTCAATACATGACTTGAAAACTAACTAGGTCAATAAAGAGAGAATAAAGCCAAAACTCATGCTTGAAGTCTAAAACCACCACCAAACCTCATATTTGAAACCTATTCCAAATAAGACATCTCAATAATCCATAAAATTTCTTTTTAGATGTCTCTCAATATCTATGTAGAGCTTTTCTTTTTCCTTGTTTGATAACTAGGGTATTGTAGTGAAAGCTTTAAACTCACGTTTCTAGAAGTTCTTAGCATCGCAAAAGGCAAGATTAGTTACAGGATGCCTTTTTATGTTTTATGGCTTATAGGGTGTTACAGCCCAAATGCTGCTTTCTTTGTGACTTATGGGACCCATATTAATGTCAGTTAACTATTAAATGAATAGGTTAAGTTACATGTTCTAAAGGTTAAATAATTCGAGAATGATGGATTTGGCCCTATTGCACAAATCTTGTTTGAGTCTAACCGTTTTAGGGTTGGATCTTTTATTTGATAGATTCTTTAAGTTTTGATTCACGTAATTGTATTCACAAAGTAGTTAGTTAATTCGAGTAGGGGTTCTTCAGCAGCTGATGGTAAGGTGAGGTGGGAATCCTATAAAAGCCTAGGAAGTTCCTTAGAGTAATTTGTACACTATTTAACAATGTATGTTTGTCTAAGAGCAGGTTTATGTCATTAGGTTGAATGGAATTAGACATGAGTAGTTACTTAGAGGATGCAAAACGATTGCTGAGGAAAGTACATATAGGTGTGAAAGGTAGTATTGTGACCATACTACTGAAAGCATGTATCCAAAGCTACTCCCAAAGTGCTACTCCATCGAATTATCTGAAAATCACATAAAACCTAGAAGTATGGGAGTTCTAACGAAAGCCATGAGCTAAACATTATTTAAACTAACGGCATGCAAATGTGCAAATTATGATGCTAAATCCTAATACAAACTACCCTAAAAGATGCATAAAATGCCACATATATGCCATTTGTCACGTCATGATATCTGTTCTGGACAGCTTTAAGCAGTAAACTGTGAATCCCTCAAGCCAATACTTTATACCTTCCAAATGGACTTCCCCAACCCAAAGGACCATAAAAATCGAAGTTTTTTAGTCATGCATGTTCAATACATGACCCGAACACTAACTAGGTCAATAAAGAGAGAATGAAGCCGAAAACCACCACCAAACCTCTGATCTGAAACCTATACTAAATAAGTCGTCTTAATGATTCGTGAAGTTGCTAACTTTATGGATCCCATTCATGCTATCCAACCTAACCATGGATAGAATTGAACAAAACTTAGATCTAGCATGCTTAATAGAGAAAGGAAAAGTTTATAGAAGAATAAGTCAAGTATAGAGCCAACAAGTTTGCCTCATATTTGGACCATTGAAGTTAAAAAGCTTCAAAATTCCTCATTAGTTTCTTAGATCTTGCTAATTTTCATATTTGTCACTTTTTGGTCACTTTAGTGCATAAATTTTAGAACTTGAATGTTTGTGACCTTGTTATGGATAAAGATGGAATTTTTATCAATATAAACATCAAGTTGATTCAGATGTATGATGGTTGGAGACTTAGACTTAATGGATTAAATTGAAAAACATGCATTTTTGGTCCCTTTGAGACTTAAAGACTAAATGTTGGTTGTGTGGTCCATCCTAATGGATAAATTTGGAAACTTTATCCATTATGTGGCTATTAGGAACCAAATTTGAGCATGGAGTGAATGGTCTTAAGGTATTATGTGCTTAAAATGAATTTTGGCCTCGGGATCTATACACGGTGCGTACAATGGGCTACGCCTAGTGTAGCCTAGTTCCCACCTGTCTTTACAGATTAACACTCTATGCCCAACGTATAGATAGAGTATGCAACGCGTAGGTCAACAAAATATTGATCGTTGCCTTTTTGACCGATTTGAAATTTATTCAGCTATGAGGGGTTTTAAGGTTTGGAAAGGCAAAATGGTCTTATGCCCATATAAGTACTTGCCTTGGTATTTCAGACTTTCTAAGTTGGAATAATTACCTTAATTGCTAATTAGGGTTGTATTGGATATATATAGTGTGAGGAGCTTCTTGTGACAGCAGCTTAGGTGTGAGATTTATCCGCTATCGTTGAGTTGTGTCTCTTCACTATACTAATGGGTTGAAGGTACCAATACCCACCCATTGGATTATGTTTGTAGGAGGATAGTCATCATTGTGACACTTGTTGATATGCATGTATGTGCTTGTTATCTTTGTGACTCATGCTTATATGTTTGTATTTTTATGTATGTTATGTGAAATGGATACAGGAGTTGATACAAATCCGGCACAACTACAAGTTGTTCCATAGAGTCATTATGGACTCGGGGTTGATATACACCCGGGGGTGAAATGGACCCGACACACCTACAAGCTGTTACAAATAGTCATTATGAACTCGGGGTTGATACGGACATAATACAACCATGTTTTTTTATATTTGTATATATGTTGTATGTGGTATTGTAGGAAACTTACCAAGCTTTGTGTTAAATATTTAAGTTTGAAATGTTTTCAGGTACTTCTGGTTTCAAAAGGAAGGGTCGGACTTGATCGCACTACATCCTCTGCATATTTTATCACGCAATGAATGTTTACAAATTACTCAAATCTTTTGAGAATACTTTTATTTTGATTTTTTAGGGTAAATTAATGAATGTTTTGACTTATTTAAAAGTGAAAATTTTACTCGGTATTTACGGGACGTTACAATTCGGTATTAGAGCATTGGTTTGAGGAATTTGGACACACCATCGGGTGTATCTGAACTCAAATTGAGGAATTGATATGTTTCTCATAAAATAAATGATTTTATTAAAAGGTTTTTAATAACAAGAAGGGGTGTGATGCATGCAATTGGCCAATATCAAGTAAGTATTTAACAACATAACCATACATTTTTATGATTGATTTTTGATATGAGTGTATGAGAATTGCATGCTAGATTAGGCTAAGGATCTGCTCAGGATTGCATGATAACATGCTAGGAGAGATGCTTGTATATACATATTGATTAAGATTTTAGAAGATCGTGCTAGTATGGATTCAGATATATGATAGAATTTTCTGATTTGTAATGCTTTGTAGCCTAGGAGGAATTGGATGCTACGATAGATTAGGAGCCTATGTTGTTGGAATTGATTGCAAAGTTTATGATTTAAATATTATATATGATTAGGATCATATATCCCTAGAAGGATTGATTTTGATTTATTTCCTATTCCTTATCTGGTTGTGGGCTTAGGGTAAAATCATTCATTCGACAGTTTATGTGATCCTATTTTTTATATAATTTGCATGCATAAGGCAACTGGTAGTGTTGGTATAAGTTCCTAGCATCACAAAAGGAAGATTAGTTGGAGGATGCCTTTTTATGTTTTATGGCCCATAGAGTGTTACTTCCCAATGTTGATTATTTGTGATTTATGGGACCCATATTGATGTGATCTAACTATTAAATGAATATGTTAAGATACATGCTCCAAAGGTTAGATAATTCTAGAATGATTGATTTGTCCATATTGCACAACTCTTATTTGAGTCTAATCGTTTTAGTGTTGGGTCTTTTATTCGTAAGAATATTTAAGTTTTGTTGCATGTAATTGTATTCATGAAAAAGTTAGCCAGTCTAAGTAGGGGCTCTTCAGCAGCTGATGATAAGGTAAGTGGGAATTTTAGGAGAGCCGAAGAAGTGCCTTAGAGGAATTGGAGCGCTGTTTAGTAGTGTATGTTCGTTTGATAGTGGGTATATGTGATTGGATCTGACGAAAGTTGGCATGAGTAGTTACTTAGAGTATCTGAAATGATTCTTGAGGAATGTATGGTTGTGTATGAAAAGGGTTATTGGGCCTGTACTACTGAAAGCATAGGATCCATACTTGAATCGAGGAAGATTTTGGGAATCTTAAGGAGTTGGTTCGTAGTATATAGCATGGTTTGTCATCATGATTCTTTGTAGTGTGTTCCCATATTTATTGGCCTTTCAGTTTTTGCATTCGGAAGGAGTAATGCGTTTGGTGAGTTGATTGGGCCGTAGTGTCCATGTGATTTTCAGTTTAAATGGTACAGACCTAGGTGAGTTACTTGATTTTGCGGTCTTAAGGTCCTTGTTCAACATAGTGTCAGTTGAGTCATGGGACTCAAGAAGGAAGAAATTGTTATGCCCGACTCGAGGATTGCAGCCAGAGGCACTACATGAGAGGAAATTATGGAAGTGTGGCAATGCATGAGAGGATTCTTGTGGTAGGTTTGATTTAAGATGAGATCAAGGATCAACTTTCTTTGAATACAGGCACGTCAGGTGCTAGTTGCTTGTTTCGATTGATCAGCAAAGTAAATCAGGAACAAAAAAATTAGTGTCTCTGATGTACCTCGACTATGAGAATAATGCCTCAAATATTTATGAATGAATCCTACGAGGAATAGATAGGTGGGTAATCATAGACGAGGTGTGTGATGGTCAATTTGTTTCTAGATAGAGAATTGGTGTTATGAATAGACAGTTAGTAATAGTGCTTGTGCATTTGCATAGGATTCTTGATGTTAAAGGTGGTTATAATTGGGGATTTTTCCAAGGTCTCCATCTGATATTCAGAGTCTCTTTTAGTTTCATTGGTTTGTACCTGGAAAATCCTCTTGCGTCATGTTATACATTCCAAGGGGTCAGGGATGCTATGTTTCTGGTCAATTTAGTTTGAGATTTTATCTGTTTGCAATGTCAGTTGGTGGTAGTTCGATCCTTAAGTAGGGGATAAATGGGTTTTCTTCTTGAGTATCATCGATCTGTTTGATTGTATTGTTTTAGCAAAATGGGGAATAGGGATCTGTGGTTCGGGTATGTAAGACTTTGGTTCAAGGTTTGCTCAAGATGGGGGTGTAGGGCAAGTTGCCATCATATGTATGCACTCAGAAATGTGTGAATTATCTTCACAACACAAAGCAGTTGGACAAAGAGATCTTTCTAGTCAGTGGTTCCTTTCGGGATGCCAATGCTTGGGACATGGAGCATTTGGGTCGCTCAAGTTGAGTATTGGTTGTTAAGAGATTTTTTAGCTTGGTGTATAGATTGCTATCACCAGTCTAGGATAAGCAATTGATGAGCTATCAATCAACTTCAGAGTTGGTATGTGTAGTTCCTCATGGGCTTTGTTCACTAGTGTGTTAGACCATCGGATTAATTGTCAATGCATTCTCAATCGTGGGCCATTTCGTTCATCTTCAATGGCTAAGGTTTTTCAAAAGTTTTGAGATGTATCAGTGGAGGTTCAAGGGATGTGTCAACCTATCGTCAAAATTTGTAAATTTTACCTTTTGGTTTATAGGAATGTGTACCCTGAATTGTTGGTTATGGAAGTATTGTTCATAGTGGACTCGGGTTTGGAAGATATCCGTGGTTGTTAGGAGTTCGAACATTGGAGTGATACTTTTTAGTTTTTTAGGTATGGCTTTGGATCTACACATAATTCTATTTTGGCATGTTGTGTCGATAGGTTTGGATTTGAATTGAACCGAACATGGTATTAGTAACATTTCTAGATAACTTTGGAAGTTTTATCAAGCTAGTTATATGTTGGTAGAATCTATTCAGTTCAATCAAGGGGTTGGACCTTATTTCAGACATTTATTACAGTGTTTCTATTAACAATTGAGATTCATGAAAAAAAAAGGAATGTAGTAGATCCAAGGTTGGTTTTGTGTTCTCTTGAGGTTATGTGTTATAGTAAGTTCATTAGAAATTGTCGGTAGGGGTGTTTGTCGACTGAACAAGATAACAAGGAGCACTTAGTTCGAATTACATGCATGGTTCTTTTTGGGTTATAGCCTTTGAGTTTTAACAAGAGTACAACAACCTATCGTATTCTCTGGTTATGTGTGACCATGTTTCCATCTGATTTTGGGTTGGTAGCAGCCTATTCTGTGAAAGGAATTGTACATTATAGAAGGGTATGGCTCTTATAGTTCATGGTTTGTATTGTGAGGGATGTTGATTAGATTCCTGCAAGTCAACAGGTTGATGGTTATGTAACTTTAGGCCTCCATGGTGCTAGTCATGAGTCTCCAAGCTAGTGATGGAATAACAGCAGGATCAATGTAGTACCATGAGCCTATCGTTTCAGTGGTTAGAAGGTGTCATGATGTATCGTGAACCATCAACTGAAGGATTCATACGGGTAGCACCTGATATTTATTTAATTGAGACTCTTAGGTCTCAGATCATTAGCCTTATTGGTTTGTTTGGTGTTAGTGCATTAATTGGGAGTAGGGTGAATCAGTGACCATCGGATATGGATCATGTGGACAATAAAAATTTATTCAGAGTATTAATTGTGCATCAAAAGTCTATTGTTGAATGTTTGCATTATAAACCCCGTTTTCTTGCGAGTTGTCTATTAGTTTCCTGGTTACCAATGTCGAGTATCGGTTCTAAAATATAGAGTCACGGAGTTCGTTCTAAATATCTTGAGTGTTTTATCAGGTAGATATACACCTAAGTTGATGAAGGATTTGGATGCAACATGAGATTTCTTGGATTTACCATCCTTATGCTCGTGAGGGTAGCATGTTGGTGACGACTTTTTAGGAAGTCAAGACTATATTTGAAGTTTTGGGAAGAATTTTCAGATTTAGGATTGAGTGAATTTCATGATTAGGATGTTTGAATATACATTTTGCATGGTTTGGTGATGTACGTAGTCAGGGATTTATCGGATGATCATCAATCCTAGGGTAAGGTTTCTAAAGTATAGACTGACGAGTTCCCAATTTCAGGGAGTATAGTGGCGAACTTGGTTTATGGTTGTAGTTTCGAGCGTTCTCGGTTTGTGTGGTTTTCTCTAGAAGTTGGTTCATAAAGTTTGGGAGAGAAATAAAATTGGTACAGTAGAGCATTTTGAATTAAGTTATTAGGTTGTTTGTTGGCAGTTGTGGGTTTCTGAGTGGTCTCTCGAGTTTTCTTTATAAAATGCCTTAATTTCAAAATGATTAGATGGAGTTTATGGAATATTTTGGTGTTGATTTAGAAATCCTAACCGAGATGGATTTCACAGACGAAATATATTTTAAGTAGGGGAGAGTTGTAACATCTTGTTTCAAGAAGTTTCCTATTTCAGGATTGTGGAGAATAAATGGATCAAGTAAATGCATTGGGCTTCAAGGGAAAAGGGTTTAGATCCTATTTTAGTTTGTTATGTTTTAAGTTAAAACTAATTATATTGGATTGTAGGGCTTTTCAATGCCTTTATGTGCATATAAAGAACACCAAAAATGAAGTTGAAACGAAGAAGTTATGGCTACTTGAAGTTTGGAAAAGGGGGTCTAGTAGTACGCAGGGCGTACATGCTGAGGGTGGGATGTGTTTTAGTGGAGTACGTAGGGTGAACCCAATGTCATGTCGGGTGCAATTCCGTAGTTAAAAACCCTAATTTTTGGGTTTTGAGTCCTATTTAAGGTCCTTAACCCCTTAGGGATCCTTCCTATCATCAGCCTCCACCTTCTTTATCCTCTAACTTGAAACCCTACACTCCTCACACTTATTTTGAGCTTTTGGTGTTATTTATGAGTTTATTTTTTAATTGGAAGTTGGAATATTGAAGAAAAAAGTGGTGACAAAGTTTATAAAAGAAGGATTCAAGTATTGATCCAACAAGTTTGTCTCATTTGTGGACCATTGAAGGTACAAAGGTTCAAACTTGCTCAATAGTTTCATAGATCATGTAAATTTTCATATTTGTTACTTTTTGGTCACATTAGTACATAAAGTTTAGATCATTAAAGTTTATGACCATGTTATCGATTGAGTTGGAAACTTTATCCATCTAAACATCATATTGATTTAAATTTGAAGGTTGGAGAATTGGACTTAATGGATTATGTTAAGAAAGATGCAATTTTAGTCTCATTGAGACATAAAGACTAGGTCTTGGTTGTTTGGACCATCCTAATGGATAAAGTTAGAAACTTTATCCATTATGGAGCTATTACGAACCAAATCTGAGCTTGGAGTGAAAAGTATTTATAACACCTGATCCAGGTATCTCTCCATTTTTGGTCCCTTATATATTTAGCTATTGCTTTTTGGCATTGTTTTGCATGTTTAATCGAAGGAGGGGCCATTTCTGCCAAATTCAGACCTTTAGAGGTGGAGCTCAAACGCGGGGCATTTCCCTAGGGAATGCAGGGCATTCATGCGTGGAGCTCAACCCCTAATTTTTACGGTTTGAGACTTATTTAAGTACCTTAAGTCCCAGGTGTTGACCTCATATCCTGCCTCCATAGCTTCCAAACCCTAATCTCAAAACCCTAGAGTCCCCATGAGTGTTGTGAGTCCATCGTGTGTGTTTTAGTATGTCTTTGAAGCCCCTTCAAAGAGGAGAAGCTTGGTGCAAGGTGGTGGTTCAAGAAGGAGAACATAGATCTTGGTTCTCAACTTCATTTTCAACTCATTTGAGGTATAAAGCTCAAATCTTTTTCATGAAAAGCTTAGATGTAGGTCCTTATAGTTGTTCGTCCCTCTTTGGTCTTGTAGTTAAGATCTAGTAGTTTGTGATCACTCTTGAGGCTTTGGGTTGCTCCTCTTGGCGTTTGTGAGGTCAAAGATTCACAATGTTTTCATCTTTAGGGTTATATAATCCTTATGCATGAGATTAAGCATTTATATGGAAGTTGAATGCTATATTTTTTTATTTGGGACCTTTTGGGGCATGCAAAGTCACCAAGTTAGTGACTTTATAGCCCTAAATGCTCTTTAAAACTTGGATCCATGATTTGGTCTAGTGGCTTTAAGAATTAAGTGATTAATATTCTTCTTTTTGAAGCTAGCGTGCAAACGCCTTGCGTTGGGTCGTGGGACAACTAGCATTCCGGCTATGGTTCGTGATCTTGATTGGTGGCGAACGCCCAACGCTCCACCATGGAACGTCGCAAGTTTGGATAATTTGTGGGCTTCTGGGACTTTTGTCATGGATTTGATTTTTGGGTTTTGGGCTTGGTAGTTTGGACCCATGTTAGACTAAGGATTTTGAAGTATTAGACTCCTTGTTGGACTTTCCCTATTGGGCCTAGCATTGTATAATGGGCCTTATTGGACCCAATGGGTTTGGACCAATTATGGGCCTTGAAGGAATTTGAGTCTTGTAGATCAAGATTTGGACTTGGGCCTTGGTCCAATTAGGGAAAGGGTAAAATGGAAATTTACCCTAAGTATGGGTCCTTAGCCAAGGATGGTATTCCGATTGTTAATTGGATATTTGTTTACTGTGATAGTTCGGGACCTTCCATGAGTCAACAGTCAGGGATTTCAGTGCAGCTGCACATTTGAAAGGTGACTGTTCCTCACTATACCTTTCCGGTCGAAGGCGCCAAGGTTGGCCCCTTTTTGGATTGTTATCCTGATTATTACATAATTGAGTACTATTGTAATCTATTAGATTTGTATCCCGGTAGATAGGATGATATTATGCTTAGTGTTCTTTAAAATCTTCGTGTTTGTCTGTTTCCTGGTTCTATGTTTATGTGTAATGTATATGTCAACGTGTTATGTGTGGTTGGGTTGAGGCGGTCCTTCTTTGTGCTGAAAGCAAATAGACCCAGGGCGTACGAGACAGACTGAAGGCTAGTGGGGTGTACTAGTCAGGCCAAAGGCACAGAGAATGTTGCAGATAGGTTGAAGGCCAAAGTGGCATACCAGTCATGTTGTAGGTTTGGTGAGCTTTCCAGAGAGACTGTAGGCTTGTGAGGCTTTCCAGTCAGACCGAAGGCTCTGAATGCATGTTGTTTATGATATTATTCTAGTTTTGTGCGGTGATGATATTTTGGGGGAACTCACTAAGCTTTGGGCTTATAGTTTTGGACAGTGTTTCACGTACTTCAGAGGATCGCGGAGTGGGGAAGGCGTGATCGTGCACCTCCTCACGTCTTGTTTTATGATTTTGGGATTTATCTGATGTGAACAATATTTTGAAAAGAACTTGTATTCAAGGATGGTTTTGGGTTTGTTTAAAAAGTTAAAAATTTTCAAGAATTTTATGAATGTTACAGGTTGGTATCAGAGCTTTGATTTGAGTGAATTAGAGGAACACATGTGTGAATCCAATCTCAAACTAAGGAAAATGATTTTGAAATGGTTTTAAAAATACTCAAGGAGGATGTGATCTGTACAATCAGTCGGAGCCAGTAAGTAGAACCCCACAATACCATACTGTTATTCGATATTGCGATATTTTAGAACAACATGCCAATGATAGGATAGGATCTTCAGGAATCGCATGTTAGAATTGCTAGATTATATGATGCCTGATAGCCTAGGGCCTTTATTTAATGGAATTGACATCATTATTGTAGTTTCTTAGTGTATGCATCATGGTTATATATAACTAACATCTTATAGCCGGAGAATGTATGGTATGGGCTTATTTCCTATTCTAGTTTGATGAAGGGCTTAGGGTAGGATCAAATATTTGAAATGTCTATAGGGTCCAGTGTTATGTATGGCCAGCATACACGAGTGTTGCAGGGTTGGTGGAAGTTTCATGGATGAGTTGTGTGGGGCCAGCTGGCTAGTTGTGAGATGTTTAGCCTTTCCTCTAGGGAGTGAGGATTTAGTGTTAGACTATGCATATGTGTATTGTTAGGGTGTTGTGATGATTCTTGAGACAAATACGGGTAGGTATGGAAGGTAGTATAGGCTCGTACTACTGAAAGCATAGGACCAATACACGTAGAAGGGAAGTTATAACCCCTAGAGCTTCGTTGGGATTTGGGTCCTCGTTATGATATGTGGATTATCTAATATCTTCCTGGTGTATTTTCAGTATAGTAACTGTGAGACGAGTTGTGATCAGATCTAGTTTGGGGTCAGGAGCTGACAGTCAGGGTGGGCCAGCATTGTCAAAGGACCGCATCAGGGAGATCATTCATGAGGAGGTGGTTACTATTGTCTGGGGACAAATTCCGAAGATGTTTGGGTTTATCAAGACCTCGATGATGGAGTTATTTGATGATCGATATGCATCAATTGCTGAGACGGCTACTGTTGTATCCTCCGCAGCCGTGGCGATTGCAGGTTTTGGGTCAGGACGAGTCTTTTAGTATTAGGAATTCGATAATATGAAGCCCCTGAATTTTGATGGAGTTTAGGACTCGATTTTAGCTCACTTTTCAAATCACCATTGACGAGGCCAAAGCAGCTCCAGATGTTGTGGCAAATATATTTCTATCCATTATCTTGTTGATTATAGTTGTGGTATGATTATATATATATATATATATATATATATATATATATATATATATATATATATATATATATATGTGCATTTTGTACCTTGTTAGGTACGTTCCTAGTGAACTCCTTGCCTGCTTTAGTGTTGTTTGAATCGGGTGCGAGTTGGTCCTTTGTTTCTCGGTCATTTACTAGAGAGTTTGTTATGCCTTTAGGGGAGTTGGAGTGTCTATTGCGAGTTTCTATAGCCAACGAACATAGGGTTTCTACTTCTTTAGTATATCCGGTTTGCGTTCTGGAGATCTTCGGGTTATCGTTTCCGGTCTATTTGATCCATATTCCCATGGGGTATGTCTGTGTGATTGTAGGTGTAGATTAGTTGAGCCATTTTGGTGTTATGATTGATTACGAAGGCCAGAACATGGTAGTACGAACTCCAAGTGGGGGAGAACTGTTTATTTATAGAGAGGGCACCAGGATGGGTTCAAGGTTTTGTTCTGCAGCCAAGACTCGACAATATATTCAGCATGGGTATGCGGGTTATTTGGCTTATGTGGTGGATAAATGGGTTACGAATTAGGTTTCGGTTTCAAAGTTTTAGGTGATCACGGAGTTTTTCGATGTATTCCCTGAGGAGTTACTAGGTGTGCCTCTTGTGAGGCAGGTCGAGTTTGACCTTGTGCGAGGTGTGGCCCCTATTTCCATGCCGTCATACCATTTAGCACCGCCTGAGATGCAGGAGATGTCATTTCAGTTGCAGGAGCTGCTAGGCAAGCACTTAATCAATATGAGAAGTTCTTTATAAGGAGCACCAATTTTATTCATCAATAAGAAGGATGGTTCACACTAGATGTGTATCACCAACTGGGTGTTGAAAAAGTTAAGAATGAATAACCGTTCTCCTATTTGCAAATTCTTGATCTCTTTGATCAGCTACAGGGAGCATCTTGGTTCACCAAGATAAATCTGAGGTCTGGGTACCATCCGGTCAGGGTGAGAGAAGTGGACGTCGAGAAGACCGCATTTCGGGCCCGTAATGGGAATTATGAGTTTGTGGTGATGCCTTTTGGGCTCATCAATTTGCCTACGGTATTTATGGATTTGATGAATCGGACATGCAGGCCGATGCTGGATTGCTTGGCTATCTTGTTTATTGATGATATCTTAGTGTATTCCAAGACCAAAAAGAAGCATGAGGAGAACCTTTGCAAGCTTCTAGGGTTTTGAGGTGAGAACGAATTTATGATAATTTCTCGAAATTCAAGTTTTGGCTGTGAGAGGTTCAGTTCCTTGGACACCTTGTTAACTAGGATGGGATTTTCGTCGATCAAGCTAAAATCAAGGCGATGATCCAGTAGGAGGTTCCGAAAGCTCCCTCGGATATCAAGAGTTTTTTCGGTTTGGTAGGGTACTATCGAATATTCATTCAGGATGTCTCCAAGATTGTGGTACACCTCACTCGTTTTGACGAGGAAGTGGTGGATTTTTGGTGAGGCCATTTGCAGGTGTCAGCATTTGAGACCCTATGGCGGAGATATTTTGAGCCCCAGTTTTGACCCTCCCTGAGGGAATCGAGGATCTTATGGTTTTCTGTGATGCATCCATCACTGGGTTGGGAGAAGTTCTCATGCATAAAGGAAGAGTGATAGCTTATGCTTCACAGTAGCTGAAGCCGCATGAAACGAGATATCCCACACATGATCTTGAGTTGGGGCGTTGGTTTTTGCCCTCAAGATTTGGAGGCATTACCTTTATGGGCTCCGCTATACTATCTACACTGACCACAATAGTGTAAGGCATATTGTGGATCAGCCGAACCCGAACATGAGGCAACGCAGGTGATTGGAAGTGGTTAATGATTATGACTGTGAGATCGTTTACCATCCTGGTAAAGTGAATGCAGTGGCGGATGGCTTGAGCTGAAAGTCGGCTGGACCTTCTGTTAAGGTGTCATGTATGAGGATATCTATGGATTCTTCACTTGTGGGGTTGATTAGGGAGGCTCGGGCCATGGGAGTGTGAGATGAAAATTGGAAAATTGAGAGGATCATGGGTGAGATCACCTGGGTTGTTCCGGATAGTCATGGTTTGTTGACCCATTGTGGACGGGTATGGGTTCCTATGTCTGGTAGGGTCTGACAGATTATGTTGGAGAAGTCTCATAAGTCTAACTTTTCTATCCATCTAGGGACCACAAAGAATTATTGGGATTTGTGTTTGAGCTATTGGTGGTCATGCATGAAGAGGGAGATCGCTTGGTACGTTGAGAGGTACTTGACCTACAAGATGGTCAAGGCTGAGCATCAAAGGCCGCATGGCAAACTGCAGCCTCTAGAGGTTCCCATGTGGAAATGGGAGCAAATTCCGATGGATTTCACCACCAGGTTGCCGAAGACGGCAAAGGGTTTTGATGTTATTTGGGTCATCGTGTATTAACTGACAAATAGTACCCACTTCTTGGAGATATGGGAGAGCTCGTCGGCCGAGAATTTGGCTAATGTGTGTATTCACGATATTTTTGCTCACCATGGGGTTCCAGTCTCTATTGTTTCAGATCATGATGTTTTGTTCACTCTCTCTTTTGGCAGAAGTTCCACGAGGAACTGGGCATGAGACTGCACTCCACCACAACTTATCATCCACATACCGAGGACCTGAGCGAGTGGACAATTCAGATTCTCGAGTGGACAAGTCAGAGATTTTAGTAGGAGTTAGGACTCGTACCTACCTCTTCCATAGTTCTCCTATAATAACAGTTTCCACTCCAGCATTGGTGATCCACCCTTTGAGCATTTATATAGGCAGAGGTGTCGTACCCAAGTCTGTTGGGGCGAGGTGGGTCATAGGGTCATGGTCCGAACCAAGGTGGTTCTTCAGACCACCGATATGATTTAGTAGATCAGGCAGAGATTACAGAGTGCTCAAATCCGACAGACAAGCTATGCTGACCGGTGCAAATATGAGTTGGAACTTCAGGTTAGTGACATAGTGTTGCTGAATGTTTCACCTTGGAAATGTGTGATTCATTTCAGGAAAAGGGGGAAATTGGGTCCCTAGTATATTGGACCACTTTGGGTTATTTCTATGGTTGGCAAGGTTTCTTATAGGTTGGACCTTCCAGAGGACCTCAGTGAGATCGATAGTACTTTCCATGTTTTGCAGTTGCGGAAGTGCATGTTGGATGAGGATGCAGTAGTGTCATTGGATGACATTCAATTTGATGAGCACCTGAACTATGTTGAGAAGCCTGTAGCTATTTTGGAGAGAAAGGTGAATGTTTTCCAGAGCAAGTAAGTACCTCTGGTGAAGGTACGATGTCAGCAACGGAAGCGCTCCGAATAGACCTAGGAGCCAGAGGCTGAGATGTGGGAGCATTACCAGCATCTGTTTGTTGCAAAACACTTCGAGGATGAAGTCTAATTCAAGTGAGGGATAATTGTAACACCCGATCCAATTATTTCTCCATATTTGGTCCCTTATATATTTAGTTATTGCTTTTAGCCTTGTTTTGCATGTTTGAATGGGAGCATGGACCATTTCTCCCAAATTATGATTATTAGAGGAGGATATTCATGCGTGGAGATCAAACCCTAATTTTTAGGGATTAAGACCTATTTAAACACCTTAAGTCCCAAGTGTTGACCTCATTTCCTACCTCCATAGCTCCCAAACCCTAATCTCGAAACCCTAGAACCTCAAAGAGTGATGTGAGTCCATTGTGTGTGTTTTCATCTGTATTTGAAGCTCATTCAAGGAATAGAAGCTTGGTGCAAGGTGATGGTTCAAGAAGGAGCTCATACATATTGGTTCTCTGCTTCATTTCCAACTTATTTGAGGTATAAAGCCAAATCTTGCTGATAAAAAGTTTATATCTAAGTCTTTACGAATTTTAGTCCCTTTTGGGTCCCATAGTTGAGATCTAGTAGTTTGTGATCACTCCTGAGGCTTTGAGTTGCTCCTCTTGGCGTTTGTGAGGTCGAAGATTCACAAAGTTTGCATCTCTAGAGTTATATAAACCCCATGCATGAAATTAAGCCTTTTTATGGAAGTTGAATGCAATATTTTGGAGTTGGGACCTTTTGGGGCATGCAAAGTCACCAAGTCAGTGACTTTACAGTTCTGGATGCTCTTTAGGACTTGGATCCATGATTTATCGAGTGGCTTTAAGCACTAAGTGCTTAATATTCTTCTTTTTGAAGTCAGCGTGCGAACGCCTGCCCTGCGTTGAGTCGAGGAATGCCCAACGTTTTGGCTATGGTTCGCGACAGGGTTTAGTGGTGAACGCCCAACACTCCACCAAGGAATGCTGCATGTTCGGATAATGAGTAGGCTTCTTGGACTTTTCCTTGGACTTGATTTTTGGGTTTTGGGCTTGGTAGTTTGGATCAATGTTAGACTAAGGATTTTAAAGTATTGGACTCCTTGTTGGATTTGTCCTATTGGGCCTAGGGTTGTATATTGGGCCTTATTGGACCCAATGGGCTTGGACTAATTATGGGCCTTGAAGTAATTTGGGTATTGTAGATCAAGATTTGGACTTGGGGCTTGGCCCAAATAGGGAAAGGATAAAATGAAAATTTACCCTATGTATTTGTCCTTAGTCAAGGATAGTATTTCAATTGGTAATTGGATGTTTGTTTATTGTGATCGTTTGAGGCCTTATATGAGTCAGCAGTTGAAGATTTCAGTGCAGCTTGACATTTAAGAGGTGAGTGTTCCTCCCTATACTTGTTGTGTCGAAGTAACCAAGGTCGGCCCCCTTTTGGGATTGTTATCCTGATTATTGCATGGTTGAGTACTATTGTGATCTATTAGATCTGTATCCTGGTAGATAGGATGATACTATACTTAGTGATCTGTAAGATCTTTCTATTTGTCTGTTTCCTGGTTATATGTTTATGTGTAATGTATATGTCAACATGTTATGTGTGGTTGAGTTGAGGCGGTCTAGCTTTGTGCTGAAGATCAATAGACCCAGGGCGTCCCAGATAGACTAAAGGACAGTGAGGCGTACCAGTTAGGCCGAAGGCCTAAAGAATGTTCCATATAGGTTGAAGGCCGAAGGTTGCGTACCAATCATGCTGTAGGTTTTGTGAGCGTACCAAATATACTGTAGGTCGATGGGGTGTTCCACTCAGACTGAAGGCTCTGAATGCATGTTGTTTATGATATTATTCTGGTTTTGTGTGGTGATGGTATTTTGGGGAAACTCACTAAGCTTTGGGCTTAGAGTTTTGGATTGCGTTTTACGTACTTCAGAGGATCGCGGGAAGGCGAAGGCATGTTCGTGCATCTCCTCATATTTTGTTTTATAATTTTTGGATTTCTCTTATATGAAACTTATTTTGAAAACAATTTGTAATCAATGATGGTTTTGGGTTTGTTTAAAAAGTCAAAATTTTCAAGAATTTTATGAATCTTACAATCTTAATGTAATAAGTGGTATAAATGAATTTTGGCTTCAGGCTTAAGGATCTATGCCTAGCGTAGAGATAGTATGCAGAAACTAGGTCAACAAAAAATTTCCCGTTAACTTTTTGACCAATTTAACTCTTGGTTAACTATGAAGGATTTAAGGCTTGGAAGGTCAAAATGGTCTTTTGCCCAAATAAGGATTTTCCTTGGTATTTTGGACTTTCTAAGTTGGTATAATTACCTTAATTGCTAATTACAATTGTATTGTATATGTGTCGTGTGGGGAGGTTCTCGTACCAGCAGCTCGATTGTGAGATGTATTTGTTATCGTTGAGGTGAGTTTCTTCACTGTACTCGTGACATTTGTTGATATGTCTATATGTGCTTGTTGTCTTTGTGACTCATGCTTATATATTTGTAAGATTATGTATGTAGGGTGAAATGGACCTGAGGGTTGATATGGACCTAAAACATCTACAAGATGTTATATACAGTCATTATGGGCTCGGGGGTGATACGGACCCAGGGGTTGAAATGGACTCAACACAGCTACAAGCTGTTACACAGAGTTATTATGGACACAGGGTTGATATGGAACCGACACAGCCACATACTTTTATATTTGTAAATATGGTGTATGTGATATTTTGGGGAACTCACCTAGCTTTGTGCTTACAGTATAAGTTCGAATTGTTTTCAGGTACTTCTTCTATCAAAAGGAAGGGCCCGGATTGACCACACTGCATCCCCTGGAGATTTATTCAGCACTAAATATTTACGAATTACTTAGATGCTTTGAAAATACTTTTATTCTGATTCTCTTTGAGATAATGAATGAGTGGTTTGACTTATTTAAAATTGAAAATTTTACTCGGTATTTTTGGGATGTTACACCCAAATTTTCAACAAAAAATTTCATTTTTAATATAGAAAACCTCAAGTGTTATAAAACCCAAGTCTATAAAATCCCAGGTATGTAAAGTACAATCATACCAAATCAGAGTATCAAAAATTCGGTATCAGAAGTAGCTAAAACATACTTAATCCACAACTATAAGAATAAAGCTTAGCGAGTCCTTCCAAAAATATACATACAACAAAACATAACTAAAAACTATGGGTTATCAACAATGTTGGGGATTATTAGGAACCCTAGTGAGCTAACAACACGCCTAGTGGATTATTAACATGTTTAAGGGGTTAACAGCTACCCTGGGAAATTTAAACAATCCCAAAGTTAGCAACACTTAAATTAGTTCACAGATAGCAGCAAACAAAAATTAAGACCTATCTGGTCAACATACATATCTACGATATAAGAAACTATAGTGAGATGACTCACCTCGTGAATAGTAGCTAGAAATATAACAACTCTCACACACAAGGAAGACAGGAGAAACAACCCAGCTAACAACAATAAAGAAATACCCTCTCACTCTACTCCCTTAAAACCCTAATTTGACCCAATAGTCAACCCTGATCAACCTCAGCCGATTATCACGTTGTGACTACCTATAGGTCACGTCGTGATAGGAGCAAGACAAAACAGTCACGAACACACGCCTCGTCACGACGTGACATGCCATTCACCACGTCTTGAAATCTGTTATGGACAACTTTAAGCATTAAGCTCTTAATCCCTTAAAAAAAATCCTTCAGACCTTCCAAAAGGTCTTCCCCAACCCAAAGGATCATAAAAATCAAAGATTTGTTAGTCATGCATATCCAATGCATGACTTGAACATTAACTAGGTCAATAAACATATAATGAAGCCAAAAAAAAAAAACATGTTTGGAGTCTAGAACCACCACTAAACCTCAGATCTAAAAACAATACCAAATAAGAGGTCTCAATGATCCATAAAGTTGCTAACTCTATGGATCCCATGCATGCTATCCAAATCAACCATAAAGAGAAGTGAATAAAACTTAGATTTAACATGTTTAATAGAGAAAGGCAAGAACTTTAGGACTTTCAATGGTTCAGAAGCAATACAAGATGGTGAGGAAGGGACTTCCTTGCCAAAAATGACGCACCAAAGGAGTCTTCTTCTTCTTCAAGGAGCCAAAAATCACTATATGAGTTCTTTAAGGTCACAAAAGGAGGCTAACTTCGATTTGGGAAGGAAGAAGGTGATGGAGGTTGAGGGTGTGCAAACCCTAGCCCCCCACTTCTATTAAATACGACAGAAATCATGGGATTAAGGTAAACCTATCCTCACATCTTGACTACCTATGCGTCACGACGTGACCGACGGGCACGCGTTTCAGCCCGATGATCACGTCGTGAGGCTTCCTTCCTCATGTCGTGACCATCTATTTGGGATTTTATATTATTTAAATAAATCAAAACATTAAAATAGCAAATACCTGCATTAGATGTTCCAACTATGTTAAAGTTGCGTCTGTTAATGTGCAAGTGACAAACTTGAAATAAAGCTCATTGATGTAAAGTTTGATGTTAGAATCATAATTTATGCTTCATTCAACACCCAAATACTACTAGAACAACATTATTAACTCATAATTTCATATTTGGAGTAGTATAGCAAGCCTAGTTTAAGATTTAGGTTAGAATGGGAAGAGTTTCTTGATGTTGAATCCTTAACTTGTTTCTTCATACACCTTAACTCTAAATCTTCTCTATTACTCCAAATCAAAATTAATGATCTCTCTCTCTCTCTCTCTCTCTCTCTCTCTCTCTCTCTCTCTCTCTCTCTCTCCCTTCTTATAGTCGATCTCCCTAAATATAGATACTATCAACCTAGTTGATTTCGTATGTTTCACTATATGGCAAATTAGTCTCTCATGCTTTTAGTTTCAAAGATTTGACACCATTTCACTAGCTTCTTTAATGGAACTTCTTGATTTTACACTTAAGTCATATATCCTAAAGTATCATTATAATGAGGTGGTCCATTACTAACCCATGACTAATCAATCTAACTTTGGTCTAGTGGTTATTTTTGATCCCTTAACTATATATTTCCTAATTGTGGCCACCATTTTGACTAGTAACAACTATTAGCTTTAATAATTCTCTAATTAACCCATCTACATATAATAACTTATGACACTTAAAAATTTATGACATTCAAGTTCTAATTGGTTAACACTATCAAATCTCAACTTTCACAAATTAAAACTTTAATTCTTATAACAAAAAATTCTTAACTTGATTATATTAAACTTCTGATTTATTTCTATCACTCTATTTATTGTTTAATTAGTTATATTTAAATCATTTAACTGATTTATTTTGATGTTCTTTTATTCATTTTTAAAACATTATTTTTACTAAAAACGACAAGAACTTTTATATCTATTTTGAAAATATTACACACTTACACCAACCAAATTTGATGGATCGTTCTAGCCAAACGACACACCTACATGACAATTTCCCAATAATAGGATACTTTTTTTTTTCTTACACGGTGATTTTTAAGTGACTATTAAAAAAATACATCCAAAATCTCCTTAATTTCATGTTGCATTAATGTTTTCACTCCCCCACTCTCAATCATAAGGAAGTATTTTATATTGTAATCACTATTTAACACCTATCATGTCTTTATTCATCCAAGTCGTGCTTAATCTAATTATACCAACCGAGTATTTATTATTCAGAATATGAGTTCAATATGTATATGTATTTTAACCACGTTATTTTCTTTTCTATTTTAATTTTTAAATTTTTTTTTTTTGTTTTTTTTTTTTTTTTTTTTTGCTTTTATGAGCTCACCCATATAATTCCCACTCATTGTCTTTGTTACTTAAAGTTTCCTCTCTCTCTTTCTCTCTTTCTCTCTCCAAAATATCGGACAATTGGATGAAACTTTGAGTTAAACATTTTTAGAGTGAGACTGTTTATATGGTATTGAAAGAGAAAGAAATCCAGACCCACATCCCCTTGGATTCAATCAACATACTCCATCAATTCTCCATATAAGTTTAGAGAGAGAAACTAGAGAGAGAAAGAGAGAGAGACTCTGTGAGATTATCTCATGTGATCATGGATGGTGGTGATGACCATTTCAACCACCGCCCCAACTTCCCTTTTCAATTACTTGAAAAGAAAGACGACGAAGCTTGCTCTTCCTCCGCCACCGTCTCCGCCACCACTGGTTACCCTTCTCGACCCATCTCCACCGACACTAATAACCCTCCACTTCGATCCAACAGTTCAAACCTCCAAATAACCACCATCGCCACCACCTCTTCCGGCGACCCCTCTAAGAAATTGGCGCCCAAGAGAACGTCAACCAAAGACCGCCACACAAAGGTTGATGGACGAGGCCGCCGTATCCGTATGCCAGCCCTTTGCGCCGCCAGGGTTTTTCAGCTCACACGAGAGCTTGGTCATAAAACAGATGGTGAAACCATCGAGTGGCTCCTTCAACAAGCTGAACCCGCCGTCATCGCCGCCACCGGAACTGGTACAATCCCGGCGAACTTCACTTCACTCAATATCTCACTTCGGAGCTCCGGGAGCAGCATGTCGGTTCCTTCACAGCTTCGATCCGGTTACTTTAACCCAAATTTCGCTATCCCACAAAATCGGAATCTCTTCCCGGGAATTGGATTATCTTCATCGGAAAATAGTTCATCCAACCTTCTGAATTTTGGGTCTGCAACGAATCTTCACCAGATATTACAAACGAAACAAGAAAATAGAGATAATTCAGTTGAGTTATCGGAAACTGAAGATAGCATCGGAAGGAAACGTAGAGCTCCGGCGGAGTCTGAGCTACCTTCACAACACCAACAACAGATGGGGAATTATCTTCTTCAATCAAGCTCATCTTCCATGGTAGCAAATCACGCATCAATTCCAGCTAATTTTTGGATGGTTGCCAATTCTAATCAACACCAAGCGATGAGCGGAGACCCTATTTGGACTTTTCCGGCAGTGAACAACACCGCTTTGTACAGAGGCACTGTTTCTACCGGCTTACATTTCATGAACTTCCCAACACCCGTCGCCCTTATGCCAAGTCAGCAATTGGCGGCAGGGCTTGGCGGCAACTCTGGTGGCAGCGGCGGCGGAGGAGGAGGAGGAGGAGGTGGTGGTGGTGGTGGTTTTACTGAAGGCCAATTGAGCATGCTCGCCGGATTAAATCCTTACCGGCCAATATTCGGTCCAGGTGGCTCTGAACAGCAAGCAAGTGGATCTCAGTCTCATCACGGCGGCGGAGATGATCCCCATGATACAACTAGCCACCACTCATAAAGGATTTCCGGCCTCCATGATTGTGTTGTTAAATTTGATGTGTAAAACGCACATAAGGTTTGATTTCCTCCAAAATTTTTGGAAAATTTTAATTTTTTCCCCATAATTATTGCTGATTTTTTTTTTTTATATTTAATTTTGTGTGATTATTTTTGAGGATTTACAAAGTGTTTGGAGAGACAAATTTTAACAGGGTGTATTGTTGGTTTTAATCATTGAAGAAAAAAAAGAAAAAGGTCTCGTTTTAGTATTTACCATGAATTCATTGCTTTTTCTTTTTATACAATTCTATTTTCTATTGCCATTATTTTGACTTTAATTTTAATTTAATTTTAGTTTTTTATAATTGTCTGTAAAACACAAACACAACTGAGAACTTGGTAACTGCAACAATGCCTTATAAAATTCCGTTAAACTTTAAGTCAATCCTATGAAGTTAGAAAGACAAAAATTATCTCATTTTGACCATGGGTAAAAATAATTACAATGACGTCATCATTCACTTTTGTTGTGTATAGTGTATACCTTATAAAGTATTGAAAATAAAAACATAGATAATATCACCCAATACATATTTGATATAATAATTATTCCAATTTTGTAGTATCATTTTTTTCATACGAATTGTTTTTATTGTTAGAAAATTAATTGTAGTTTAAAAAAAAAAAGAAAAAAAACTAGTATTTAGTATTTAGATTCATTTTTAAAAATAAAATATACGTATTTTTAAATGAAATGATTATTGGATAGTGAAATTAAAAATAAAGAATGAGGTTTTGTGACAATGGTCAATGTAATCTTGTATGGGTGAATATTATTGGAATTTAGATATTTGAATAATT
This sequence comes from Lactuca saligna, assembly GCF_052625555.1. Taxonomy (NCBI): domain Eukaryota; kingdom Viridiplantae; phylum Streptophyta; class Magnoliopsida; order Asterales; family Asteraceae; genus Lactuca; species Lactuca saligna. The sequence goes on from NC_136420.1 coordinate 165,563,494, forward strand.
ATGGTGGGACCCAAACCTTATCAGTCCAGGTATTGGGGTCAGGTAAGTGGAGCCCACACCCTCCTAAAATCAAAGTTACCTTTTATCACAGCAGGGGAACAAGCTTTGATCATTCTTTCCTCTTTTTATAATTCAACCCATTGCTGGCACTGCCACTCAACTAATATAATAATATATCATTTTAATATATATATATATATATATATATATATATATATATATATATATATATATATATATATATATATAAATTGTTATTGCTATTGATTTGGAAAACATCAATAGATAAGTTATTGGGAAACAAATATGTTGAAATTTAAATATTGTGTAACTTATATTGGGCATAAGATATTATTGAGATTTTTTGGAATGGTATGCAAACTAATATTAGTTTAAGGGAAACAATATTAAATAAAATTTGAATATTTAAAAAAGGAAAGAAAGAGTGAGCACAAGCAAGACTAAAAAATTAAAAAGAAAAATGAATGATGGAAATTGGTGACCCCACGTGCAGTTGGGACCCAGTTCTCGATTTCATTTGATCTGGTCCATGCATAGGTGTGGGTCCAGCGAGTGATTAGTTCTTATTTTAGAAAATTGTGCAGAATCTAATATGGTGTTTCATGAATCATGACCCATGTTTTATGCATATATTTATAAATTTCTCAACTTGTTCCAAAAACATTTTCGACTTGGTATATTACGTCCATTTATGTACATCATTCAGCAGTTTGCGTTTAAGTATGCAAAAATTAACGTGGCTTATGTTTAAGAATTAAGAACGCAAAAATTAACGTGGATTGTCTGGTTTACAAAATTGTATGTGTGGTTCTATAGGTTATTATTATCTCTTTAAAATATATGTTATACACAAATATTCTTTCGTTAAATTTTTTTCTCCTTTACTTTCTATCTTATAATTATTGGTATTTATTTTTTTACTGTTAAATAAAACTCCATCTACCTACGGTCAATCCTTTATTGAAAAACTTAACCGCCACAAATTCTTTACATGGTATCAAAATTTGAGAGATGTTCTACATACATACAACCAAAATAAAACTTATTAAGGTAATTAATTTTTTTGGTTTGTTCATATATAGGTAATTATTTTTTTTTTACACATCTAGGTAATAAATTTTTTGGAACTGTTTACATATGACCATTAAGATCTGCTGTAACAGGTTACATCCAGCTACAGCAGGTTATAATGGTTATATATGAACACTTTCAACAAGTTCGTTACCTAAATGTGTACAAAAAAAAAATATTTACTTAAATATGAACAAAACCAGAAGTAAGAGTAAATTAGACGAATGGTCCTTATGGTTTGGGAGAAATTGTGCATTTCATCCCTAACATATTTTTTTAACTTGGATGGTTCTTACTGTTTATTTTTGTTGTGCGCTTAGTCCCTATCTTACCTAAAAAGACTATTGTGCCCTTATTAATTTATTTTTTAATTAATTTTCTTGTTTATGTTCTGTTTTTATATGTTTAAAAAAATTAATAGACCCCATATATCTGTATCTCCTTACCGTAAACCTAAAACCACATTTGACAAATTTAATATGGGTCCCACCGGTCACCATCCCATCTCACATCCTCTTCAACCTCTATTTTCTTTCAATCTTTAGTGACATGGAAGTATTCACCATCCTTTTTTTTACTCTTCAACTCTAGCGAACAAATACCATAGCCCACTGACTCTTCACTTTAATAGGTTGTGGTGTTGGTTCGCTGGAGTTGAAGGACCGAAAAAGAATTGATGATGAAGACGTCGATATCACTAAAGATGGAAAAAGAAATAGAAGTTGATGATGGTGAGAGATGGGATAGTCAGGAGATACAAATATGGGGGGTCTATTAGTTTTTTAAACATATAAAAAATATATAAATAAGAAAATTAATTAAAAAAAATTAAATTAATAAGGGCACAATAGTCTTTTTAGGTAAGACAGGGACCAAGCGTAACAAAAATAAACAACATGGATCATTCGAATTCAAAAAATAAATTAGGGACCAAACGCATAAATTCCCCCAAACCACAGGGACCGTTCGTGTAATTTAGTCTTACTTTTGGTTTTGTTTATATTTGGGTAACTATTTTTCTTTCCTACACATCTAGGTAACGAAATTGTTGAAAGTGTTCACATGTAACCATTATGACCTATTGTAGCTGAATGTAACCTACTATAGCAGGTCATAATGGGCATATGTGAACAGTTCCAAAAAGTTTGTTACCTAGATGTGTACAAAAAAAAAGATAGTTATGTACATGTGAACAAACCAAAAAGTTAATTACCTTGATTAGTCTTATTCCCTACATACAACCTCCTAATACCCATCACTAGGATAACACTGCATTATAGCATAGGTTTTTTTTTTGAAAACCGAGTATTCTCAGTTTATATATTTCTCATCGCTAAAGGTGATAAGTAATTCATATGATTGTTTCCATAATAGTTTACTAAACACGAGTTACCATTACACATTAGACTTCAAACATTCATGTCGGTTTGACATAAAAAAAAAAAGTGACAATTTGTGTGATGGCCTAAAACGGTGGGCAAATGTCCTCTTGTAACATCCCGAAATCATGATAAAAAATTTCATTGTTGAATCAAAAGAATTCATTGTTTCCAACAAAAACCCATATCATAACCAAGTATAAAATACAAATATCCCAAGATCAGTGCATTATAAATCTCCAAAACATGTCATCGAAGGATGTATACGATCACACCTTCGTCTTGCCACAATCATCTGAAGTACTCGAACCAATAAACTGAAACTCTAAGTTGCATCTTAGTGAGTTCCCCAAAGTACCACGCATAACAAAACAGATAACAACATGCATATATAAGCCTTCAGACTAACTGGACCGCTGTGCCGATCCTACAACATATCTAGACCACTTTGCGAGCCTTTGACCTAACTGGACCACCGTGTAGGTCCTACAGCCTATCTGAACCACTCTCTGGGCCTTCGGCCTGGCTGGACCACCTTGCAGGCCTACAGTCTATCTGGACTACCCTAGGTATCGTAGCCTTCAACACAAAGCAGACAACCTCACCCCTCGTAATATGTCGAAATATACTATAACAATCAATAACCAGCAAGTACATGTAATCATACAGATCTACCAATCTAACACATACCAAGTAAACACAAGTAGTCATACAGATCTACCAATCTAAGCATACTTAGGAAAATAACAATCATATATCCCAGGATATGAAATCCAATTGGCTGGCCTTGGTGCCTTTGACCCACAAGTACAGTTAGGAAAACATACCTATTAATCTGAACAGATAGCTGAATAGGGCACCACTCTGAATATCAGCTCTACCAGTCACCTATACAGCAAATAGTGACCAAACTCAGTTACCACTCAAAATACCCTTAGGTCAAACTTGGTATAATATTGGTCAAAGTCAAAAGTCAACAACCCTTAATGTTAACAATCCAGCCTCACATCGTGACCAGACCTTGGTCACATCGTGAGAATCCACTTGGTCTGATTCAAACTCGTCTCGACCTAATCTAGCCAAACTCAGTCAAAGAAAATCACCTGAGCTAACCTCACGATGTGAGTAGCCTTCTCTCAAGTAGTGAGCTCCAAGGAGCTTAACGAAAAACGGGGTCATTTAACCCTTAGGTCATGAGACCATATGTCTCACATCGTGAGCACAGTCTGAAGTAAAAATCCAACCATTTAAACCCTAAATCCATTAAACCTTTTACTCTAAATTTCCAGAAGGTATTATTACTCCACAATACACTTAAAAGTTGATGTTATATGGACATGTATGTACAATACATGTCTATATCTCATATGGGACCATTAATGAAAAAAAAGATCATCCAACTTTCATGCAAATGTTCAAAACCCAATCATCCACTACAACTAAACTTCATGACACTCTAAACACCCTTATCACCCATAAAGTTACCCTTTTTATGATTTACATTCTTTCAAACTTTCTCAACCAAGGAGAAAAGTGGGACAAAATTTGGATCTGGCCACAAACAACAATAAAAGTGGAAGCTTAACACTTACAAGGGTCAAGAAACAGTTTAAGGTGATGATGATGATAATTCCTTGCAAGCCTCATCAAAATTTCACCTTCTTCTTCTTCTTCTTCTTCTTCAAACAAAGAAATGCTTTTAAAATGGCCAAGAATCAAGAAAGAGGTGAAGGTGATGTTTTTCTAAGATGAAAGAGGGTGTAGAGGCTGATAATGAACCCTAAAATTGGTTTAGAGGGGCTTAAATATGAAGGAACCCCTAAATGATCATAGGCTTTGGATGCATCAGTTCTCATGTTGTGAGCCTCTATGTCTCACACCGTGAGACTAGTCCCAAACAAAATTTCCATAAGAGCCTATTTTACGTCGTGACCACTCAATGCTTACATCGTGAGGCTCCATTTCTTCCAGAATTCCACCTTTGACTCCTTGAAACCCTAAATCGATCCATCCCGAAAAATAGGCATTACAAATACCCCCAATTAAATTAGATTTTGTCCTCAAAATCGCTCTTTGCTACTCCTCAGACTATCCGGACCATCATTCTAGAATCGCATCTGAACTAGGAAGTTGACTCATACAAGCGAATGCCTTCCCAAACTACAATCAAAACCCAATCTTAGAGAATCTCACATGTCCTGACTAATAATGATTCCGTGATCCACTAACTTTAACCAATGAAGAATAACCATCAGTATAGAACCTTTCTGACCCAAAAATATAATTAATATGAATTCACTTCGTAACCTGAACCATATAGAACCCTTCTGACCCAAAAATATATTGCTAATACCACGAGAAAATAGAACCTGTAACTATTTAATGCTATTGAACCCTCAAATTGAAAACAAAGATGACCCACAACACGAGTGTCAGATAACTAACTGTTGTAGTGGAACACGAACAATGTCAACATACTCCACAAAATCTTTAACCACTTCAAAATCAATACATCTAATAAGAACACTCGAGAGACCACACAAAAATTCACAACTTCCAATAATCAACCCAAAAACATAAAAAAAAACTACAACCGGGAGCTCTCAAAACTACAACCACAAACCAACTCAGTCATTATACTTCTCGGAACCAGGAACCCATCAGTCTATACTTCATAAAAGTGCTGAGACTAAACAAACCTTCTATAATGATGATTGTTTAGAAAAAGATTTTAAGAGTAGATTTTAAGTACTTGTTTTATAAATAAATATTTAATTGATACTCATTGCTCCATTGAATTTAATGGCAAAACCAAATGTGTTTCTTAATTATCTGCTCTTGATCCTTCCAGCCAATCTTCGCATCATGAGTATGTTCTTCTTTCCACTAAGATTTTGATAAAATTGCTTATTGTAATGGTGAAATTCACTCGGTAAACGAATTTTTTTGTATGTTTCCACAATGCTCAATTAGAAACTCTGAACATGAAGGTCACTCAAAGTCTTATAGCTCATATGACTCTTCAATGTCTCATGAGCCTCATGAAAAGGTATCATTTGAGCATACCATCGATGACACTCCTTGTTCCAAAACTACAATAAGAACTCTTATATTAAATAATCAAAGTTCTTCGAATCAAGCAGTTGAAAAGAAATCAAAATTAAATATTAAAGGAAAGAATCCTGGAATCAAAGTTTGGTATCGATATGCTGATGCTTCTCAAAAATTCAGCGAGTGTACGATTGAAAAGAACTCCACTCGTGTTGACAATATCATGACTTGTAATGATAAGTGGATCAAAAATGGTAACTCTTTTAACTGTATCCTTGATGATTGTTATAATATCTTTTCTTAAGTGATCCATTGCAAGATGGGTCAGTGTACATTAACTAAATATTTTAGTTTTAGGGTAAAGAACATATTTTGTATCTAGATAGCGTCTGGTCAAGATACATGACCGGTTTTAAGTCTCTTCGAGAAGATTTCTTAAAGAAGGATGGTCATATTGTTACATATGGAGATAATGGCAAGGGAGCTACAAAGGGATATTAAACCATCAAGTGCAACACTATTATATTTAAGCATGTCTCTTAGATGAAAGGTATTCAACATAATCTCATCTCAATCAACCAACTATGTGATATTAATTATGAAGTTCACTTTAACAAGAAATAAGGAAAGGTTGTTAATCGAAAGAATGTCACTGTTTTGCCTACTAATCGACATAATTACATATATATATATATATATATATATATATATATATTGGATATGCTCTCTACTGATAACTCTTTTCATCCTTGCTTCTTCTCTCATGCTCAGTCTCATATAAATTGGTTGTTGTACAAGAGTTTATCTCATTTAAATTTCAAGAACATATCAAAGATTTCTCGGAATCAGCTTGTAAGAGGAATTCCCAAGATACAACTTATAAAAGATAAGTTATGCTCAACATATGAAAAAGGAAAGAAAACCAAGTCTTCATTCAAGAAAATGTATTGTTTCTACATTATTAAACCTCTTAATCTCCTCCACATGGATCTCTTTGGACCGGTCCCGATTAAGTCAAGAGCTTGGAAGAAGTATACTCTTGTTATTGTGGATGAATTTTCAAGATGTACATAAGTAGTCTTTTTAAGAATGAAGAGTCATGCCACAGATGAATTCATTTCTCTCATTAAGAAATGGGAAGCTCTCTATTATCACAAAGTCAGGTAATTACGTAGTGATCATGGAACTGAGTTTAGAAACTCATCCTTATAAGAATTTTGATCAAACTCACAAATTTCCCAGATTTTCTCTTCTGTTAGAACTTCACAACAAAACGGCATTGCTGGAAGATGGAACAAAACACTCATTAAAGCTAGAAGAACTATGTTTTTTGAAGTTGGTATTCCTATGTCTTTTTAGGCTGAGGTTGTCAAGACAGTGTTTTATACCTAAAACCGGTTAATCTAAGTGTCATGGGAAAACTGCCTATGAGTTACTTAAGGAAGGGAAACTAGACATCTCTTATTTTCATGTGTTTATGTGTATTTGTTACATTCTAAATCAAAGAGATTATCACTCAAAGTTTGAAGCTAAAGCTGTTGAAGGAATGTTTCTAGGTTACTCTAGTGTGTCCAAGAATTTTAGGGTATTCAATCTTTCAAGACAAACTGTTGAGGAAATAACTGATGTCACTTTCGATGAAGAATCATTGAGTCATGATCTGATTGATTCATCCCTCGTCAATTCTGAATGAACTTACTTATAGTCTATCAGACCTTATTCCTGATTTCTTGCCAAATCACACTGAGCCTATTCTTCCTAATGTCTATCAAATCATCAGGTCACAACCTATCTCTGAAGATCAACCTATCATATATAGAGAAGCTGAAGCATCTAATCAAGATGATCATGTTCCAAATAATACAAATGAATATTCTAATATTAGAATTCTTCAAGATCACCCTGAATCTCAAATCATTGGAGATGTAAAATTTTGGATTCTTACTCGTAGCCGAGTTAGTAGCAACTTTTGTATGTTTGTAAATTTTATCTTGACGATTGTACCAAATAATGTTAATGACATCCTAAAAGAAGCTGATTGATTCAAGGCTATGCACGATGAGCTAAGTGAGTTTGAACGTGATTGCGTGTGGACTCTTGTTCCCAAGCCTAAAGGAAAAAATATCATTGGCACTCGTTGGGTATTCAAAAACAAGATGGATGGAGATGTCATCATCATCATAAACAAAGCTAGACTATTAGTTCAAGGTTTTTGTTAACTGGAAGGGTTAGACTATGATGAAACATTTTCCCCTATTGCTAGATTTGAAGCAATTCATATGTTTCTTGCCTTTGCTTCATTCAACAACATCAAGGTCTATCAAATGGACGTTAAGACTACTTTCTTAGATGGAGTTCATCAAAAAGAAGTTTTTCTAAAACAACCTATAGGGTTTGAAAGTGAAGAGTTTCCAAATCATGTATATCATCTTGATCAAGCTGTATATAACTTAAAGCAGACACCTAGAGCATGGTATGTGTAACGCCCGTAGATCTGCGTTAGTCAATTTAAAGATAATAGGGGTTGAAAAAGACTTTTTGACAAAAGTTTATTTAGAATAAATAATGTTAACCAAGTTGTAGAATATGTCTCAAGGGTTCCGTATATATAAAGAACGCCGAAATTCGAGTTATAACGAAGATGTTATAGCCCGTCGAAGTTTTACGACAAAACCGACACGGCACCAGGAGACATAAATAGTGAGTTTTTGATAAATGATTTTTTAGCCCTATAAATCTAAACAAAATTTGTAGTATACGTTAAACCAAGAACATACGAAAAAATGAACGACCCAATCTGATTTCAATGAGGAAGTTATGAATTTTCTATGATTTGGTTTAGCAGTGCACAACTCGAAACTCGAACTTTAGATCGAGCGGTTTTTGGCCTACGCGACCTAAATGTGAATTGAAAATCTCATTAATAGGAACTCAACGGTGAAAATACAGACGAAAATAGAGTTCGTATGTAGAAGTTATGAATTTTACGCGCACATTTAACAGTATAATCTCCTTGTACTATTAAATTTAAGATCAATCGAGAATTAGCCGACGGAGTCCAAATGAAAGTTGTAGATTACCTACATGTGGATATAAAGAACGTCAAAAATAGAGCTCGTATGTGAAAGTTATGGATTTTAGACGTCAGAAAAGTGTTGTGCGAAAATAGGTGACGTGACACAATCTTGGCCATAGCTTTCTCCCCAAATCTTGCCACCAAATGGTGACATGTGGCACCAAGTTCAGCCATATTTCACCCTATAAATAGAACCTATCCCACCCTCATTTTCTGTACATATTTCCCATTCTTTCTTCTCTTTTCTCTTTCTCTAGAACCTCTCTCTAGCCCCAAAACCCCCCGAAAAGCCTAGGGAACCTCCCTAGCACGGGGTGGAAGCCCCGGAGTGCTCGATGGCTCCAAGAAGAAGAGCTTTTCATCTCAGGAACGCTGCTCCAAGCAATGCCCGAATTTCTATAAAACCCGCTGTAAGTGAGCTACGCCTACGCTATTTTTAATATAACTTTTATTTAATTATAGTAACGTTATTAGGAACTTATAATAAGTAGTTGGGCTATTATTATGGGTTATATAAGTATTGTTTAACACTTATATAATAGTAATAATAGCTAGACTATTAATTAGTCTTGGCAAATAATAGACTAAACTCTAGTGGTAATAATACTAGGTTTTGTCGAATGAAATTATTTTTAAGATGCGAAGCGTTGTCTGAGTTCAAAATCACCACCTTTTCAAGTGAGTGCATGGTCCCTTTCATCTTACACATAGATATGAAGTATTTTATATAAACTACGTGCTATGTGTGCATATTATCTATTTACTTGCTATCTATGTTGGATGAACGATTTTATACATGTTTTATATGATTTAAATTGTATATGTATTTATGTCTACATAATATGTTGGGTAAAACATGGGTAGATCAAATATGAGTTGGATGATGAGTTGAGAGGTTATATAGACCATGAGGTAATGGTGAGAGGTGGACGATGTGAGAAACCTTGTTCCCAAATGTTTTTCCCATCATTTAGCAGAGTATGGATGACAAACATGGACTATTCTAGACAGTCCAGTGGAACACTAATAGGCTCGCAACCTGTAGGTGTTATGAACGATGTGTTCACCGGTGTACTCTAAAAACCCATTGACATGTATTGCAAGTGGACTCTCAAAAATGATATTGTCAATAAATGAGATAACCCTAGCAGTTGTGCCCAAAGGACAATACTAGCAGCTGCGCCTCATAGAGAATGTCACAATTCTAGCAGCTGTGCCTAAGTGATAAAACTAGCAGCTATGCTTGAAAGCTGTGTCATTGACAACGATGGACTTCGTACCCATTCCTTAGGATAATCCTTAGGAATGAATGAAAGAGAAATAGCTAATTCTTAGGGTAGATCATTAAGAGTAAAGAAGATAATGGGGATGCGTAATTGGGTTAACTATTTGATGATTAAACATAATAATTATATTATTGTGGGTTGAAAACCCTATGTACTCACCAGGTTTCCCAACCTAACTCAATCAGTTTATTTATATCACAGGTGTTAATATGAAGTCACATTACACTGAGAGATTAAGGAGATATGAATCACTAGTGATAATGAATGTAAGTTCTGTTTATGCTTATGTTTCTGTATTGACGATGACATCCCAAATGTTTTAAAATGAATAAAAATACCTTTCTTTGGAAATGATTTGATAACGTACTTATCATGTTTTACTGGGAACAAATTCCACAACATTTTTATTAAAAGAGGTACTCTGATTTTTATAAAAGCATAAATGAAATCGGCCTTTTTGTAACATCCAGATTTGCCGATATGCTAATATAAAAATTTATTTTTGGAGGGACTAGACGAGTTGGTGCCTCAACTCGTCGAGTATGGTCGGGATCCTTTGATGCGTTTAACGATCGGACTCGATGAGTCAGGTATCTGACTCGACGAGTCGGTGCTGACGAAGAAAATCCTAATTTCCCCGGGTTTGGAGCCTATTTAAAGGCCCTTATGGCCTTCATTTGCGGCCATTACACTCCTGAAAGATCCTAGAGAGAAGAGAGAGAGAGCTTGTAGGGATAGAGAAGGACTAATTCATCATTTCTTGGTGTGTTTTTGCAAGGGGAAGGAAGGATTTCGGGCTACGCTAACTTAAGGGATTCAAATCTACCATCATTTTGTTCAAAGTTGTTGTGGGACGTATGTATTCATGCTTATCTTCATTTATGTAATAGATTTCATTAATCTAGGGTTTCTTATCTTCGTTGTTATTATAGATCTAGTATTTTTGATGTCCCCTTGTGTCAATATTATCTGATTTGGATCTTAAGAGGTCAGAGAGTCCCTATCCTTCAACTTTAAGCAAACCTTTATGAGTTTGGAGCCTAGTTTATCATATAGGGTTATTTTAGCATATAAAGATGATAGTGTGATGCATGGACCTAAAGTTTGAACCTTTACGTGACTTTTGGGTTCTAGGAGGCCAGATTTATAGGTTGCTGAAGCAGATCTAGCCCCAGAGGGTCGATTGAGCATGAGTATGTAGGAAACTCACCGAGTCCATTGGTAGACTCAACGATTCGAACCAGGTTACCCGCGATTCATGACCTTTGGTGACCCGATGAGTTAGGTGAGTGACTCAGTGAGTCGAGTGAGACCTTGGGAAGGAATCTGAGTATGCATATGGACTCGTCGAGTAGTCGCATGAACTAGACGAGTCTGGTTAGTGTGAACTGTTGACTTTAGTTGACTTTTAGGGTTTAGTCAACAAGTGGACCTTTGGACCAGTAGAGGGGTCGAATGGTCTTTAAACCTTCTAGAAGTTATAGTAAGAGATTTACTTAGCCTTTGAGAGTCGTTCTTGATTTAGAGTAATTTATTTATGTGACTAGGCAGAGCTAGATCAGTATTCCGAGTTCGAGACTGTTTGAGATTTCCTGAGGTGAGTCTTCTCACTATACTTTACCTAGACTGGTAATCAGAGTTACGTGACAGAGTATCTTGTATGCTTTGTATGATGTGATTTCTATGTGATTTATGCTATTTATGATTCAGAGTTTATAGAGTTAGGTCCGTACGATCCACAGAGTTAGGACCAGAGGGTCCATAGAGTTATGGAACTGGAGGGTCCCACTGAGACACATTGACCAGAGGGTCATACAGAGTTATAGCATCGAGTGGGTAATATCTTTTGTATGTGTTATTTTGGGGAACTCACAAAGCATTTATGCTTACCGTGTTATGTGTTATGTGTTTCAGGTACTAGCGAGGATCGTGGGAAGGCGCCGACATGATTTGTACACACTGGTAGAAGATTATGTTTTTTGAGATTCTGGGATATGTTTATATGTGATGACATTTGATAACATGATATTTGGGAACATTATATGATTTTTATTGTGTAGAAAAATGAAAAATTGTTTTGGAAATTCTCGTCATTACAAGTTGGTATCAGGGCCTTGGTTTGAGGGATTCGGATGCACCTTCGGGGAAAGATGAACTCAAACTGAGGATTTAAGAAAGAAATTTTCATAAATAAACAAATTTTTCTAAAAAGAATAAATGATTTTGAGACAAGCAGAGCAGATCCGTGTATACAATCAGCCAACGCCCGAATGGTGATTTACCAATATACCCTTACATTATGTGTTATGAAATATTATATGATATGCTATGCATGCTAAGAGTGGGCTAGGTATTCATATCTAGGACTAGAGTGGCCTGATTTGTGATGCATTAGCCTAGGAGATTACTGCTACTATGAGATACTTCGAAAGCGAGTTGGTAGCAGCGAGGAGCTTATTAGTGGTTTACTAGAGAGTAGCATGTGTTTAGCGAGATATAGAGTACTTGTGATTTAGGATCTTAGGAGGAGGACTTGCGATGAATATTGATGCATTGTGGAAGGTAATATAGCGCCCGTACTACTGGAAACACCGGATAGGTGAGCAGTCCAATTAAAAATCCTTAGGATGCTAAGGAACAAGTAGCGTGGAGTATAGAGTGTGAGTATACTCGAGCGAGTCTCTGATTTTTTGTGTTGTGTTTCAGAGACATGATGGTGAGTATGCACCACACTCTAGAGAGCAACAGTGTCAGCGATGAGGATATCCACAGGATGATTCATGAGGAGGTGGCTATAGCTATACGAGCTGAGATACCGGAGATGTTTGGGTCTATCAAGACCATGTTGATCGAGACTTTTGATGAGTGGTACACTGCTCTTACTGATGTTGCCGTTGCTGTGGCCACTGCAACTATCGCTGCTGCCAGGCCACAGGGGGGTGACTTGTTGATGTACCGAGAGTTCAGCAACACGAAGCCACCATAGTTTGATGGGACGCAGGATCCGATAGCCGCAATGAGGTGGATTTCTAACATTGAGGGATGCTTCTACACGTGTTCATGTCCAAAGTATCTGAGGGTATGACTCGTGCTGAACCAGCTTCGCATGGGAGCGAAGGACTGGTGGAAGTTTTTGACAGCGCACTTCACTTCTGCAGAGCTTGTTGTAGTGACCTGGGAGAGGTTCACCGCCTTGTTTCGTAATGAGTACGTTCCCTAGGTGGAAAGGGAATGGTTGGCCCAGGAGTTCTTGTCTCTCAAGTAGGGAACTGAGTCTGTTACTGTATCCACCAGGATGTTTCACGAGAGGTGATGTTTTTCCCTGAGCATGTATCTACTGAGTAGGCATGCATGAGTCAATATCTGTGTATTCTAAGGAGAGACATTCGCGAGTTGGTGGTGAACTCAACATACCAAACATTTGTCGAGCTCCAGGAAAATGCTCGGAAGAGGGATATTGAGCTCGAGGCCCATGCCAAGGAGGAGGCGGAGTCTCAGAGGAGGGATCAGCGACCGACACAGTCCCAACCGGCAGCCAAGCGAGCAAAGCCCGCCAATTCGATATCAGGGAACTAGAAGGGTCGCACTTGTGGCAATTGCAGCAACATCCATGATGGGATTTTTCTAGCGAGGTCTTGCTATAAGTGTGGCAAGGAGGGGCATATGGCTAAGGATTGCCCCAAGGGATTTGCAATATGCTTCCACTGCAACCAGACTGGCCATCAGAAGGATGAGTTTCCACAGCTGCGAGGGTCGGCATAGGGAGCACCATAGGGATCTTCCCCTGCTGCCGTACGAGCTATCGAGATTCAGCCAGCAAAGGCCGAGGCACCGAAGGCTCGCGGGAGACCCTTCCAGTTGACAGCAGAGGACGTCCGTGCATCGCCTGACGTCGTGGCGGGTATGTATTCTTTTATTTTTGCTAAGTTTGAGTATTTGTGTTTATATTGTGATATGCTTAGGTACTTTTCTTGTGAATTTTGTACCTGCTTTGGTGTTATTTGACTCGGGTGCGAGTCGATCTTTCATATCGTTAGCGTTAAGTCAGCACATCAGTATCCGACGAGAGGCGTTGAGTCGACCTCTACGAGTTTTTATAGTCGATGAGCGAGCGGTATATGCAACTGATGTGATTCGAGGATGTGTACTCGAGATCTTCGGTGTTGAGTTCCCGATAGATCTAGTACCGATTGCGATGGGAGATGTTTGTGTTATTGTGGGCATGGATTGGTTGAGTCGATTCAGAGCTGTTATAGATTGCCAACGTCAGTTGGTAACTATACAAGACCCTAGTGGGGGAGTGCTCACAGTGTACGGAGAGGGTACTAGAACCGGATCAGCTTTCTGTTCTGCTGCTCGAGCGAGGCAGAGTTTACAACATGGTTGTATGGGTTTCCTGGCGTATGTCATGGATACGCAGGTTGGTAGTGATAAACCGAGTTTTGTTTCAGAGGTGCCGATAGTGTGTGAGTTTTCGGATGTTTTTCCTGAGGAGTTGTTGGGTGTGCCTCTAGAGAGGCAAGTGGACTTTCGGATTGACTTAATGTCGGGTGCGGCGCTGATAGCCAAGGCACCCTATCGCCTTGCACCTCCAGAGATGCAGGAGTTATCCTCTCACATTTAGGAGCTGCTGGGAAGGGATTTATTAGACCGAGTAGCTCGCCATAGGGAGCCCCAATCCTTTTTATGAAGAAAAAGGATGGTTCACACCAGATGTGCATCGATTACTGGGAGTTGAGCAAGTTGACGGACAAGAACCGTTATCCATTACCAAGGATCGATGATCTATTCAATCAGTTGCAGGGCACGTCTTCATTTTCCAAGATCAACTTGAGGTCTGGATGTCATCATATGAGGGTGTGAGAGGAGGATATCTAGAAGACAACTTTTAGAACTCATTATGGTCATTACGAGTTCGTAGTGATGCCTTTCGGGCTCACCAATGCACCAATGGCATTCATGGACCTCATGAACAGGGTGTGCAGGCCGACATTGGAATTGGGGTAATGGTCTTTGCGCTCAAGATCTAGCGACATTATTTGTACGGGGTCCGTTGTACCATATACACGGACCACAAGAGTTTGAAATATTTGATGGATCAACCCAACTTGAACATGCGTCAGAGGAGATGGTTGGATGTGGTGAAGGATTATGACTGTGAGATTCTGTACCACCCGAGAAAGGCTAATGTTGTAGCCGATGCTCTGAGTCACAGGGCGGAGCGTGTTCCGATACGAGACATATGTATGAGGATAACCGTGATGACCCCGATATTGGATACTATTTGAGAGGCCCAGGCCGAAGCGGTGCGGCCAGAGAAGCGTAAGAGGGAGACGGTGATTGGGTAGGTGCCTGAGTTTGTCACAGATAGTCAAGAACTGATGACCTACCGGGGCGGATTTGGGTTTCCTACACAGGTGGGGCTCATGCTACTCTATTGGAGGAGGCACACAGATTGAGATTCTCGATCCATCCTGGGGACACTAAGATGTATTTGGACCTGAAGAAAGATTATGTGTGGCCCTGTATGAGGAGGGATGTTGCGTGGTTTGTTAAGAGGTGTTTGACTTGTCGACAGATCAAGGAAGAGCACCAGCATCTACACGGTCCTTTGCAGTCGCTAGAGATTCCCCAGTGGAAGTGGGAAAAGATCACTATGGATTTTATCACTAAGTTATCGAGGACCGCGCGTGGAGTGGATGCAATATAGGTGATTGTGGATCGATTGACGAAGAGTGCTCACTTCATCGCTATTAGTGAGAGCTCTTCAGCGAAAAAGTTGGCGGATATTTATGTGAGGGAGGTGATATCTCGATATGGGGTACCGATCTCGATTGTGTCCGATCGAGATGTGCTTTTTACTTTCAGGTTTTGGAAGAGATTTCATGAGGAATTGGGCACACGTCTACATTTTAGTATGGCATACCACCCGCAGACAGATGGACAGAGAAAGCGGATGATTCAGACGCTCGAAGATATGTTGCGATCGTGTGTCTTAGATTTCGGAAGGAGTTGGGACACATACTTACCCCTATCTGAGTTTTCTTATAATAATAGCCACCACTCGAGCATTGGTATGCGTCCTTTCGAGCTCCTGTACAGGAGGAGGTGTCGTACACCCATCTGCTGGGGAGAGGTGGGGCAGAGAGTTATGGGTGGCACCGAGATAGTGCTGAAGACGACCGAGCAGATTCAACAGGTCCGATGGAGATTGCAGACAACCCAGAGCCTCCAGAAGATTTACATTGAGAAATGGCGATCCGAGCTTGAGTTCCAGGTAGGGGATTTTGTGCTTCTGAAGGTTTCCCCATGGAAAGGGGTAATCCGGTTTAGGAAGCGGGGAAAGTTGAGGCCTCGATATATTGGGCCTTTCAGAGTGACCACCAGGGTAGGCAAGGTAGCTCACAGTTTGGAGCTACCCACAGAGTTGAGTCAGATCCATGATACCTTTCATGTATCTCAGTTGAGAAAATGTATTGTCGATGAGACGGCTGTAGTTCCATTGGAGGATATTCAGGTGCATGCGAGCCTGAACTTTGCTGAGAGGCCGATCGCGATCTTCGATCGGAAGGTCAAGGTTCTAAGGAACAAGTAGGTTCCTCTGGTTCAGGTCCAGTGGGAGTATCGTAAAGGATCTGAGTTGACCTGGGAGACGGAGTTGGATATTCGGGGGCAGCATCCAGACTTATTATCGGTCGAAGACTTCGAGGGCGAAGTCTAATGCTAGTGGGAGAGAATTGTAACATCTGGATTTGCAGATATGCTAATTAAAATATTTATTTTTGGGATTTTTGGAGGGACTCGAGGAGTTGGTGCCTCAACTCGTCGAGTATGGTCGGTATCCTTTGACGCGTTTAACGATCAGACTCGATGAGTCGGGTATCTAAATCGAAATTATCGGTGCTGACGAAGAAAACCCTAATTTCCCCGGGTTTGGAGCCTATTTAAAGTCCCTTATGGCCTTCATTTGCGGCCACTACACCCCTGAGAAACCCTAGAGAGCCGAGAGAGAGCTTGTAGAGCAAGAGAATGGCTAATTCATCATTCCTTGGTGTGTTTTTGCAAGGGGAAGGAAGGATTTCAGCCTAGGCTAACTTGAGGGACTCAAGTCTACCATCATTTCATTCAGAGCTGCTGTGGGAGGTATGGATTCATGTTTATCTTCATTTATGTAATAGATTTCATGAATCCAGGGTTTCTTCTCTTCATTTTTATTAGAGATCTAGTGTTTGTGATGTCCCATTGTGGTAATATTATCTAATGTGGACCTTGAGAGGTCCAGAGAGTCCCTATCCTTCAGCATTAAGCAAACCTTTATGAGTTTGGAGCCTAGGTTATCATATTAAGGGTTATTTTAGCATATAGAGATGATAGTGTGATGCATGGACCTAAAGTTCGAACCTTTACGTGACTTTTGGGTTCTAGGAGGCTAGATCTATAGGTTGCTGAGGCAGATCTAGCCTCAGAGGGTCGATTAAGCATGAGTATGTACGAAACTCGTCGAGTCCATTGATAGACTCAACGAGTCGGACCAAGTTGCCCGCGATTCATGACCTTTGGTGACTCGATGAGTTAGGTGAGTGACTCAGTGAGTCGAGTGAGACCTTGGGAAGGAATCTGAGTACACGTATGGACTTGCCGAGTAGTCGCATGAACTCGACGAGTCTCGTTAGTGTGAACTGTTGACTTCAGTTGACTTTTAGGGTTTAGTCAACTAGTGGACCTTTGGACCAGTATAGGGGTAGAACGGTCTTTTACCCTTCTAGAAGTTATAGTAAGAGACTTATTTAGCCTCTGAGAGTTGTTATTGATTTAGAGTAATTTATTTATGTGATTCGGCGGAGGCTAGATCAGTATTCCGAGTTCGAGACTATTTGAGAGATCCCGAGGTGAGTCTTCTCACTTTACTTTACCTAAAATGGTAACTAGAGTTATGTGACAAAGTATCTTGTATGCTTTGTATGATGTGATTTCTATGTGATTTATGCTATGTATGATTCAGATTTTACAGAGTTAG
Organism: Lactuca saligna; assembly: GCF_052625555.1. NCBI lineage: Eukaryota > Viridiplantae > Streptophyta > Magnoliopsida > Asterales > Asteraceae > Lactuca > Lactuca saligna. The sequence continues at coordinate 165,581,395 of NC_136420.1, forward strand.
GATCGGAAGGTCCACAGAGTTAGGACCGGAAGGTCCACAGAGTTAGGACCGGAAGGTCCACAGAGTTAGGACCAGAGGGTCCACAGAGTTATGGGACTGGATGGTCCCACTGAGACATATTGACTAGAGGGTCATATAGAGTTATAGCCTCGAGTGGGTAATATGTGTTGTATGTGGTATTTTGGGGAACTCACTAAGCATTTATGCTTACCGTGTTATGTGTTATGGGTTTTAGGTACTAGCGAGGATCGCGGGAAGGCGCCGACATGATTTGTACACACTGGCAAAAGATTATGTTTTTTGAGATTCTTGGATATGGTTATTTGTGATGACATTTGATAACATGATATTTGGGAATATTATATGATTTTTATTGTGTTGAAAAATGAAAATTTGTTTTGGAAATTCTCGTCGTTACACTCTTCTGTCCGTGAAAATAGGGATGTCACAATATGACACATTAGTGAGCTATCTTCATGCGAGCAGATACAAATAAGGAAATATTGACAACATGATTTTCATCAAACACTTAGGATCTCACACCATTCTTGATCAAGTATATATTGAAGATATCATCTTCGGATCCACTTATGAGAAAATAAGTTCAGAATTTGTTGGGATCATGGCTAAATTTTTTGAGATGAGCCAAATGGGTGAACCAACTTTCTTTTTAGATTTACAGGTTAAAAAACTAAATGATGGTAATTTTTTGCCAAGAAAAATACAATTTATATATGTTGAAGAAGTTTGCTTTTTCTGATTGCAAGCCGACAAAGACTATGATTTCCACATCAACGTCTATTGGCACTAATTCAGATGACAATGATGCGAATGCAACTCTGTATCGAGGAATGATAGGCTCGCTACTGTATCTTATTTCCAGTTCACCTAATATCATGTATGATAACATATTGTGTGCATGTTATAAAGACAATCCTAAGGAATATCATCTTCTTACTGTAAAAAGGGACTTTCATTACTTAAAGTATACACCAAATCTTGAGTTATGGTATCCTCACAATTCTGAGTTCAAGATGGTAGGATACACTGACTCCAATCGTGGTGGATGTAGCATTGATCATAAAAGTACTTCATGAGGGGCTCAAATGCTTGGAGACAGATTGGTAAGTTGGTCTGACAAGAAGCAGATATTAGTGGCTTGCTCTATCGCTGAACCTGAGTATATAGTCGCTGGAAGGTGTTGTGCTCAGATTCTATGGATTTAGGATTAGCTCTTAGATTATGGTCTAAAATTCTCAAAGACTCCCATCTACTATGACAAAACTAGTTCCATTTAGATGACACAGAATCCGGTGTAGCATTTCGAGACCAAGCACATTAATATCCTTCATCACTTCACCAAGGATATCATTCCAAAAGGAAATGTGATGTTGTTCTACATTTCATCCATTGATCAGCTGGCTAACATTTTCACCAAGGCATTGGAAAAGAAGTCTCTAAAGAAATTTATTAGAGATCTTGGAATGCTCTTAGTGACTTAATCATTTAAATTAACTTTTCTTCCATTTTCTTTCTCAATCACAAAAATGCAAGAGACCTTAGAAGCGTTATCTGTATGTTTGTTATGGAAAGTTATTTCCTCAGGAGTATCGGTCGATTCATCGATTTCAAGAAACGATTTCTCAAAAACAAACTCTTTGTTCTCACAGCGAAGAGTGATCTTCAGATTTTACATCCAATCCATGTAGTTTAGACCTGTCAACTCCTCTTTTGATAAAATCGACAAGATAGTGTAGTTTGAGTTTTGAGTAGTAGGAGCATCACCGTTTCTAGATATCTATAATAAGATAGATAGTTTTAGTTAATTGATATTAATCCTTAATATTTTAGAAGCGTTATCTGTATGTTTGTTACGGAAAGTTATTTCTTTAGGAGTAGCTGTCAATTCATCGATTTCAAGAAACAGTTTCTCAAAAACATACTCTTTGTTCTCATAGCGAAGAGTGATTCAGATTTTACATCCAATCCATGTAGTTTAGACCTATCAACTCCTCTTTTGACAAAATCGACAAGATAGTGTAGTTTGAGTTTTGAGTAGTAGGAGCATCACCGTTTCTAGATATCTATTATAAAATAGATAGTTTTAGTTAGTTGATATTAATCCTTAATATTTTAACCCAAGTTGATATTCAACGCTATGATCGAAAATACAACTCATAATTAAGAAGAGGGTTGTCGTAATCTAATTGCAACATTCTGTGTCAATTTCAGCCTCTTTTAATTCGAGAAAGGGCAGAATCATCTTGTGAATTTTCTTTCGAATCTCACACTTTAGATGCAACTGAGTAATATTAAAATAGAGTATTTTGGGAATCAAGCAAAAAATGTTACACTGTTTTAAAAGACCTAAATTATCTCTCTCCAAATAAATTGACTCATCCCTAGACTTAGACAAATCAGACTCCAACTTTTCAATCCACATGCGTCTCTTTTCACCTTTTGAAGAAACCCTGCCGAGTTGATCAGTTAAGTTAGAATTTGTTAAATGAGTTTTTTTAAACTATCACTAAAACTTTAAAATGTGTATTTTAAGTTGTTCAATTTAGTTTCATATCTAGACACAAGTATATTAAGAGATTCAAGGATATAGTTTACCTTGTTGATCACCTGCTCGCACTTGCTTATTTGATCAAGAACTGGTTTCACAGTGAAACAACTATCAACGCTACATCCACCATTTGTTGTATAGCCTCTCATCTATGACACTTCACTGGTAACCATCAAACACCTTCCATCAAACTACGAAGCTTACTCCTTCGCCCGAAACTCATTCCATGAGTAGTTCTGCCAACCTCTTCATCTTCGAAGTCAGTCCACCAGACGTCGATTATGCCGAATTCATCTTCAGCTTCATTTTCATGCATAATTAAAGTAGGCATGGTGTTATCAGCGTTCTTTTTCTTTTTGATCTCCTCCAGCTTTCGGAGATAGTATGCCTTGTCATCCTCTCCCTATTTCTTCTCGTTCATCCTTCTCAGCATGCATTCCTTGGCTAGATGGTTTTTGCCATAACAGTAGTTACCATCATAGCCGGAGTCTCCCATAAGTTTTTTATCCTTCTTCGCTTCTTCTTTCTGAGAGTTATTCGTACTCTTTTCCTTTACTTTTTCAGAGCTTTAATTCCCCTGCCAGTTTTGGTTCTTGTTATGACCGAAGTTCTTCTTTGCAAATCTCTTTGAATTAGACACCATCATGGCAAATTCCTCCTTAGAGAGTTTTCAATCGGAGAGATCAGACTCTGAACCATCATCATCTAATGTCTTTTTACTCTTCGCAACAAGGGCCAGTGATCCCATCCCAGAAACTCTCTTCCCTTCTTTCATCACTTCATTTTCATGTGACCCTAGTATCCTAACTAACTTCGCAAACATGTAGTTCTTGAACTGCTCATGCGCTTTTATGGTATAGACAACAACCTTCCATTTAGATGTTAGTCCATTCATGAATGTGACTTTTTGCTTGATTAGGTCATGTCTAATATTGTGCCTCATCTAGAAGATGATTACAGCGATTAAAGGTTTGATCTAGACTCTCTTCAGGATTTTGAACAAACGCTCCAAACTATGAAAGCAATATAGTTTAAGTAGAATGCTCAAGATTAGCATCAGTCGAGTATAATTCCTTAAGCATGTCCCAAATGGTTTTTGTTGTGTCTTCAGAACTAACCAAATGAAAAGTGTCTAGTGGCAAAGCAAACCTGATTATCCTCATTGCTTTAACATTGCTTATTAGCTTATCCTTCTCCTCTTGTGATACATCTTTTACATCAAGAAGAAGCTTGTTGTAGTCAGCTTGAGTTTTAATTTTTCTTCTTGTTCCTGTATGATTAAACGTCTAGACAGTAATGGCTTCCCATATCAAATAGCCATTGTCTTCAATCCCTAGGATGTAGTCTTCAAAATGCAAAGCCCACACTTCATAATTACTAGGGAAAAGAATAGAGATCCTGGTTGTAGATTCAATGCCACTTCAAAGATTGATTGAGTTAACCTGAGAATCGTCTGACATGATTATAGATTGATTAAAACCTGTATGAATAATATGTGTAAACTAAAATGGTTTTTGGGTAATATAAAGATCACGGACCAATGTTGTTAACAATGATGACGGCTGAACCAGATCCTATAATAGCGAAAACCCTAAAAATTCTTTCAAAAGAGGAGATACGTATAGATTACACAATCTCATGCTCTAATACCAATTGTTGAGTTGAAAACTATAAAGATCGATTAGATTTAAACAACTAAAAGCAATAAAAAATAGTATATGAATCAAGAATGTGTTGAATGATTAAAAGTCACAGCCTTAGAAGAGCCCGATAATGAACTGCTACTTTAGAGGTGTGTAGGGTTTATAATGACACGATTAACTAATACCCGATGCATGCATGCACCTTAAATAGTAAAACCCTAAGAATTAATTACGGGTGGACAAGCCTAACCTGAATACACAAAAGACTAAGTAAACAGCCTAAAAAGATGCAACATATAATAACCAACAAGTAGCTAATGAAAATGATCATATTCTATATATCGAAGTTATTACATTAGTTGATATCTTACATAGTTATGGTTACAATACCAAAACTATGATCAAATCCAATCACTAGAATACTAAAGTCTGAATCCTCGAGCATGACCTTCAAACTTGGATTAAGGAGGGGGCTTCTTGAAAAGGCCTAAAAAATTCTAATATATGTGTGCTTTGAGAATATTGATTTCACCACTTCCAACTTCATGCCAAATGTATTTGGACCTTCAATTAATGTGTTGGGTCATCTTATGTGATTTAGGTTCTTTGACCAAAGCAATAGTACCCTCTATGTCATAGAAAATTTATAAGGGATCTTGAATGGAAGGAACAAGCCCTAGATATAAAATGAATTTCTTTATCTAAATGCCTTATTGTGCATCTTTTGTAGCAACTATGTATTCTGACTCTGTAGAGGACTATGCTACAACAGTCTAGTTGGAGGTTTTCCAAGATGTTGAACCCCCATTCATGATAAAAAAGCATATCATGATTGTGACTTACAATCATATCGATCTATTGTGAAAGAAGCATCAATGTAAAACCATACACTTAGGTTATCATTCAAACCTCCACAAACAAGGAACATATCTTTAGTTCTTTGGAAGTATTTAAGGATGTTATTCATCTCCATCAAAGGACTTTCTACTGGATTTTGTTGCTACTTGATTTTCATGCTCATAGCACAAGCTAGATCACGTCTAATGTAATTCATAATATACATGATGGAACCAACTATCGAAGTAATGAAACATCTTTCATCTTTTCTATCTTATCCTTTGTGCTAGGACAATAACATGAAATCTATATTGTGCCATGTAGCATTGGTACACATTTATTCTTGGAATTTTCCATCTTAAACCGCTTCAAGACTTTGTTAAGGTATATACTTTGGTTTAAACTTATTAATCATTTTGTTCAATTTCTATAGATTTTAACGCCAAGAATACATGATGCCTCATCTAGATCCTTCATTGAAAAACAGTTCCAAAGCCAAAATTTTACACCTTGTAAAGTCAGAATTTTATTTCCTATAATAACTATGTCATGCACATATAGAACCCCGAAGGTCACCAAGCTCCCACTAGTTCTTATGTAAACAAAAATTTGTCTTTTTTTTTTTCTAAGAAAACCACACTTTGTGATTTTATCATTGAAACTATGATTGTAATTCCAAGATGTTTTATTTAGCCCTTTAATGCATCTCTTAAGTTTACCACCTTTATCAAGATGGTTTTGATCAACAAAACCTTCAGAATAAACCGTGTGGAAATCTTCTTACAAATGTCCATTAAGAAAAGCAGTTTTAATCCATTTTCCATATCTCATAGTTATAATATGCGAGTTTTGCAAATAATATCCTGATAGATTTGATCATAGCGATTGGTGAACATGTTTCATCATAACCAACTCCTTTGTTCTGAGTGAATTCGTTTACAACAAGTCTTGCTTTGAATGTGTGTAAATTTCCATCCATATCATTCTTTTTCTTGAAGACCCACCTACTACCAATAGTCTTACAATTAGGAGGAAGTTCAACTAAGTCCTAGCCTTGGTTTAATGTCATGGTTTGCATCTCTGTATTCATGGCTTCAAGCCATTTTTCAGATTCAAAATTTTACATTTCATATCGATAGTCGATGTGGTCATCAACATTCATCATGGGAAATCCATATCTCTCAGGTCCATAATGAGTATTATTGGATCTGTGAACACCTTATGCTTCAGTAGATTGAAGAACTATAATTTCTTCATCTTTAAAAGCATCTTGTTGGGAACTAGTTCCAAATTAAGTTGCATTGAGTTGTGGTTCTTGATATTCTTCAAGTTCCATGCGCATCCTACTTGCTTCATCCATTAGAAGCTAAGAATTCAAATTTTCATGAAATAAATTTCTTATACCCCACTAGAAATGTAGAAGTAATAACCTAAACAATATTTATGGTATCCTACAAAGAGACATTTGGTAGACCTAGGTTTGAGTTTTCTTGAGGACTCTTGTCAAACATAATCTTCATAACCCCAAACTTTAAAATAAGTTAAGGATGGTGCTTTTCCATACCGCATTTCATAAAGTGTCATGTGTAACTTTTTAGTTGGTGCCTTACTCAAGATAAGGTAGTTCAGTTAGGTCATAAATGGATTGACATGTTTAGTTATATGGGTTGAAAAATCTCTATATAACTCAACATATGTAAGTAAATGGTTTGAGAATATCTAACCTAATCCAACCGTTTTAGTAAATTTATTGAAATCAAGTTGATATGTTTATTGTTTTTCCAACCCAACCAATTTACTAAACAAGTTAAACCCAAGTTGGCCCGTTTAAATTTTCAGAAAAAGCCTCTTAGAAATCAAATAATCCTTCAAATCAAAATAAATTCAATTTAAGACCTATAATAAATTGCTTAAGTTTGAAATTATACAATGGTAAATTTATAGTGACATAACATAAACATAAATAATTGTTTACAACCATAAACCATTATAAATATTTAATTTCTAAATTCTACGCAACTCAATTATCACTTTTACCAACTTGAATTCCAGTAATGGTTACTGACACATGATTTTTGATAAATAAAAAATAATCAAACTATATTGATCAACTAAACAATAATAATATATAAATAAAAATCAAAAAAATATTATACGGGTTGGCAGGTCGTAAACAGGTTAGGAATTTCAACCATACCCCAACCCATTTAATTAAGTGAGTTAGATTGGTTTACCCATTTAGTTAAATGGATTCAAAATCTCAATCCAACTTGCTATTTATTGGGTTGGGTTTGGGTTGGGTTGGCATGTTCAGGTTGGGATTGCCATCCTGAAGATTACCGTGAGTAAAGAATATCTCCAAAATGATAAAGGATAATATTTTTGCTCATCAAAGAAAGAACCATATCAAGTAAGGTCTGATTTCTCTTCTCAGACACACCATTAAGATGTAGTGTTCTTGGTGGAGTAATGTAACGCCCGGGTTTTCAGGGCTAAGCATTTTTGTCAATGTAATAGTCTAGGTCAACTATTGTAACTCTTTTTGAAGTAATAAATATGAAATATTCGAGTATTATGTGAATTATGTATGTTTATGTGTTTATTATTTAATTATAAATGTATAATTAATAAAGAATAAAAATGAGCGTCAAAAATTAAAGTGTGAGATAATCCCGATATCTCTACATAAAGTTGTAGAATATGTCTCAAGGTTTCCGTACATATAAAGAATGCCGAAATTCGAGCTATAACGAAGAAGTTATGGCCCGCCGAAGTTTTACGGCAAAACCAGCACGACACCGGGAGACGTAAATAGTGAATTTACGATAGAAGACTTTTTAGCCTTAGCAATCTAAACAAAAGTCGTAGAATATGTTAAACTAAGAACATCGATAAAAAGAACGCCCAAATCTGACTTCGTATGAAGAAGTTATGATTTTTCTAAGATTCGGCTTAGCAGTGCACGACCTGAAACTCGAATTTTAGTTCGAGCGGTTTTTGGCTTATGCAACGTAAATGAGAGTTGAAGATCTCATTAATAGGAAATCAACGGTAAAAAGACAGACAAAAACAGAGTCCGTATGTAGAAGTTATTAATTTTACGCAGACGTTTAACAATATAATCTCCTTGTACTGTTAAATTTAAGATCGGTCGAGAATTAGCTGACGGTGTCAAAATGAAAGTTGTAGATCTTATTATTACCTACGCGTGGATATAGAGAACGTCAAAAACGGAGGTCGTATGTGAAAGTTACGGATTTTAGAAGTCGGAAGTGTGCTGTGCGAAAATGGGTGATGTGGCACAATCTTGGCCATTGCTTTCTCCCCAAGGCTTGCCACCAGATGGTGACATGTGGCACCAAGTTTAGCCACATTTCACCCTATAAATACCACCTCTCCCACCCTTATTTTCTTCACACCTTTCCCATTCTTTCTTCTCTTTACTCTCTCTCTCTCTCTAGAACCTCTCTCTAGCCCCGAAATCCCCCGAAAAGCCTAGGGAACCTCCCTAGCACGAGGCGGAAGCCCCAGAGTGCTCGAAGGCTCTGAGAAGACGAGCTTTTCGGCTCGGGAACGCTGCTCCAAGCAAAGCCCGGTTTTCTATAAAACCCGCTGTAAGTGAGCTACGCCTACGCTATTTTTAATATAACTTTTATTTAATTATAGTAACGTTATTAGGAACTTATAATAAATACTTGGGCTATTATTATGGGTTATATAAGTATTTTTTTGACGCTTATATAATAATAATAATAATAGATAGACTATTAATTAGTCTCGACGAATAATAAACTAAACTCTAGTGGTAATAATACTAGATTTTGTCGAAGAAAAATTCTTTTTAAGAAGCGAAGCGCTGTCTGAGTTCGGAATCACCACCTTTTCCGGTGAGTGCATAGTTACTTTCAGCTTACACATAGATATGAAGTATTTTATATAAATTACGTGCTATGTGTGCATATTATCTGAATACTTGCTATCTACGTTAGATGAACGTTGTTATACATGTTTTCAATGATTTAAACTGTATATGTATTTTATATCTACGAAAATGTTGGGGTAAAACATGGGTAGATGTAATAGGTGATGTGTGATAAAATGATGAGAGGCCTCGATGTTGTTGTTGTTGATCCAGTCATCTAGCGGAGTATAGATGACGACCACGGACTCTTCTAGACAGTCCAATGGAACACTAGCAGGCTCGCAACCTGTAGGTGTTGTGAACGATGTGTTCACCGGTGTACTCCATCCCCCACATGGTTGCCTATTAGGACATTTATTGCTGAGGAATCCCCTTAGCAGTAGTGTTCGTCCCGATGATGATCCTTAGGCTAGGTCCCTTATGATAGGTGTTTTGGGACGTAAAGTGAGGATAACGGGAACGGGTAATCGGGTTATTGTTGATTGATGAAATTAATAAACTTATTTATTGTGGGTTGAAAACCCTATGTGCTCACCAGGCTCCCAAGCCTGACCCACTCAGTGTTATGCATTATAGGTAGTGGCGCATAAGCATAGGTGTGATACGGATATAGGCCTGTAGATATGAAATAATGTAGTAAGGCTTATATTGTACTGTTTATACTTTTGATCTGTACGAACATGACATCCCGAGTCTTTTAATGAAATACATTTCTATGGAAATGCTTTTGATAAATCTTTATCATATTATTGTTTTGGGACAAATTCCGCAACCCTTTTATTAAAAGATAACTCTGATTTTGAAATAAAGTATAAACAAAACCGGTCTTTTCTGGCCGTGATTTTTGGGGATGTCACAAGTAAACTGTAAGATAATCCTACAACTTCAAAGATGACCTTGGAACTCTTGGCTTAAGTACTTACCACTTCTATCCGAGCGAAGGATTTTGATTATCTTGTCGAGTTTGTTTTCAAACTTTGAAACATTTTGAACTTCTCAAAAGCATCATGTTTATGTTTCATCAAATAACCACAACCAAAATGACTGATATCGTTAGTGAAGGTGATGTAGTATCTTTGACCATATCTAGCCATTATTTTGAAATGACAACATTAATCAGTATGTGTGATGTCTAGCAAAACACTTTCCTTTTCACTTGAACCAGATAAAGTTGACCTTTTATCTTAACAAAAAGCCATGATTCACATATATAAAATGACTTAGTGTCACACCCCCCCCCCCCCCCTCGCAAAAAAAAAAAAAAAAAAAAAAATCCACTCTTTGAAGTTAGGTTATGTGCTTCTTGTTTATGTGACAAATGCAATGATGCCATAGATATGTTTGGTTCAAATCGTTTTTGAGGCTTGCAGTTTTAACAAGATAAATATATCTATCTATTTTTTATAGAGACATAAAATTTTAATTCAAAAATGGCATTTATTGGTTTAGCCTCAAAATAGAATACTCCATTAAAAAAGGAATGAATATTATCATTAACAAATTGAAAATTAAGGCCAAATTTTCTTAAACGTGAAACTAAATGATATTTCTAAATATAGAAGTTATCAAATAAACATTGTTTAATGAAAAACACATAAAAGATGGTAAACATAATTCAAATTTTCCTATAGTTTGGACAGCAACCCATGCTCTGTTTCCAACATGCAGTACCATCTCATCTGCTTCCTACTCCTTAATTTTTCTGAACCCATTAAACAAATTACATATGTGAGTCCAACATATATTATCAAATACCCAAGTGTTAGTTGAAAAATTGAATAATCGAAATCCAACCATGAAAATAGATTTACCGAAGTGTCTTCCCTGATCCTATTTGCTTTCAACGTTGCATGATAGGTAGGACAGTTCCTTTTCCAATTCTCAACAACACCACCTTGAAGCATGCGTCATCTTTGGCTACCTTCTCCTTCTTCTTTATTGGTAGGTTTTGGGGAGCTTTCTTCTCTTTTCCCTTGCAATATTGCGGCTTCCCTTTGAATTTTTTCCCTATTTCTTCTACTTGACATGTCCTTCGTGAATCATGAGCACTTAGGGGGTTTTCCTCGGGACGTTTTTCTCAACATTTTTAAGCATCGAGTGGAACTAAGAGATAGGAATTTCCTATCTATTCATGTTTATTTCAAGATGAAAGTATCATAAGACTTTGCTAATAGGTTCATAATTAAATCTGTAGCTGTGTCTTGGGGATATGGAGAGCTTAATTTCTCGAGTTAATCCGTATAGCTTTGCATATTGAGAACATGTATGCTTATATTTCTAGTCTCCTCTATTTTGCAACCATGTAGAGATTTAACAATTTCAAATCTCTCAATTATGGCTTGCTAACCAAACATCTTCTTGAGATGTTCAATCAAATCAATGGCAATAAAAAGTTCCAGATCCCACTGAAGATCTGGAATCTTGGTGGCAAGCATTAGGCATGAGTCATCAATAGAGTAATAAACATACTTGAGCCATCCATCATGAGCAGCCTTAGGAGTAGGTGATGTTTCTTCAGGAACTTATTTTTCAAGAACATAGTCTCTGTTTTCTTGTTTCAAATGATTCCTAATTTCCTATGCCAATCCAAAATGTTGGAATGGCCCAATTTTTCTTTATCGAGTATAGATTGAATGTTTATTGCTTGATGGTATGTTATAGTCGTAGGTGGGGCTATATATGATTTTTTAATAAAATTTTGTTTAGTATTTATTTCCTTAAAATTCCTATCTTTTGGTTTCCAAATACATTAATTATTAAAGTCCAGGATACAAGTTTCACATCAATTAAATGGTTAGGTATCCTTCATCCCATTTACTTTGTTCTAAAATGGTAAATAACTTTTATTAATTACACCAAGTATAATTCTTAGATGTATGGTACTCTTAAAAATCAATTTATTAATTGACAAGTTTGGTCCTATCTATACCTTGGAACACTCTTCCTTAGATGACCTTTATCATAAGTGGTTTTCGATCAAATCATCCAATTAAAGAAACTTGTATAATCTGCCTATAACTTGGTTATATAAATAATGAATACACTTTGGGCAAAAAAAGTGATACAAGTGGTTACACATCCTTTCATCCAACAAGTATTATGCAAAAGGTGAGTAAATGTTTCTAAAGTTGGATGCCATATATTTTAATATTTTATTTTAAAACATATGATATCATAGTAATTGATTGCATCAAATTAATCATGGTACCAATTTTCAAAAAATCACTTTTAAAGGTTCCATATAAAATGTAGTTTTTATAAAATTTGATGTGGTTCAGTTTTAAAGTTAATATCTAATATTAAGTTTGAGTTTGAGCATTGTAGAATCGTTTATATCATTTAATAAAACTTGATTTTTTTTATTGAGTAAATTACACGAATGGTCCCTATGGTTCAGAGTAATTTGCGTACTTGGTCCCTAACTTATTTTTTTAACTCGGAAGGGCCCTATGGTTTGTTTTTGTTACTCGTTTGGTCCCTACTGTTTATTTTTGTTACGCGTTTGGTCCCTGTCTTATTTAAAAAGACTATTATTTAAAGATGAAAAAATGATAGGGTAGATGAGGTAAGGTGAGGATGTGGAATTAGGGGTGTTTTTATTTAAATAAATTAAAAAAATTAAGAGCATAATAGTCTTTTTAAGTAAGATAGGGATCAAGCGCGTAACAAAAAACAAACAGTAGCGACCTTCCGAGTTAAAAAAATAAGATAGGGACCAAACATGCAAATTACCCTAAACCAGAGGGACCATTCGTGTAATTTACTCTTTATTATTTATATATAAGAGTTTGTATAAGATTTAAAATAAATATTTTCAAGAATTATAATTTAGTTTTTGAAAGTTTTCCATTATTAACGTTTCAAAGAAACCGGTTTTTATCAAAATTCATAACATGTTATGTTTCTTAATGCGATAACATTTGAGAACATTTCTGAATCCGAGAAAATTTTCCATTGTTAATGTTTCAAAGAGTTTATTATATATATATATATATATATATATATATATATATATATATATATATATATATATATATATATATATATATATATATATATATATATATATATATATATATATATATATATATATATATATAGAAGTGTTCAATCTGGAACAATTCTTAATGCGAAAACATTTGAGAACAAATTTGTACAATATAATTTTTTAAATAAAAATTATAAAAAATATTCACAAAATTCAAAAAATAGTTACAAACAATTAAAAACCCACTAAGCAATACAACTCACCACCCACCACCACTACCTATCATCCATCATCACCTCTACCACCCATCACCACCACCCACCACCACCACACCCACCACCCACTACCATGCACTACCACTCATCAGTAGCGACCGCCACCACTTATCACCACCTCCCGTTGCCCCCACGCCCACCTATCACCCACCAAAACCACCACACACCACCACCATCAACACATACCTCCACCACCCATCACCATCACCCATCACCCAACTCAATCACCCATTACCACCATCCACCACATATCACCATCATTTGTGACCGCCACCTCTACCTACCACCCACCAAACCACCACTCGCCACCACCATCACCTACCACCACCCGCCACCACCACCTACCAACACTACCTACAACGCACCACACAAACACCACCACCTATTACAATCCATCACCACCACCTATCACTGCCATCTCTACCCACCACCCATAAAAACCATCACCTACCACCACACAACCACCATCACGGCCACCACCACCCACAATCACTATCTACTACCCATCGCTATCTCCACTACCAACAACCACACCCACCACCACTACCCACCATTCATCACTACTGACTACCACCACTAATCACCACCAACCACCTCCACCACCGACCATTGCCACCACTCCCACCCATCACCCACCTAAACCACCACCTGCTACTATCATCACCACTTACGTTTACCAACCATCACCATTACCCACACCCACCTCAATCACCAATCACCCCCACCAAACACCAACACCAACCACCACTACCCACCACCTATCACCACCCATCACCACCAACAACCACCACCAAACGATTACCTCCACCCACCACGTACCAAAACCACCACCTATCACCACCACCACCACCACCCACCACCTAGCACCACCCACCCACCACCCACCCACCACCCAACCAACACCACCTATCACCACTACCTACCACCCCTCACCACCCAACACAACCACCATCAACCGTCACCCTCCACCACTACAATACATTGCCACCGCCACCATACACCACCACCACCCACCACTACCCACCCATGTGTTGGGTTATGAGTATTCTAACACTCCTAAGTGTACATGCAACCCTAAATATCTTGGATCTATGTTTTCTCTATTATACATGCAAATATGAATATCCAAGGTATTATCCTAAACTAGCATACAAAACTATCAATATAACAAGATAGAATACATACCTCTTTGAAGGTGCTTGTCTTCATGAAGCTTGAGTGCCTAGTGCCCCAAGTGTGACACCTCAAATGGTTCACAATCATCAAAACACTTAGAATAGCTTAGACAGAATTCTACACTTCATGAAATCGGCTAGCCCTCTTCAAGAATAATACTAGTCTCTTTAGTGGCCGATTTTTCTCAAGAATAAGATGCTTATATAGTTATACAATTAGGGTAAACCCTAATTGTCATGACTTTCCATTTCCTTGGATCCATGGGTTCAAATACACCATGGAGCATCATATGGGTTTTGGCCCAACTAGATAATCCATGGAGCATTAGCCCACTATACAAGTATGGATGATTTACACAATCAACCCATATATTTAATTAGTCTTCTTTTGATCACTCAATTAATCCTAGATTAATTCTTGATCAATACTAATTAAATAATCTCATTATTCTTATTATTAATATACTAGAACTTATAATATATTAATAGCCATAAGTGTTTTATTTCTCTCATTTAGTCTATCCAAGTGCATGATGGTATGCAACCCAAATGGACCATGCCGGGTCGGGTCAAGTCTTACCAATTATAGTTATGGACTTAGACATTAATCCAACAGTATCCCACTTGGATAAGTCTAAAACTATTATTGCGTATGACTTCAGAAACCAACTGGCAATCGTAGCTCTCAAAAGCTTCTGTCGAACTCTGACCTTGTAGATGAACTCTGATCTTGTCAATGACTTGTCCATTAGATAAGGGATCATATATTCCTCCATTCTAGATATCATATGCACTAAGACATGGATTATAATCATTCTCTCTGTCCATTTGTTGTTTCCCGATTTCCGATTTATGACGACTGACTAATTGAACAAATCAAATCAGTCCTGGCCCGGCCGAGCACTTCCATTTGTCATCATCAAATCATCGAGGGGCCCATAGATATCGCTTTTATCCCGAAGGTAAAAGGAATGGATAAACTTCGACTCATATGGCTTGTTCTTCTACTTGTTGAATCATACACAAAGACACGTTTTATAGCACCGAGTTACCAAATGCGGTTTCGTGCAATCAATGTACAACCAACTCATAGTAACAACTCATATCTCTAGGTTTGAAGAATATAAGATATTATCGTCTCATGATCACTCGTGATAAAATCCATGAAGTGATTCCAATGAGCGCGGGTTGAATCCAATACTCAGAACTTATGAGCACTCATGACTGTTGTAGCCATTTGTCCAATACCTTAGACCTCTACAAGCCAACCCATGACAGTCTTAATTCATATATACTTCCAACATATGACCGACTGTGGATGGTTTGAATAACTTAGTCATTCTAGAAGAATGACCTAGCTTATTCGGGAAGTCAAAACATGCAAAGTGAAACACAATAATAATTGAATCCAATATGGTATCAAAACCTATGAACATAAATAAAACTCCTTTTTATTTATTACCATATGATTACACATTATTCATTGTATAGTGTTTCAGCTATCAACTTTATTCTTGAATTTAAAACAATAGTTGTCCCATACTCCAAGCATGTACACTATGTTTTCTAAACACTAGTCATGCCATACACCAAGTATGCATACTATGTTTGTCTATGATCTTTACTTTGTGAACTAGATCCATTGAGCATAACTTCAATGATTCTCTTTTCACACTCCCAAATCCTTACTGTAAATACAAGAATTCCAAATTCATGTCATTTACTGAAATCTGTTAGATTCTAAACTTATATGCATTGATCCTCTTGTAATGATTATGCACAAATTCATAAAGACTTGACAACAATCATTACAGAGCATTCCAAAGGAGATCAATTCCTTGGAAATGTCCTTCTTGCATTAAGTTTCCTTAATCTTACACAAATTGAAATTTCTGACTTTGAAACATTTTCAGATTCATTTTGACTATCACTTCTGAACAAGAGTTGCCTCCTTACAGATTATGTCAATATGGTCCTTCCAGAATTATCACTATACTTCCAACTGTCCTCGAGCAACCAATCTTTGGTAAACCTTAGATTGTCCTCGACAATTGTTTAATTCTTTTAGTCATATCCAGTTCTAAACCTTTTCCCTTCTTAATGCCCCAGGCATTTGGAAACTTTTAGAAAGGATGAATATAGCACATGTAATCGAACCTATATCCGAAGCATATGGGACACGATTCATGATGTCTCACATAAAGACTAAACCAGTCATTTGCTATAACATTTCCATTTCTATTTGCCAAGTTCTCATAATTCAGATTATGAAAGGGGATGTCGTAATCATAATCGAATTTTAGAACGCAAATAATGGACCCATATACAGAATTTCCTTATGTTGAGCCATTCTAACATGAAATTCATATATATCCTTGACTAAATGATTAAAACCTCACGATCTAAGCTTATAGATTTGAGATGAAGTATGATTTCCTCTCCCTTAATTATAGAAAAACAACTTTTTCCCAATTGAAACCTTTTGTTTTCTATTATTAACATTGCTAACTTGCAATCTATATCATAATTATCATGCTCCCACTAACATGATGATTATTAGCATAACACTTATGCTCCCACTAGCTTTGACATGTACTCAGAAATCAGCTGGATTTCTAGAAATCAATACTTTATTGACTTTCTTACCAAAGTTCAGATTTCTGACACTTGATTGTTTTGATAGAACTTTGTCAAAATCATACACCTTCCCTTAGATAGCACACTCGTGTGTCTACACAATTATGAAGAGGGATGCCGTAATCATAATGGTTAGACCTTTTTGCCACTTCTCACAAGTCCAGGTTAGTGTACCGGTAAACCACACACGCTCCACTAACGACTTTGAGAATGCAAATATCACAATTGCTATCTAACTAAAATCTACTTAGTGAAAGTGTTTCCTCACCATCATTTTCATGAATCGGAGAGAAACCTTATGACACTTAGATTTATTGGTGTATGTGTTCTTATCCATGTGAATTGTCAAAACCATAGTCACAAGACAAGGATAATGACAAATCCAAACTCATATGGACTGAACTCAATCTTAATTTCTTTCCACCTGGCAGCTCAAGGGCCTGCCATTGCTTCCAAGTTGTTGTGCAACAAACTGAGAACTCTAAGAACTCATATGCAAAGCCAACTTTAACTGGAATGGGCACAGATATGTCAACACGATAGGTTATAAACCTCAAGTCGTGTGCTAGTGAAGAACTTTAGGTTTTATTCTTGATTAGTTCTTGATACTTTCAAGACCTTTAAGACTCCCACTGTCCTCTTGACCTATAAGACTCTCTTGTCAAATATTCAAGGGATAGTGCGGATTCTTTATCAAGACAAATGCTTCACACAATTGGCCTGAGTTGGTCTTTGTTTTATCCAAAACATCACAACTTACCAATTTCAAATGTACAAGAGTAGAAAACTTTTACTCTTACATTTGACAAGTGTTTTAAACCTTCTTTGAGACATGTCACTCAAGTCACAATCTTGGAGTATGACTCTAAGACTTGTATTGGAACGAAGTATGACTCATCTTCTTGATTTAACCATTTCAACAATTCAAGGATCCCTTCTTCTTAGCCATAAGAATGCACTAAGATTTTCCTTAGAGAACTAATTTTGATATGGTTTCTTAATCATTAAGATGATCACAAAGCTGATACTAAAGTACTCTCCCATCTTTTCATATTTGAGAAACTTTTATCCTTTCTGCCTAATTTGATTTTTCTTATTCGCTCTGCCATGCATTGAAACCTTTTCCAATGTCTCAGAGTTACACTTAAGCTTGTAAGTATAATCCTATTTACTGAGCTTTAGTAAACTATGACGAATAGCCTTATATCTTTTGTGGTGGACTTAATCAGTGCACATGACTATGTACTCGATCCCTTAGTCCATTACTTGACTCACACATCCATGTGAACAAGTAATTAGTCTTAATTTTTCCAATACTTGAAAGTTCTCATTCATCATGCTATACAACTTGCATGATTCCAAGTTTCGGTCCAATTGAGACTTGGTGATGAGAATCTTTCCTTATTTGGTAAATTTAGACATTACCACAAATGAAGGAATCAATTTCATATTTCCACTCTTGCTATTAATGGAATCATATAAGCAACAATTTTTCCTCAAATGCCATTGTAAGGATATTTTAAAATAACTAAAATCAAAAATTTTCTTTTATTTTAAAACTATGCGGAAAAACTTATCCTTACAATCCACATGAAAACCTTGTTGTTATCTATTCCTAAGCAACATCTCATAACTCCTAAGAATTAGCTCAAGAATCCGATTTTCAAACCGCGCGATAGAAATCCATCTATGCGATCAGATTCAACATATTCTTTCTTTAAGTTCCTTCACTTTTCCTTGATTCTTAAAACATTACCATGTGATCCAGTCACATCATGTATCAGGAATCTCAGAATAGAAACTTAATAGAGTTAGATTAGTGGACTTTACCTGAAGTAGAGTCAAACTTATTGACTTTAACATCCTTAGGTAAACTTGGCAGCTTCGCAACCAATGCCCCTTCCTTTGGCAATATAAACATATGGACCCTTTGATAATGGTACACGAGACTATCACAGACTTAGACTTTTCTCTTTACCATTTGTTCAACCGAGTTGACTATGGCCGATCCCTTTCCATTGGGAAGAGAATGCTTTTCTGGATTTCATGTGTCACTATTGTCAATGTCCATAGTGTTTTAGGAAGTTGATCTTAGCAAATAGATAAGATCATTAAGGGTCTTGTCATAGTCTGTTTCATAGATGTCCCAAAGGAACTCACTATGTGACTTAGAAAGTGATTGAACCACCAACTTTCTCAAGACTTTGACACCCAACTCTCCCGGCTTGTCAATATGTGACTACATCTCCAAGATGTGACCACACCTAGACCTTACCTTGCCATTAGGGCTTGAGTGACCTTAAACTTTTCAAGAACTTGTGGGGTTAGGGAGAATAATTGGAGGAGGAGAAAGAAGTATGATATCCATGGGACATCATCTTCATTAGGAATGCTTGTTTCAAGAGATTTGGGAAGATCATAAATGTCTAAAACAGACATGTTTTGGGAGATATTCAAGATAGTTGATCTTAAAGTCCTTAATATGACACCCAATATGAAATATTAAGGCTAGGACCCAACAAACTATTTTATAACTTAGAAGAGGTATGCCGTAATCCAATCTATAAAACAATTTGAAGGTAGGTGAATGACGATTCACCAATTTCCACCAAGATAAACGAAATGTATTATTAGGTTTTAATTGGATTTGAAATTCCTAGATCTTTTGAGATTCATTGAACTGTTCAATGGCATGTTTCAATCTCGAGTGTGCTCTTCAGGTTTTGTGACTGGGATGCCGAGGATCACAAAACAAGGTGTGAAGTAACCATGCAAATTACTTGGTACCCTTAAGTGTTTATCCCTCAATCGATGTGCCGGTTAACCACACACGCTCCATCGATACTATGATAAACATTAAGTTACCCTTTGCCTACCTTGTTAAATACGAGTTAGTGTGCCGGTTAACCACACACGCTCCACTAACCGACTTAAACAAAGTGCAAAGTGTAATTTCATGGATTAGCACCTTCTTCACATTTTCCTAAGTAACTAAGATTGGGTATTTATAAGAGTTTAGTTACTTAGTATTTATCATTAATACTTTTAATGAAGGGAGAATTATAGTCCTGTCAAACCCGTTCGGCTAACGACCCTCCACCAGTCAAGCAAGCGGTGGGTGAGAGTGGACACCCATTAAGTTGCCATTTTATAGGCAACAACCTTATACCCACCTTATAGACCGGCTTCGTGAATGAGGCGTACTAGCGGTAAGACCGACTTTACTCTTATACATGTATATATTATTAACTTATAATATTATAAAGTATAAGGGTTGAATTTTAACTTTTAAAATTGTAAGGGCTAACTTGGAATTAAAGTATTCATAAGAGAAAACTTTACAAATTCCAAAACTTGAGGGCAAGTTTTGAAACTGTTCAAAACTAATTAATTCCATAACTTATGTGTTTAAAGTAGTTTTAATCCAAAAATTCTTCAAGTTCCATAACTTGAGAACAAATTATGGAAGACTTTAAACTAATAAAGAATTAACTTCTTCTTTATTTTATAACTTATGGAATAAATTAAGGTTACATTATTTTTTTTTATATTTATTAATGAAGTGACACTTGAACCTCCATAACTTAAGGACAAGACTCTTCATCTTTTGTAACCATTGCCAACTTTTATGAGTTTTATGAAACTTAAATGTGACTTTTTATATAACTTGAGGACAAGTTACAAAAACACATTTTAGAATCAACTCTTAGATTAATTTGGATTGAAAACAACTATTTCATTCAACTTTTCTATTAATCTAAGCAATTCATAGGAACAAGATAATTCAAATCAAACTTTTTCATGTAATTAGTCTAACCTTTAAACTAATACAAAACATGAATCTATTGACAATTGTCTTTAAAAATGGATTAGCATGAACATTACCACATTAAAAAACAAGTTTATAAGTTCAAAAACAACTTAGGGTAATGTTCCTAGTCCATTTCTAGCCAAAAACCTCGAAAATATGCTATCTGGGGTCCAACTCGTCGAGTACACGAACACAACTCGGCGAGTAGGATGCATTTTGCCTCGGACTCGTCGAGTCCCTTCATGGACTTGGCGAGTCTGCTGGGCTGACAGCATCAAAACACGATTTTTCAGCTCCATTTGCAAGTATAACAAGAAAACAAGCCTAGGCTCTGATACCACTGTTGGGTTATGAGCATTCTAACACTCCTAAGTGTACATGCAACCCTAAATACCTTGGATCTATGTTTTCTCTATTATACATGCAAATATGAATATCGAAGGTATTATCCTAAACTATCATACAAAACTATCAATATAACAAGATAGAATACATACCTCTTTGATGGTGCTTGTCTTCATGAAGCTTGAGTGCCTAGTGCCCCAAGTGTGACACTTCAAATGGTTCACAATCATCAAAACACTTAGAATAGCTTAGAGAGAATTCTACACTTCATGAAATCGGCTAGCCCTCTTCAAGAATAATACTAGTCTCTCTAGTGGCCGATTTTTCTCAAGAATAAGATGCTTATATAGTTATACAATTAGGGTAAACCCTAATTGTCATGACTTTCCATTTCCTTGGATCCATGGGTTCAATTACACCATGGAGCATCCATGGAGCATCATATGGGTTTTGGCCCAACTAGATAATCCATGGAGCATTAGCCCACTATACAAGTATGGATGATTTACACAATCAACCCATATATTTAATTAGTCTTCTTTTGATCACTCAATTAATCCTAGATTAATTCTTGATCAATACTAATTAAATAATCTCATTATTCTTATTATTAATATACTAGAACATATAATATATTAATAGCCATAAGTGTTTTATTTCTCTTATTTAGTCTATCCAAGTGCATGATGGTATGCAACCCAAATGGACCATGCCGGGTTGGGTCAAGTCTTACCAATTATAGTTATGGACTTAGACATTAATCCAACACCATGTACCCACCACCCACCACATACCACCCACTGTAAGACCAACCACCACCTACATGTCACCCCACCACCCTTCACCACTGTAACACTGAATTTTTCAAACCAAATTTTCGATTTTTATAAAAGCATAATTCCATCAATATTCATAGAAACAACCCCTTTTAATTGTTCAACAATATATTACAAAATCCCAAGATTAAAATGTCAAGCTCCAAACGTGTGTGTACGGATCAAGCCGGCGCCTTCCCACGGTCGTCACTAGTACCTGAAACAAATAACATCAACACTGTAAGCACAAGGCTTAGTGAGTTCCCAAAATACTACATATAACACATATTAGCCACTCGAGGCTATAACTCTGTGGGTCCGTGCACCCAAACTCTGTGAACCCTCAGGTTCTAACTCTGTGAACCTTTCGGTTCTAGCTCTGTAAACATGCACAACATCAAACACATAAAAGTAATGCAGTACAACACATAACATACATAGCATACAAATACTCTAACACATAACTCTGGTTACCTACTCAAGGTAAAGTATAGTGAGAAGACTCACCTCGTGTGTCTCGGTAAACCGTAACCCTGAAATCACTAAACACTCGATCCGTCGAGCTGAAGTCCCCCCTATAGCACAATATATCTCTAATTAACACTTTCTCAACTAGGGTTGACCATACCATAACAGGACAATCTAGGTCAACGCTGGTCAATGGTCAACTTGATCGGACTCGGCGAGTGCAGTATAGCGACTCGGCGAGTCTGAGCGCAATCACCAATTTCCCTGGAATCCTCTCTTGACACGTCGAGCATCCCTTCCCAACTCGACGAGCTCCACCTGGCACGAGTTGTGGGGCCACCACGACTCAACTCGCCGAGTCTCAAGAACGACTCGGCGAGTCCGGTTTGACTCGGTCCACCTGTCCATCCTGACTCCCCCTTGACCCACTGAGTTCACTCATCCCAACTCGGCGAGGCCACTCGCTGAGTGGTCGTGCAGCATTCAAGCTACTCGCCGAGTCTGTTCTTCGGACTCGGCGAGTCAGAGCCATGCACTGACTCAATCTTGCTCTAAAGGCCAGATCCAGTCCACTAATCCATAGATCCAGTCCCCCCATGCTTATTTAGCACGTAAAGTCACAACCTTGATGCATAAATAACCTCTACATGATCACAAATGATGTTTTTGACTCAACTACTTCAACACAAGGCCAAGGACTCCATTTCCACCCATAAAGCTTGATGAGTGAGGCCCGCTGGACCTCTATGGATCCAGATCCATGGTCTCAACTCAAAGAGGGAACCAAAGGGGCACCAAATCACCCCATAAATGACCATATTAAGCCCTAACTTGCATTAAGTTTCACCAAACAGAAAATGGTCCGAAAATAATACCTCTAGAGTGATGATCGAAGCTCCAAATCCACGAAATAGCAACCTCCTTTACTTCCTCTTGCCTAGAGCCTCCTTCTTCTTGCTAAACAACACTCACAAGGTCAAGATTTGCTCTCAATCCTTCACCAAACGCTCAAGAACTCTAGGGACACACTCTGGGGGTTGGATGAGCGCAAATGACGGCCATAAGGCCCCTTAAATAGGCCACAAACCCGGGGATTTAGGGTTCCATAACACAGCGCAGACTCGCCGAGTCCAAGCGCGCACCTTCGCTCAATCCCGCGTCCCTACTCGGCGAGTCTGAGCCCCGACTCGCCGAGTCCCTCTTACAAAATAACACAATTAAACTTACATTATACCTGGTAAAATCCGGATGTTACAACTCTCCCCCACTAGAACTGGACTTCGCCCTCGAAGTCCCGCTCTAAAACAGCTCCGGATGCTGCTCCCGCATCATATCCTCCGGCTCCCAGGTCATCTCTGATCCCTTCCGATGTTGCCACTGAACCAATACCAGAGGTACCTCCTTGTTCCTCAAAACTTTGATCTTCCGATCCCTAATAGCCACTGGTCTCTCCGCATAATTCAGGCTCGCATCAACCTGAATATCCTCAAGTGGAACTACTGCCGACTCATCGGCTATACATTTCCTCAACTGCGATACATGAAAAGTGTTGTGAATCTGTCCCAACTCTGCTGGTAACTCCAGCCGATAGGCTACCCGGCCCACCCTGGCGATCACACGAAATGGGCCAATAAACCGGGGTCCCAATTTGCCCCTCTTCCTGAAACGGATCACTCCTTTCCAAGGAGAGACCTTCAGGAGAACAAAGTCGCCGACCTGAAATTCCAATTCGGACCGGCGCCTATCCGCGTAACTCTTCTGCCGGCTCTGAGCGGTCAATAACCTCTGCCTGACCAGCTGTATCTGCTCTGTCGTCTGATTCACGATCTCTGTACTGCCCATTACCCTTTGCCCAACTTCTCCCCAACATATGGGAGTCCGACACCTCCTACCATATAACAGCTCAAAGGGCGGCATACCAATGCTCGAATGATAGCTGTTATTGTAGGAAAACTCCGCTAGAGGCAAATACGAGTCCCAACTACCCCCAAAATCCAATACACAAGCTCGAAGCATGTCCTCGAGTGTCTGTATCGTCCGCTCACTCTGACCGTCGGTCTGGGGGTGGTATGCGGTACTAAAATGCAACTTAGTACCCAACTCCTCATGAAATTTCTTCCAAAAACGGGAAGTGAAACGCACATCGCGGTCTGAAATAATCGAGATCGGCACCCCATGCCGAGACACAACCTCCCTCACGTAAACCTCCGCCAACTTCTCTGCTGAAGAACTCTCACTGATGGCAAGAAAGTGAGCGCTCTTTGTCAATCTATCCACAATCACCCAAATCGCATCAACTCCTCTGGCAGTCCTCGGCAATTTGGTGATAAAGTCCATAGTGATCTATTCCCACTTCCACTCGGGAACCTCCAATGGCTGCAACTTGCCATGCGGTCTCTGGTGTTCGACCTTTACCCTTCAACAGGTCAAACACCTCTCGACAAACCATGCTACATCTCTCTTCATACAGGGCCACCAATACTCCTTCCTTAGATCCAAATACATCTTCGTGGCCCCGGGGTGGATTGAAAATTTCGATCTATGAGCCTCCTCCATCAATGTAGCACGGGTACCGCCCACAAACGGTACCCAGATCCTGCCCTGATAAGTCATAAGGCCTCGACTATCCGATACAAACTCAGAAACCATCCCAACAACCCGCTCTCTCTTCTGCATCTCCGAACGCACGGCCTCGGCCTGAGCCCCACGAATGGTGTCCAGAACTGGAGTTATCACGGTCAATCTAAAACATACATCCCGCAGGGGAGTACTCTCCGCCCTGCGACTCAACGCGTCGGCTACCACATTAGCCTTGCCCGGGTGGTACAAGATCTCACAATCATAATCCTTGACCACATCTAACCATCTCCTCTGCCGCATATTTAGGTTAGGCTGATCCATCAAGTACTTCAAACTCTTATGGTCCGTGTAAATCGTACAACGAACTCCATACAAGTAGTGCCGCCAGATCTTGAGGGCGAACACCACTGCCCCTAACTCCAAATCATGTGTGGGGTACCTCGTCTCGTGAGGCTTCAACTGCCTCGATGCATAAGCTATCACATGACCCTTCTGCATCAATACCGCTCCCAATCCTAGGATCGATGCATCGCAGAATACCACAAAACCTTCCATACCTTCCGGAAGGGCTAATACTGGAGCTTCACACAACCTCTGGCGAAGCGTCTCAAAGGAGGTCTGCTGCTCGGGACCCCATGCAAATGCCACACCCTTCCGGGTCAATCTGGTGAGTGGAACCGCAATCTTGGAGAAATCCTTAATAAATCTCCGATAATACCCTGCCAAACCGAGAAAACTCCGTATCTCAGAAGGTGACCTCGGCACCTCCCACCTCATCACTGCGTCAACCTTGGCCGGATCGACTAATATCCCCTTCTGGTTAACGAGATGTCCCAGAAACTGGACCTCCCGTAACCAGAAATCGCACTTGGAGAACTTTGCGTAAAGTTTCTCCGCTCTCAAAACCCCAAGCACCTCCCTCAGATGCTCCTCGTGCTGCTCACTAGATCTCGAATATACCAGAATATCATCAATGAAAACAATCACCGACCGATCCAACATCGGCCGACATACCCTGTTCATGAGGTCCATGAACACAGCCGGGGCATTAGTGAGCCCGAAAGGCATCACCACAAACTCATAATGCCCATAACGTGTCCTGAATGCTGTCTTCTGGACGTCCTCGTCTCGCACTCTCACCTGATGATAGCCCGACCTCAAATCAATCTTGGAGAACCAAGATGCTCCCTGTAGCTGATCGAATAAATCGTCGATCCTCGGCAGCGGGTAACGGTTCTTGACCGTCAGCTTATTCAATTCCCGGTAATCAATACACATGCGATGCGAGCCATCCATCTTCTTCACAAACAAGATGGGTGCTCCCTACGGCGAGCTACTCGGCCGAATAAACCCCTTCCCCAGCAACTCCTGAAGTTGCGAGGATAACTCCTGCATCTCTGGAGGCGCAAGGCAATACGGCACCTTAGCAATAGGTGCGGCCCCCGGAACCAAATCGATGCCAAACTCCACTTGCCTCGCGGGAGGCACACCTGGTAACTCTTCGGGAAATACATCTGGAAACTCCCGCACCATCGGAACTTCCTCCACAGAGCTCGGTCTCTCGGAGATCACTCGCGTATCCATCACATACGCTACATAACCCTTACAGCCCTGCTGTAAACACTGCCTCGCCCTAGCAGCCGAACAAAAGGCTGATCCAGAACGTGTACCCTCGCCGTATACTGAAAGAACTCCCCCACTAGGATCTCGTATAGTCACCAGCTGTCGCTTGCAATCGATAACCGCACCGAATCGGCTCAACCAATCCATGCCCACTATAACACAAACATCACCCATCGCAATCGGAATCAGGTCGATCGGAAACTCGACCCCGAATATCTCCAATACACATCCCCGGAAGACCTCTGTAGCACAAATCACTCTGTCGGCGGCTATGGAAACCCGCAGGGGCCGACTCAATACTCCACGACTAACACTGATACGCTGACTAAATGCCAAAGACACAAAAGATCGACTCGCACCCGAGTCAAATAACACTAAAGCAGGTACAGAATTCACAAGGAAGGTACCTAAGCATAGCATGATATAAGCATAATATCTCAACATCATAAACAATAATGAAAAGGAAACATACCAGCCACAACGTCGGGTGCGGCGCGGACCTCTTCCGTAGTCAGCTGGAAGGCTCTCCCCCGAGCCCTTGGTGCCTCGGCCTTCACGGGCCGACTCTCTGCAGCAGCAGCTCTGATGGCGGCGGGGGCAGACCCCTGAGATGCCCCGCGCATCAGTGGACACTCCGCCTTCCGGTGTCCGGTCTGGTTGCAGTGGAAGCACACTGCAAATCCCTTGGGGAAGTCCTTAGCCATATGCCCCTCCTTGCCACATTTGTAGCAAGACCCTGCCCGACAGGCGCCATCGTGACCCTTGCCGCACTTCCCACAAGTGCGGCCCTTCTGGCTCCCGGGTCTGGGATCAGCGGGCTTGGCCCGCTTGGCTGCCGGCTGGGACTGTGCCGGCCGCCGATCCCTCCCCATAGACTCCGCCTCCTCCCTGGCCTGAGTCTCAAGCTCAATCTCCCTCTTCCGAGCATTTGCATGAAGCTCGGCAAATGTCCGGTACGAGGAGTTCGCAGCGAACTCCCGAATATCCCGTCTCAAAATGCTCAGATAACGGCTCATACGTGCCTGCTCGGTGGATACGTTCTCAGGGCAAAACATCGCCCTCTCCTGAAACATCCACGTAATCGCTGTAACTGACTCGGTACCCTGCTTGAGGGTCAGAAACTCCTGTGCCAGACGTTCCCTCTCCACCTGAGGAACATACTCATCTCGGAACATGGAAGTGAACCTCTCCCAGGTCACTGCCGAAAGCTCAGTCGGTGTGAAATGCGCAGTCACAAACTTCCACCAGTCCTTCGCTCCCAAGCGAAGCTGGTTCAGTGCGAACCGAACCTTCAAATGCTCAGGGGACGAGCAAGTGAAGAAGCATCCCTCCATATTAGATATCCACCTCATAGCTACCACCGGGTCCTGCGTACCATCAAACTCTGGTGGCTTGGTGTTGCTGAACTCCCTGAACAACATCGCATCACCTCCCTGGGGTCTCGCCGCAGCAATCGCTGCGGTAGCTGCTGCAATCGTAGCCTCAGAAAGAGCGGCATAACGCTCGTCAAACGTCTCAATCAAAGCGGTCTTAATAGACCCGAACATCTCTGGTATCTCGGCTCTGATGACCGCAGCCACCTCCTCATGAATGATCTGTCGAATGTCCTCATCACTAGATCCGGCATCCTCCGGCATGTGTCGTGTCCTCACCATGATCAACCTCTGAAATACAACATGTGATAATTAGAATTTACTCGAACACCCTTACATTCAACAATCCACCCCTCCTTGATTCTTGGCATCCCCAGATTCTTATTTGAACTGTGTACCGTTCCGGTGCTTTTAGTAGTACGGGCCCAATACTACTGTCCGCACCGTCTCGGTACACACCCCAAATCGTCCTCTTCGAATCCCAGTCCCCAAGTACTCTATTATACTTAAATCTCTCTGAACAGATCTCACACAAAACCCTAGCTGCTACCTAATTACTCTCAGCGTCTCGTAGCAGCTCACCATTCCCTAAGCTAAGGCATCACACAAACATGCCACTCTATCCCTATCAGCAATACCTAGCCTACTCTAGCATGCACACACATCACAATAATAGTTATTACATAACAAAAGATATTTTGGGAATTCACCGTTCGGGCGCTGACTGATCGTACACACGTTTCTTCCTGGAAAACCCTTTACTCTTAGAAAATTTTTCGTTTTTATTTTGAAAATATCTCTTCATTTCCTCAGTTTGAGTTCAAATACCCCCGAAGGTGTACCCGAATCCCTCAAACCAAGGCTCTGATACCAATTTGTAACATTGAATTTTTCAAACCAAATTTTCGATTTTTATAAAAGCATAATTCCATCAATATTCATAGAAACAACCCCTTTTAATTGTTCAACAATATATTACAAAATCCCAAGATTAAAATGTCAAGCTCCAAACGTGTGTGTACGGATCAAGCCGGCGCCTTCCTACGGTCGTCACTAGTACCTGAAACAAATAACATCAACACTATAAGCACAAGGCTTAGTGAGTTCCCAAAATACTACATATAACACATATTAGCCACTCGAGGCTATAACTCTGTGGGTCCGTGCACCCAAACTCTGTGAACCCTCAGGTTCTAACTCTGTGAACCTTCCGGTTCTAGCTCTGTAAACATGCACAGCATCAAACACATAAAAGTAATGCAGTACAACACATAACATACATAGCATACAAATACTCTAACACATAACTCTGGTTACCTACTCAAGGTAAAGTATAGTGAGAAGACTCACCTCGTGTGTCTCGGTAAACCGTAACCCTGAAATCACTAAACACTCGATCCGCCGAGCTGAAGTCCCCCCTATAGCACAATATATCTCTAATTAACACTTTCTCAACTAGGGTTGACCATACCATAACAGGACAATCTAGGTCAACGCTGGTCAACGGTCAACTTGACCGGACTCGGCGAGTGCACTATAGCGACTCGGCGAGTCTGAGCGCAATCACCAATTTCCCTGGAATCCTCTCTTGACACGTCGAGCATCCCTTCCCAACTCGACGAGCTCCACCTGGCACGAGTTGTGGGGCCACCACGACTCAACTCGCCGAGTCTCAAGAACGACTCGGCGAGTCCGGTTTGACTCAGTCCACCTGTCCATCCTGACTCCCCCTTGACCCACTGAGTTCACTCATCCCAACTCGGCGAGGCCACTCGCTGAGTGGTCGTGCAGCATTCAAGCTACTCGCCGAGTCTGTTCTTCGGACTCGGCGAGTCAGAGCCATGCACTGACTCAATCTTGCTCTAAAGGCCAGATCCAGTCCACTAATCCATAGATCCAGTCCCCCCATGCTTATTTAGCACGTAAAGTCACAACCTTGATGCATAAATAACCTCTACATGATCACAAATGATGTTTTTGACTCAACTACTTCAACACAAGGCCAAGGACTCCATTTCCACCCATAAAGCTTGATGAGTGAGGCCCGCTGGACCTCTATGGATCCAGATCCATGGTCTCAACTCAAAGAGGGAACCAAAGGGGCACCAAATCACCCCATAAATGACCATATTAAGCCCTAACTTGCATTAAGTTTCACCAAACAGAAAATGGTCCGAAAATAATACCTCTAGAGTGATGATCCAAGCTCCAAATCCACGAAATAGCAACCTCCTTTACTTCCTCTTGCCTAGAGCCTCCTTCTTCTCGCTAAACAACACTCACAAGGTCAAGATTTGCTCTCAATCCTTCACCAAACGCTCAAGAACTCTAGGAACACACTCTGGGGGTTGGATGAGCGCAAATGACGGCCATAAGGCCCCTTAAATAGGCCACAAACCCGGGGATTTAGGGTTCCATAACACAGCGCAGACTCGCCGAGTCCATACCCTGGACTCGCCGAGTCCAAGCGCGCACCTTCGCTCAATCCCGCGTCCCTACTCGGTGAGTCTGAGCCCCGACTCGCCGAGTCCCTCTTACAAAATAACACAATTAAACTTACATTATACCTGGTAAAATCCGGATGTTACAACCACCACCACCACCTACCACCTAACACCACCAAACGTCACCACCCGTCACCACCACCGATAATTATATTTATATAATCACATGTGATTATGTTTATCTAATCACATATAATTTATATGGACAATATTTATGCATATAAATCATCTGTGATTAGATACATATAATCACATGTGATTAGATATATTTAATCACATATGATTAATGTTGAAAAAAATCAATATTTGAATCGAGAACATGAGAATGAATGTGGTCCACATAAATCATATGTGATTGGATACATATAATCACATGTGATATATAATCAAATATTATTTATGTGGACAATATTTATTTTAGGGGTTTCAATTCAATAATTGATCTCGTGTATATTATTACACGTGATTATATGTAATTAATCGCATATGAGTTATATGGACAAGATTTGTTTTCGTATGAGTTATGTAATTAATCTCACATACATAAGCACATGTAAATATATATATATATATATATATATATATATATATATATATATATATATACACACACACACACACACACACTCATATATGATTTATATAAATAATATTCTTTTCTTTTTACATATACATTGTATGTTATTAGATACATATATTTGCATGTATTAAATGTATTTAATCACATATGATTAAGGTGGAAAAAGAATAATTATTTAATTGAGAACGCGAAAATAAATCTTGACCATATAAATCATATGTGATTAGATACATAAATCACATGTGATTACGTGTATTTAATCATATATGATTTATGTGAATAATATTTAATTACATAAATCATATATGATTATATGTATTTAATCACATAAATCACGTTTGATTAAATACATATAATCACATTTTATTTTATGTATTTAATCACATATTATTTATATACACAAGAGTTGTTTTTGAATGTTCAACTCAATAAATTTTCTCATGTATTTAATCATATGTGATTATATGTATCAAATTATATATGACTTATGTAGACAAAATTCATTTTTGCATTCCAGAGTCAATAGACATGTTCGTGATCGTATGTGATTATATGTATCTAATCACATACGATTTATATGAATACGATTCATTTTTGCAATTTCGATTAAATAATTTATTTCTCATGTATTTAATCAAATGTGATTATATGTATTTAATCACATATGAGTAATGTGGACAATATTTGTATCATGTTTTCGATTTAATAGTTGTTTTCATATTTAATCACACGTGAAATTTCTAAATTTAATTACATATGATTATTATGAACAAAATTCTTTTTATGTTTTCTATTTAATAAATTTTCTTGTGTAATTTTAAAAAAAAATACATAACAAATAAATTTTTAAAGAAGTCTTTTGTATAAAAAGTTGACTCATAAGATATAAAAATAAAGAATATCCAAAAAATTAAGAAAATATTTCTTTAGTTTTATATAATCCAATAATTAATCAAAATCAATTTAACTAAAAAAAAAAAAAACAAATTGAATGCGGTCATAATTTAAATTAAATTAAAACATATGCACATATTGATATTTTAGATGTAAAATTTGTAAGCTATAACTTTCTAAAACACAAAACAATCAAATTAAAAAAAGATAATATATAAATTGTCAATACTAAATAAGAATCTACAGACTATTTTGTGAATGGGATAATTTGTAAATATAGAAAAATAAATGGTTTCTAAATAAAAGTATATTTTTGTAACTTGAATTCATTAAATAAGGCATATGACTGCAAGATAGTAAAAAATCATGTGCATTTTCTCAAAACCCAATTTTAAAAGTAAAAAACGTCACATTACTATCATCAAAGAATAACAAAACACTGATAGCATCAATATATCAGTAAACCTAGTAGACTATATCTATTACAACAAATCCATCAAAAATATATAGAATCAAATGGTAAACACCAATCAGATTTCAAATTACTTTTTCAAAGCACTTATAGCCTTTTAGATTTAAGCGGTTACTCACCATAGAATGAAAAACATATCAATTAATACAATTGTTTTCACGATAAATGAAGATTCCACTAAACATAACCCTAGAGAAATCAAAATACCGAGAGGAAATCGGTGATATGATGAAACGATACCTGTAGAGACAATATATTTGATTGCCTGCGCCAAGGAAAAACAGGCTTTGGTTGTATGTTCTGTTATTAACCATAGAGATTAGAAAAAATTTGAAAATATCGTTAACCTTGTTGATGATTCAGAAGCAAATCTGAGAATGTTGGAGTGGTAGTTGAGTACCAATAACATCGTTGTGGCTTTTGGACATACTTTCAGACACGATTTTACAAGGTGAAAAGCCATGAGGATTGTGGAACCAGATCGGGAAAGCAAATCCGGTGACATTCTGCTTCAGATCCAGTGGAACTAGATCTTGTGGCCGCTAAAATGAGATCAGGTGACGATTTAGGAAGGATAGATGCATATTAGGTGGTTTTGGACGGTGGGAGGCTGATGGAGGTGGCGAACAAGCAGATCTGAAGAGAGTGAAGACGCGGTCGTCCGGTGCTTCCGTTGACGTGGTGGTTCAGGCAATATTATGGTGGTTCCGACGGCGGTGGACCGGTGGTTCCAGCAACAATTATATGCATAAATGCGCTAATAGTCTTGCGATTGTGTCGTATGACAGTCTTGCGATTGTGTCGATAGCTAGATTTAATTTCAACATAACTAAGAGAGAGAGAGAGAGAGAGAGAGAGAGAGAGAGAGAGAGAGAGAGAGAGAGAGAGAGAGAGAGAGAGAGAGAGAGGTTCAAATGTTTCTAGCAACTATTATATGCATAAATGCGCTAATAGAAATTAGGAAAAAATAAATGGTTAAATAAATCATTTAAGGGTATTATAGTAATTTTTTCGTGTTTAATTATGGTAGATAATTAATATATTGTTTATTTTTCCTTTAAATATGGGGTGTAAAAGTCAAAATCTATTGAAAAAAAAAACCCTAGCCGATTCTTTTTTCTCTTTCTCTGGAATTCATCTTCACGTCTACAACGATTTCTCCTCCATCTCGTTTTTCCAGCATCTCATCTCCTCTCCTCTCTAATCTGTTAATCTGTATATAATATTTTACTTCTAAATTTCTGATTTCTATGGAGAGATATCAAGGGAGGAGGACGATTGTCGATTGCCTACCCTTTGGCTTCGAAATTCAAACCTCAATTACATTTTCCCCCAATTTCACTTTGGCTTTATCGATTTATCTCCCCTTTAGTTTTGGATACTATTGTCGATTGTTGTTTGCCTGCAATCGAAAAATCCACAATACGTAATAGTCACTTTTGAATTTTGATTGTTTTGTGAATTATTATTTTTTTGGTTTGTGATGAATTTGATGTTTTTTATTGTTATTATGTTCTGTTTTATTTCTTTTTCAAGTTTTAGATCATCAATCACTCTACATGTATGATATAATTATAATTATGGCAGTGTTTGTACACTTGATTTGTCTTGTGAATTAGTTAAATAAACGCAATTTTATTTGTCAACACAGGCTGCAGCTTTAGCTATGGATGAATCAATCTTATCTGATAATCAAGTAGAGAATCTTATCAAATTTTGTCCTACTTAACAAGAAATGGAGCTTCTCATGGTGAGAACATAACGTCATACTTATATTTATTTATGTAGTGAAAAAGTTGTAGTTTTCATTCATGTATTCATTTTCTTCATAGTCCCTTTTTCTATTTAGATTGTTAGGTTTTTTAATGCATCTTAATGTCGATCATTCTGCTAGAATGGAATATCGATTTCAAATTTTGTCAGAATAGAGTCTTGAATTCCTTGTCAACTTAACCAGTGAATTACCGTAATCAATTCTGTCAGAATAAAATTGGTTTCTATTCTTGTTATTCGTCTCAATTCTTATAGAATGACATCCTAAATAATGAAACATTACATTCACTACTAGAAAAACAACCTTTTACGACGCTCATTGCGCGTCGTAAAAGGCTCAGACGACGCGCAAATGCGCATCAAGGAAGGCCCTGTCATAAAGAGAGACGACGCGCATTTACGACGCTCAATTACGACGTGCGTTTACGACACACAATGCGTATCAAGGAAGGCCCTGTCATAAAGGAAGACGACACTCATTCACGTGTCGTAATCTTACGACACGCGTGTTAATGACACGCAATGTGTATCAAGAAAGCCTCTGTCAAGAAAGGCCATGTCATAAATGAAGATGACACACATTTTTGCGTATCATAATTTTAAATGTTTTAAAAAAAATATTATTCATAGATTTACTAATTTTCAAATTAAATAATACATTAAAAATCTCATAATACAAAATAAAATACCATAAATAACAAAGATAATTCATTTCACTAATATGTCAAATACAAATAATTATTCCAAAAGTGAGTAAATGTTATAAAAAAAATGAACTTATTTATATACAATTGCATCATCTAGCTTACTATGTGCCAACAACTCTGTGTGTGTTTACTTTTGCTTGAGTCTTGTTCCTCCAATGCTTCTAGCCATGCCAAAATATGATATCTTGAGTCTCATTTCAAGAACCAAAATCACCTTCAATTACCCAATTAAACTCTAATGTTAGTAGACTAAGAGTTCTAAAATCAAGTTTACATCCATCACCTTCAATCACCCAATTAAACTCTAGATCTTCTATTGTTTTAAAGATATTGGTGTTTGTAATCTATGAACAAAAAATGCAAAGTCCAAGGTTGACATTTACTATATAGAAAGCACAACTGGACATATGAATATATAATACGCAACATAAACATTTTCACATACTAGTTCCTGTAAAATCACCCTTCAAAGAACCAAAAAAAATATGAGATAATTATGATAAGTATCATTTTAAATAAAAAAAATTACAAATTAATATCACCGGTAACAATGTCAGGCTCCAAAACATTAAAAAAGTTATTCTACAATCTATATATACATGAAGGAAAAGATCATACTAGCCATACAAATGCATAATCCTTCATGAAGCATCTATACACCAAGCCAACTAGATAAGAATTAAAGACACTATGATGCATTATGAAATCAAATAAAAGATAAGTTAAAATGATGAACAATGAGAGTTCAGGTTAAAAACTTAGTCAAACAGTAAAATGATTGATGAAAAGTACCTTGAATTTCAACTGCTTCCTTTTTCTCTGATATGATCAAGCCATAAGCTTCTTATATGTAGTAAATTTTGTCCCTACTATCGAAAATATCCTCCTTGACAAAAAGATTTGAAAATCTTTCTTTCATCATTTCAAGCTCTAATATAACAAATTAAAATAAAAAAAATGATCAAAATTATGTGAATAAATTAATTGAATTGTAATAAAAACTCACCAAAATCAGTAGGTTTCTGATCTTGTCTGTGGTTATGCCTAATTTCACAAAATCTTGAAAAGACTTGGTTGATAAGGTGATCTTCCTGAAGTTAGCCCTTTCCGATTAAGAAATATCTCCTTTGCCAAACAGCTGCCCTATTTCCCACACCCTACACCAAAATAACGATAAACAAAAAAATTCCAAAAGTTTAAGAAATCACAAGGCTGATTGGATTGGATGAAAGCATGAGTGGTTCTGGAATCAAACCAACCTTCCAATTAAGAACATCTAACCAACCCTCAAAGTCAGCTTGATCCCAAGGGTGGGCAAGACCTTCGTTATCATTATCCTCTCCCTGAAAGATCTTTACAACTTGCATCAGTCGATGAGAACGCGTAGGGGGAAAGTGAAATCCAAGGAAAGGAAGCCGCACGACCAATCTTGTTGTGGGGAAAGATGGATTCTATGATTGGATCTAGATGGAGAGATGAAGTGTTATCAACTGACAACATATAATAATAATTATGTTTCAAACTTGAAATGAATATACCTGTTGAAGCTTAAAAGTCACACCACACTTATCAATAATAGGCAGGCAAGAAACTAACGATACTAGACTGCGAAGAACCGCTAGATCCTCCTGTCAATGAACGTTGACTCCAATGATAGTCACCATCAACAAAAAAAGAAGATACAACACTTAATACTACACCGAATTGGAGATAAATATCCTTCTTGTGAGAAACGTCATCATCATCATCATCATCATCATCATCATCATCCTGTGCATGTTTGAGAAATTTTATGAAAAAGTTATCAATCAAGGATATTTGGGCTGATCAAAGAGAAATCACTATGGACCAACCTGAGTACGGATTATCAAGTTTCCCAGGTCAAGCAAGAGTTTTGTGGGATGAAGATTGTCTGGACAATATTCAGTTGGAATGGTGATCTTGGAGGCTGCTATATCCAAGTCCAAGAAGAACCTAGTAGCAAGTTAACTCAAGTGTTACACTTTGCTTTGTAAATGAAGCATTCTTAGTTTATATGAACTGTCTATTGATGTATAAGTACAACAAAAATCACGTTATAGTTATAAGAAACATGTGCATAACCACATACACCATTATGATACATCCACATCAATCAACAACACATAACCATTCAAAAAAACAGATGGTATAATTAGAAAGAGAAACGGACGCGCCTATCATCACCTGATGCAGTAGCTGCAGATGCCATTACTGCAAGAATGTTGACAGTTTTTTTACCCTTCCAACAATCCGTTTTCCATGTTCCTATTTTTATTTCAGATAAAAAGACAAACAACGTCTGTAGTGGTCTGTGCTTTTTGCCATGTGTTTTCTTTAAAAAGTTGCTCTTGAAATGTTTATGTTTGGACACAGTCAGTTTGTTAGACTTAATAAACTACACAGTGAACCTTCTGAGACTACAGGGTTGTTTATTTTTTACTTAAACGGGACAGAATGACTTAACGAGTTCAATTTAAAATAGATGAATAGTGTGAAATTTGTTTTTTTGGAATACAAGGGTAATATGGTCATTAAGTCTCATTTAAAAAACTTATTCACTCTAGAATATAAGGGTAATATAGTCATTAACGTCACAAACCTAAAGAAGACCTTGGGTGGTGCATGGAGCATAGGATAGTAAATCAACAATCCACTCCTTGACAACGCTTTGGTACAAAGAGCGAACAAAATCTACTGAAGCGGGATCATTCACAAGAGATAAAGGTGGATCACCATTCACAGAGAGCAAAAGAGAAACTAGACAAGATGATTTCCACAGGATCTGCACCTAATAGAATGTTACTTAAAGTAAGGGCAAATTGCGGAGAATAGCAACACAATTTACTCTTTTTACCATTATAGGTAATGTAATTTATTTTTTTACAGGTGATTGCATTATATCTTGTTAGTTACCCTAAAGTAAAAGTAGAACAAAATATAAAAACTCATAAATTTGTAATACAAATGAACACTTTACCTGTAGAAATCTCACTCTCAATTGAGACAGCAGATTAACTGATACATCCTGAATGTGTTCTTTTCTAACAGACAAACTCTTTATGAGAAAGCGATCATGGACAACCAAAGTTGACTCTCTGACCTTAGCAGCATCTCGTACTAGGCTTATGAAGGGCATTAAGTTCTAATTCATCCTCTAGGAATTTTATAGAGCTCACAACATGACAAAAAAATAAATTCCCAAAATTCATGTTTTTGGTTTTGCACATTTTACAGTTTTCACAGAAGCAGAAGAGTTAAACATAACCACATGGTGCCATTAATTTCATCTGCAGATTCAAGAACATTGCAAAATGAATGTATGGAAAAAAAATGTTTATAAAAGAAAATATTGGCCCTAAAGTATTGGATTTTTAAACTATAAATGTATGTACACATAAAAACCAAGTTCATAACTCCACATTGAATAAGCACATGTGAAAGACAGAAAGAAAAGAAAACCTGAGTATCCTCAGAGAAAAAACTTATCACACTTTCAATCTTTAAGGAAATTGTCTTATTGCTAACTTTTAACCTTTTGATATCTGAGACAAATGTTGTACCAACCACAAAAGAAAATATGTGTGTCTCTACTAACTTTTGGATCAATATGAATCCTTGTAAGAATTAAAATTATTTCCTTTACCATATTTAATCACCAATTCTACATGGGTTCCAGTTGAAGGTAGGGGTAAAGATAAGTACATGAAAGGGTCAAATAAAAAAAATAAAAAAAAACTTTTCTTTTACCTTTGCATATGCAGAGTAATGGCTACCACCAGAGACGGTGATGGTTTTTTTATCGACTCTAAGAAGGGAATAACAAAAAATCATGTAAAAGAAGGAAGAACGGCAATAGGAAAAAAAGATGAATGAAACAGAAAAAAGTTGAAGAAAAATGAACCTGTAGCTAAGAAATTGAAGGTCCCTGGTGTAGCTGTGGAGTGCGACGGTCTCCAGCCAGTGGTGGCTTGGCTTCACAAGGAGGCGATGGCTAATGGCGGCGAGCAGAGAGGACTCGGCGGTTGAGGAGCCAACGATCGAGATAAGCAGATGAAGGGTCTGTGAAAAGTGTCATTGTAGAATATGGAGTGTGATATGTTGGATTAGGGTTTTAAGAGAGAAGGAATCCAAGTAATTTAGGGTGAGTGTAATTATCGATGGGTAGAAGGGGTCTGTGGAGAGAAGGAGGGAGAGAATTAAGGCGGATTCGGTGGGTGGAGAGAGTACAGAGGTAGAGGAAGGCGAATTGTGATTTTAGGGTTCAATGGTGGTGGCGGTGGCTTAGAGTTTGCAGAGAGAATGGAGGGATGGAAAGCAGGTCGTGGGTGGGGGTAAAGATGTAGAGGAGAAGGCGGTAGGTGATTTAGATGCAAAATGGTGATGATCAATGCGTTTCTTTTTTTAGAGAGAGAGAGAGAGAGAGAGAGAGTGAGAGAGAGAGAGAGAGGACTTGCTTAAAGGATTATTAGGGGCTTTTTGGTAGAGGATTTTAGAAGAAGAAGGAGATGCATCGGCGAGCTGTTTAATTTTTTGGTATTTTCATTTCCCCCTAAGAAAACGCGCCTTCCTAAAGAAAAATATAAAGCAACTGTTTTAGACGACGCCCTTTTTTATGATAGGTGCCTTTCGTGTTTTTAATTTTTTTGTTAGACACTATTTTTAGGGCACGCACAAATGCGTGCCCTCTATCTTTCAAATTTTGCAAAACTGACATTGTTTTTTAGGGCACGCACAAATGCGTGTCCTCTATCAACGAGTGTTATTGTGTGCACGTCATTAAAGGGCTGTTTTCTAGTAGTGATTCTTTCAGAATAATATACATTGCAAGTTTAAAGATGATTATTAATGTTGGTTTGTAGAAATTATTGTTTTATTCTATTT
Organism: Lactuca saligna; assembly: GCF_052625555.1. NCBI lineage: Eukaryota > Viridiplantae > Streptophyta > Magnoliopsida > Asterales > Asteraceae > Lactuca > Lactuca saligna. The sequence goes on from NC_136420.1 coordinate 165,621,288, forward strand.
AATGTACTAAATTTTTTATATTTGAAAGTTGATTATGTTTTCCTTGTGAATTTAGGTTTTGAAGAGGTTGACATTAATGTGGAAAATGAAGAAAACATGGAGAACAATATTGTTTTCTAAGAGAATGTATTATGTCAGAATGTATTCTGTCAGAATAAAGTAGTATTTTTGTTAGATTTTGATGTTTTATTTTTCTTTTTTAACAATTTTTAGTTTTAATCATTAAGAATAAATGTAATCCTTAAACCATTATTGGTTATAATTTTTTTAGAATGATTGTAATAATTATTTAGTCTTTTTGTTTATGATGAATGTAAATAGTGATTCTTAAAGAATAAAATCCATATTATTTAGAAAATGTTATTCTTGATAATATGTTGTATAATTCCTTAAGCATGTTTAATATAAAAAGTATTTTGAGTGAAACAATATTCTGCAAGAATAAAAAACAAATATATTTACTAGTTTATTGTTGACTTTTTGTCATTCTGACAGAATTAAATCGGTTATTATTAAAAATAATACTACAAATTAATTAGAAATATTTTAAAAAATTCAGATTTTTTAAAAATAAGAGAATTAATGATCAATTAAAATCCAAAAAATTCATTTTTTAAATAAGTTAATTAACCAAAATACCCTTTTGCTGAAATTTGTGTGGTTATACGATACATGCTACCATATTGTAATATCATAGACCCTCAAATCATAATTGTTGATTCTATTCATCCGATGGTCTAGATCTGTGCATTCTGGCACATAGTAGTTAGTAATAACAAAATAACCTAAGCCTATATATATATATATATATATATATATATATATATATATATATATATATATATATATATATATATATATATATATATATATATAGAGAGAGAGAGAGAGAGAGAGAGAGAGATGAGGGTTCAATTGAGAAAAAAAGATTGAGAATGGAGGAATCATTCTCAGCCAATCATTTAGTTAGTATCTTAACATAAAATATACGGTGACAAACTTGTAAATATCATATGATATCCTTCAATCACAGATACATAACTATAGATAATTTGATAACAATTCAAATTCATTACTACTCCATCGTTCATCATCTAAATTTCTTCTCCAACCTTCAACGATCATCTAGATTTCTTCAATTAAATCATCGATCAACATGACCCAGTGTCAAGTAATCATCCATCTTCGTCACAAACACGTTCATCAACATCATTCAACAGTAGATAAAAAAAATTCGTTTTTTGTTCTTTAAATCCAACCTTTAATTATGCTTGAATACGAGCATATCTTCAGCATCTACAATTAATTATACTCGCAGTGTCATTAGATCAATGTAATCAATAATTAACAACAGATTCACTTCATATCATTCATTCAATATCGATCATCAAAAAAAACTTTGAAATTAATGTTAGAAAAACATCAAATCATTTTTTTAAAAAATATCATTCTCTATCAATCTACTATTTTGTAAGTTTTAAATAGTAAAAGTATCATGTGGTTCACATTTTTTAAAAAGCTTACCTGTATGCACTCCAATTGTTTAATGAAATGCCTAAACTAAATTACCACGTTATATTCACATATGAATATGTTTTCGCACCTTAATCATTATATGATTATTAAAACACAAAACAAATATACAATTTTTTATATTATTCATATGTGAATAACATATAAAAATTATATATATATATATATATATATATATATATATATATATATGTCTGTGAATATACCTTGTAATATTCATATGTGAATAAACTGTGTAATATTCACATATGCATATACCATCTAATATTCATAAGTGAATATATCATCTAATACTTACAAGTGAAAATACTATGTAATATTCACAAGTGAATAAATCGTTTAATATTTAAATATGAATATATTATATCATATTCACAAGTGCATATACTATATATTATTAATATGTGAATATACTGTGTAATATTCATGAATGAATATACCATGTAATATTTAGATGTGACTAGAATGTGTAATATTTACAAGTAAATACCATATAATACTCACATGTGAATCTACCATATAACATTCATATGTGAATATATTATGTAATATTCATTTGTGAATATACCATGTATTATCACATGTAAATATACACTATAAACAACATACATCATATAATATTCACATATGATTATACATTTGAATATACCATGTGATAAATAGAATGTGATAAATCGCTATTACTATGAACTAAAAGTATATTTTTAACATTTTTTTATGTGTATTTACATGTTTTTCAGGTATCGTTATAACTTAATAAAAGAATAACATTTCAATCAATGGTTGGTTCATATCCCGGTGGTTGACGATTGGTTGACGTAATTGAGAAGATATCATTGACGAAGACAATATGCTTTTAAATTTACGTGTAAATGTTATATAATTTAATATATTCTTCATTTTGATCGTGTTAAATTCAAATGCAAATGATATTCATTAACTAATACAATGTTGTTTGTCTTAGTATAACGTTGATTTTACATGTAAAATAATATAGTTACAATATACAAAAAAATTATTCACAAACAAATTCTTATAGTGCATTATTTTTTTTTATATAAAGGTTGTATTCACAAAATAAATCAACATGTATAGTTTATTCACATAAATAAAAATAACAGATTACAATTGAAACAACCCGAAATTTCCGTACCACTTCTTGTAACTCTTTCGTAGTTCAATTCAAGCAACCAATCGTCGTTTCCAAATTCGATTCCGATTTTCTTGTTTAATTAAGTCATTAGCTTGTACGTATCTAAAATGACTTAATGGGTGTCTTAATACATTTAGAAATCATTTTAACACCCCATATTAGTGATCGGAATATTTCTAGAATTTACCATATCGGGTTACGGCAACCTAATCAGGTACGACCAAAAGCCTCGCCTAACGCCAGTATCGGGTAGAATTCCACCGTGTCCAAAACATAGACACTATATAATGTGTTCTAAGCCTTCATTTGAAGCTTTTGCCTTCATCTCACTACTCTCTCTCTGACCTCTCTCCTTATCCAAATTAAAGGTCCAAAAACAAAGATTTAAGGCTCCAAATCAAAGAGGTAACATCCCTAACTTGTTATCTAACCTCTTTAGCCTTCAAATTGATGTTTAAATTAGGATTTAGGACCTGGAACATGAGTTTACGGCCAAGGATGAATCTTGGGCCATAAACACACAATAATGGGGTTTTTGAGCCATTTAACCCTTCCAAATCATAGTTGGGACTTAGATACGACCTTGAGGCTTGCAAACCTGGAGTTGGAACACCTTAAACATACATTTTGAGGGACAAACAAGAGTTTACGGCCAAGGCATGTGCTTGGGCCGTAAACTTCTCAAAAATGGGGATTTAACACCTTAAAACATGTCAAAATGCCTTGTAACTTAACCAAAAGCCTTGTGGTAAATCCTAGATCCATCTAAAAATAGTTTGGGGGTTTGTAACATATCAAAAATGCCACATATAGGAGTTTACGGCCTAGGCACATATCCTTTGGCCGTAAACTCATAAAACGATGCCAAATCATGCCCCTAATTCACCCAAAGGCTTGGAAAAATTTCTAGAATTATATGTGATTGTTTTAAGTGTCAAAAATTAATAATTCATGAACATGGGAGAGTTTATGGACATGGTATGTATACTTGGGCCGTATACTCCCAATTTGATGTTAAATGATGCCCAAAAGTGATACAAAACCTTGGAAAATTAATTAGAATCACATGTGATTGCTCCTTGTGCCTCAAATAAATTTTCCTTAACCAGAGGAGAGTTTACGGTCGTAAACTCCAAGTTTAGAGCCATGAACTCCTTCTTAAATGGTATCAATCCATTCAAACCATTTCAAGGCATTTTAGTAAGTCATTCCAACAATCCCCAAGTCCAAATTAGCCATTAAACCCTCAAAACCACACCGACATGAGTTTACGGCCGTGAACTCATGTATGTATGTGTTATGTGGTTGTAAACTCACTTAAATGTTTACTCTTGGGGAGTAATCTCAAGTCCCAAGTCCCTAGTACCAATACACATCCGTAGATGTCACCCGGGTCACTCCAAACGCTCATTTTGAGGTGTTTAACCTCGTTGGAGTGTAATGTTCCATATAATTAGTGAATGTATCTCTAATTAGATATATATGGACATTATTACATTTTACATAGGGACATCGCGAATACTCAAGCCTCGAACCCACGTCTAGTGTCAGAAACCGTTGAAATTTCTAGTCTGGTGAGTTCATACCCCTACCCTTTTTCACTGTTTTCACTATTTTTAGGGGGAAACACAAGCAAAGTACAAGGGATTACTTGTACTCAAAAATATGTTTTCATGTGTGTGTTTCACATTTTATATGCTTTTAACTCTGATTGGTACAACTGATAACCATTTGAACATGCAGATCACGTAACATATATTTGTGAAATAGGTTTTAAACTGCTATGTTTTACATATATTTCACAAATGGTTTTCCACATTTTATCAGTTAAAAGCATGGTATCAGAACACTTGAACATAATACTTGTCCATTGTTTTGTCCTCAGTAACACTCCACATATATACGCGAGTGGAGGACTATCATATTATTACTTGTAAATTTGTTAATCCTATATGATTAGAGACACGTCCTCGACGAACATTCCACAGAGATACGCGAGTGGAGGACTACAACCGTAACCAGAATCTCTGGGATTTAGAGAGCATGACTTGAGTGTATAGATCTACACAGGGCTGACTACCCCACACCTGGTTGCTAGCTACAGCCGAATCGAAAAGGTTCAAGGGTGACGAAAGTCATAAGTATGTGGACTACTTATTGCCACAGGTTTAGTCCATCGTATGGTTATGGAACTCGCAATTAGGATAACAAAGATTTACTTATAGTAATAACGAACAACTTAATACATCTTTCACATGCGGTAACCTACATTCAGGAAAGTATGGGACTTTCCTGGGAAACCTTGTACATAACCCAGCCTAACATGAATACATCTTTTACATAAGGTAACCAACATTCAGGAAAGTATGGGACTTTCCTGGGGAAACATTTACATAACCAGAAAGGATAACAAACCGGATAATTGTACATCTTTCACAATTGATAAGATACAAATCAAGAAAGTATGGGACTTTCCTGGGAATACATTGGTACATAACCAGAACAGTACGTCAATCCAGATAACCTAACTATATATCTTTGCAAGAGAAAACATGTTTTTCAGTGTACGACTTTACTTTACATGTTGACAAACGATAACCAACCTTTTTAAGAAAATATGGGATTTTCTTGGTGTGCGTAACATTTCAGAAACAGAAAGGAAACTTGAACAGTTTCACAAACATAAACCGCTTATGAACTCACCAGCGTTATGTTGATTTTCAAACCGCTTGTGTTCTCAGGTCAGCGTTAGAACAAGTACTCGAAGATCCTTTTGCCAGAAGACGGAGTTTTCAAAAGACCCGTTTCATTTCGTTCATATATATATATATTATGTATCACCACTGTAAAAACTTTACTTTTGAAACAACTGTAAAACTTTTCTTATGAAATGTAATGGTTGTTTTACTTTACTTACTATGTGCATTGGATTTGATACTCAACGTGGAGTCAACCCCGAAAATGTTTCCGCCTTCGGTTTTCGGGATGTGACAGATTGGTATTAGAGCCCTTGTTTATAGTGAATGAAGTATAACAAACCTTACATGGTATAAAACTATAAACACTAAAGGGCCTAAGTGCTCTGAATTAAAAGTATCTTGAAACAACAAGTATTTTCAAAAGTATACAAGTATGCCGAACCGTCGTGATCCGTAACTACAAGTAGAACAGAACATAAGTAATTGGGTGTTGTGTACTACGGTTAAACTTGGGAAATTATGTAGTCGTGTCTAGGGTCCATATAGCCTGGCCAACTATATTCATTCGAGACACGGCCAACATGTTCTTGGGAGTGACTGTGGTGCGCGACATGCCTAAAACTTACCCTAATACCGCAAACATCGAACCATTGTCGTAAACAAATCATGAAATACTATGGGAGTATTTCTCGATCCAATCCTCTGTAGAAATCCTTATTCAATTGGCGTTTTGTGATCATTCTTAGCGATAAATTATCTGTGTTGATAACTCTTTCCTGCTTTATCGCTTATTCGGAACATATAACTGCCATATCTATCGATTCAATGTAGAGGACTTACCATCCTCTCTCTTTCTTGATCTTATTTGATCAAGATGCCTCCCCAGCTCAAAGAACAACAACAATCCTTCTTCACCACCACCTCCTCCCCAATTTGACCTTGCATCGCTCCAGACAGTCTTGACTGCTGCAATGGTGGCAGGCATGTCACAAGTAAACCCTGGTGGCTCAGGAGGTGGTCCCCAATCCCAGAACCCCGAAGATAGCTAAGGACACCAAAAAGGGGGTTCCTATAAGGATTTCATGAACGCGAAACCAACATCCTTCAATGGTGCTGGAGGTGTCATTTCCTTGTCCTGATGGTTTGAGAAAATCGAATCCATCTTTGAAATTTGTGCCTGTGCGGAGTTCGATAAAGTTAAATTCACAGCCTGTACCTTCGTCGATAAAGCCTTGACTTGGTGGAATGGCCGAGTCAAATCTCTGACCTTAACCATAGCCAATGTCATGGGCTGGGAAGCCATGAAGGAACTCCTCATAGCTGAGTACTGTCCCCGTGGTGAAATGCAGAAACTAGAGCACGAGCTCTGGAACCTCAAGATGAAGGGTTCCGACATTGCTGCATACACTTCCCGATTCGATGATCTCACACTTCTCTGCCCGGGATTAGTCACTCCTGAAAACAAAAAGATCAAAAGGTTCATTTGGGGGTTATCCCAACCGACAAAGAGTCATGTTTTGGCTGCCCGTCCGGATACCTATGATAGTGCCAAGACTTTAGCCCAAACCCTGATTGATCATAACGATGATGTTAAGGAAATCACTACCACTTCTGAGCCGACTCAAAGGAGTGGTGAAAAGAGAAAATTCTGGAAGAAGAAGAAGGGTCAATCTTCTCAAGGATCTTCCAAGAAACAGCAGACAATAGCAGTCCATGCTGCTACTATTCCTGTTGCTGCTACTTCTGTTGTGGGATCCACAGCTCCAACTCCTACCAGTAGATATGCTGGTAATCTTCCTCTGTGTGAAAAATGAAAATACCATCACAATCCTGGCCCCTACCGAGAACTATCTTGTACCAACTATGGTAAGAAAGGACACACAGTTCGATTCTGCAAAACTCCAACCCAATCAGCCAACCAATCATCTGGAGCAGGCGTTAATCAAGCTTGCTACAACTGTGGAGAGGTTGGGCACTTTAAAAGGAACTGTCCCAAGAAGTCAACTGCTGATAACACCGGAAGGGTTCTAACCATGGGACGGGAGGAAGCAGTTGCCGATCCCACTGTTGTTTCGGGTACGTTCCTTCTCGACAACTCATATGCTAGTATTCTTTTCGATTCGGGTGCTGAAAGAAGTTTTGTTAGTCATGCATTCAAACGTAATCTAAAACGTAATCCCCAACCACTAACTGAATCGTTTACCGTCGAGTTGGCTAACGGTGAGAAAGAAAGCGCCACCGATGTATTCATAGGTTGTACGCTTACCCTAAATGACCATCATTTCCTATAGATCTCATGCCAGTTTCCATTAAGAGCTTTGATGTTATCATTGCCATGGATTGGCTGAGTCCCAATCATGCTGATATCCTTTGTTACGAAAAAGCCATCCGTCTCAACCTTCCCTCGGATCAAACTCTCGGAATCTATGGCGATAAACCCAGTTCCAATCTTCGTATCATTTCCTGCATCAAAGCTCGGAAGCTCCTACGAAAGGAGTGCATTGCATTTTTAGCCCATGTAATCAACGAGAAACAAGAAGTTAAAGACCTCGCGAGCATGCCCAAAGTCTGTAACTTTCCTGATGTGTTTCCCGAAGAGTTTCCAGGAACTCCTCCCGAGCGTCAGGTCGAGTTTCGTATTGACCTAATTCCTGGAGCTACTCCCGTAGCGAAGTCTCCGTATCGTTTAGCTCCAGCAGAAATGCAGGATTTATCCAGTCAACTCAATGAGTTGCTCAGTAAAGGATTCATTAGACCGAGTTCCTTACCCTGGGGAGCTCCAGTACTGTCTGTCAAGAAGAAAGATGGATCCTTTCGAATGTGTATCGACTATCGTGAGTTGAACAAGTTGACCGTTAAGAACCGATATCCTCTTCCGCGAATAGATGACCTCTTTGATCAATGTTAGGGAGCCAGCTACTTCTCAAAGATAGACCTTCGGTCAGGGTACCATCAGTTATGAGTTCAGGAGAATGATGTTTCCAAAACAGCTTTTAGGACTTGGTATGGACACTACGAGTTCGTAGTGATGCCCTTCGGTCTAACCAATGCACCGGCTGTGTTCATGGACCTGATGAACCGGGTGTGCCGTCCCTTCTTAGACTAGTTCGTCATCATGTTCATTGACGACATCCTCGTCTACTCCTGAAGCGAAGAAGACCACAAACAACACTTGAGACTAGTGTTGGAGACCCTTAGATCCGAGAAGCTATAAACGAAATTCTCCAAGTGTGAATTATGGATACGGAAGGTAACTTTCCTCGGTCATGTGGTAAGCGAGGAGGGTATTCACGTGGATCCTTCCAAGATTAAAGCGATAGAGAATTGGTCGGCACCAAAGACACCCACAGAAATTCGTCAATTCTTGGGTCTCGCCGGCTATAATCGGAGATTCATTCAGAATATTTCAAAAATCACCAAACCCTTAACCACTCTAACACAGAAAGGTGTACCCTTTTCTTGGAGTGATAAACAAGAAACTGCATTCCAAACGTTGAAGAGAGCCTTATGCAGCGCGCCTGTTCTATCCCTACCCGAACGGACAGAGGAATTCGTTGTCTACTGCGATGCGTCTAATCAAGGCTTAGGCTGTGTGCTTATGCAAAGAGAAAAAGTGATTTCTTATGCCTCAAGACAGCTGAAAGCACACGAGGTCAACTATACCACACATGACTTGGAACTAGGAGCCGTAGTCTCTGCATTGAAGATTTGGAGACATTATCTCTACGGAACCAAGTGCACGATCTTCACTAATCACAAGAGCCTGCAGCACATCTTTGATCAGAAAGACTTGAACATGAGGCAACGATGATGGGTAGAACTACTCAGTGATTATGAGTGTGAAATTCGTTAACATCCCGACAAGGCCAATGTGGTAGCAGATGCCCTTAGCTGAAAGGAAAGTGCAGGCCACAAAGTGAAGAATCAGACGATGACTATCCATTCCAACTTACCCATGCAAATCCGAGAAGTCCAGTTAGAAGCCCTCAAACCCGAGAACGTGTTGATCGAAACCTTGAGAGGAATGGAAAAGAAACTTGGGATCAGAGGTGACAGAGTCTATTGTTTCATGGATCGGATCTGGATTCCAAAGTCCGGAGGATTCAGGGAAATTGTCATGGGGGAAGCACACAAAACCAAATACTCCGTTCACCCAGGTTCAGACAAGATGTACCTGGATCTCAAGAAACAATATTTGTGGCCAAACATGAAAGCTGAGATAGCTACGTTCGTGGGCAAGTGTCTGACTTGCGCCAAAGTCAAAGCTGAGCACCAGAAACCCTCGGGTCTGCTCCAACAGCCCGAGATCCTCGAATGGAAATGGGAGATGATTACCTTCGTCACCAAACTACCCAAGTGTTCTAGTGAGTACGATACCATTTCGGTAATTGTCGATCATTTGACAAAGTCCGCTCATTTCATTCCGATCAAAGAATCATACAAAATGGAAAGACTCGCGCGAATCTACATCCAGGAGGTAGTTCGACTACATGGTGTACCTGCATCCATTATCTCTGATCGAGATAGCAGGTTTACCTCCAAATTCTGGCAGTCCCTTCAGAAAGCCCTTGGAACCAAACTAGATATGAGCATGACATATCATCCTCAGACCGATGGACAGAGTGAGAGAACAATCCAAACCCTGGAGGACATGCTTAGAGCATGTGTCATTGAGTTTGGAAAGTCGTGGGACACACATCTACCTTTGATCGAGTTCTCATACAACAACAGTTACCACACCAGCATTAGGGTTGCCCCGTTTGAAGCCCTATACGGTTGCAAGTGCAGATCCCCTCTGTGCTGGGCCGAGGTGGGGGATACACTGTTAGCCAAGAGTCGAGTCCCCGATAGTGCTCTCACTGGTCTTGAACTCATCCGTGAAACCACTGAGAAGATCATCCAAATCCGATAACGACTGAAAGCTTCACGTGATCGCCAGAAGAGTTATGATGATAACCGTCGGAAACCACTGGAATTCCAGGTTGGAGACCGTGTCCTGTTGAAGGTCTCGCCCTGGAAAGGCACAGTACGCTTTGGTAAGTATGGGAAACTTAATCCGAGGTACATTGGACCCTTCGAGATCCTCTCCAGGATCGGTCCGGTTGCCTATAAACTTCGTTTACCTCACGAACTCAGTAACATTCATCCTGTCTTCCATGTTTCAAATCTCAAAAAGTGCCTATCCGATGAAACCCTAACAATTCCCATAGACGAGATCGATATTAATGAAAACCTCAACTTTGTGGAGGAACCGATCGAAATCATGGATCGAGAAGTCAAACGTACAAAGCAAAGTCGCATCCCGTTAGTGAAGGTTCGCTGGAATGCCAAGCGGGGACCGGAATTCACTTGGGAGCGGGAAGACTCAATGAAACAGAAGTATCCACAACTCTTTCCAGATCCATGATTTGTATCTTGTCTCGTGATTTTAACTTTGAATTTTGGGACGAAATTCCCTCTAACGGGGGGATAATGTAACAACCCGAACTTTCCGTACCACTTCTTGTAACTCTTTCATAGTTCAATTCAAGCAACCAATCGTCGTTTCCAAATTCGATTTCGATTTTCTTGTTTAATTAAGTCATTAGCTTGTACGTATCTAAAATGACTTAATGGGTGTCTTAATACATTTAGAAATCATTTTAACACCCCATATTAGTGATCGGAATATTTCTAGAATTTACCATATCGGGTTACGGCAACCTAATCGGGTACGACCAAAAGCCTCGCCTAACGCAAGTATCGAGTAGAATTCCACCGTGTCCAAAACTTAGACACTATATAATGTGTTCTAAGCCTTCATTTGAAGCTTTTGCCTTCATCTCACTACTCTCTCTCTAACCTCTCTCCTCATTTAAATTAAAGGTCCAAAAACAAAGATTTAAGGCTCCAAAATCAAAGAGGTAACATCCCTAACTTGTTATCTAACCTCTTTAGCCTTCAAATTGATGTTTAAATTAGGATTTAGGACCTAGAACATGAGTTTACGGCCAAGGATGAAGCTTGGGCCGTAAACACACAATAATGGGATTTTTGAGCCATTTAACCCTTCCAAATCATAGTTGGGACTTAGATACGACCTTGAGGCTTGCAAACCTGGACTTGGAACACCTTAAACATACATTTTGAGGGACAAACAAGAGTTTACGGGCAAGGCATGTGCTTAGGCCGTAAACTTCTAAAAAATGGGGATATAACACCTTTAAACATGTCAAAATGCCTTGTAACTTAACCAAAAGCCTTGTGGTAAATCCTAGATCCATCTAAAAATAGTTTGGGGGTTTGTAATATATCAAAAATGCCACATATAGGAGTTTACGGCTTAGGCACATACCCTTTGGCCGTAAACTCTTAAAACCATGCCAAATCATGCCCCTAATTCACCCCAAAGGCTTGGAAAAATTTCTAGAATTACATGTGATTATTTTCAGTGTCAAAAATTAATAATTCATGAACATGGGAGAGTTTACGGCCATGGTATGTATACTTGGGCTGTATACTCCCAATTTGATGTTAAATGACGCCCAAAAGTGATACAAAACCTTGGAAAATTAATTAGAATCACATGTGATTGCTCCTTGTACCTCAAATCAATTTTCCTTAACCAGAGGAGAGTTTACGGTCGTAAACTCCAAGTTTAGAGCCATGAACTCCTTCTTAAATGGTATCAATCCTTTCAAACCATTTCAAGGCATTTTAGTAAGTCATTCCAACAATCAATAAGCCATTAAACCCTCAAAACCACACCCACATGAGTTCACGGACGTGAACTCATGTATGTATGTGTTATGTGGTTGTAAACTCACTTAAATCTTTACTCTTGCGGATTAAACTCAAGTCCCAAGTCCGTAGTACCAATACACGTCCGTAGATGTCACCCGGGTCACTCGAAACGCTCATTTTGAGGTGTTTAACCTCGTTGGAGTGTAATGTTCCATATAATTAGTGAATGTATCTCTAATTAGATATATATGGACATTATTACATTTTACATAGGGACATCATGAATACTCAAGCCTCGAACCCACGTCTAGTGTCAGAAACCGTTGAAATTCCGAGTCTGGTGAGTTCATACCCCTACCCTTTTTCACTATTTTCACTGTTTTCAGGGGGGGAACGCAAGCAAAGTACAAGGGATTACTTGTACTCAAAAATATGTTTTCATGTGTGTGTGTTTCACATTTTATATGCTTTTAACTCTGATTAGTACAACTGATAACCGTTTGAACATGCAGATCACGTAACATATATTTGTGAAATAGGTTTTAAACTGCTATGTTTTACATATATTTCACAAATGGTTTTCCACATTTTATCAGTTAAAAGCATGGTATCAGAACATTTGAACATAATACATGTACATTGTTTTATCCTCAGTAACACTTCACATATATACGCGAGTGGAGGACTATCATATTATTACTAGTAAATCTGTTAATCCTGTATGATTGGAGACACGTCCTCGGCGAACACTCCACAGAGATACGCGAGTGGAGGACTACTCCGTAACTAGAATCTCTGGGATTTAGAGAGCGTGACTTGAGTGTATAGATCTATACGGGGCTGACTACCCCACACCTGGCTGCTAGCTACAGCCGAACCGAAAAGGTTCAAGGGTGACGAAAGTCATAAGTATGTGGACTGCTTATTGCGACAGGTTTAGTCCATCGTATGGTTATGGAACTCGCAATTAGGATAAAAAAGATGTACTTATAATAATAACGAACAACTTAATACATCTTTCACATGCGGTAACCTACATTCAGGAAAGTATGGGACTTTCCTGGGAAGCCTTGTACATAACCCAGCCTAACATGAATACATCTTTTAGATATGGTAACCAACATTCAGGAAAGTATGGGACTTTCCTGGAGAAACATTTACATAACCAGAAAGGATAACAAACCGGATAACTGTACATATTTCACAATTGATAACATACAAATCAAGAAAGTATGGGACTTTCCTGGGAATACATTGGTACATAACCAGAACAATACGTCAATCCAGATAACCTAACTATATATCTTTGCAAGAGAAAACATGTTTTTCAGTGTACAACTTTACTTTACATGTTGACAAATGATAACCAACCTTTTTAAGAAAATATGGGATTTTCTTGGTGTGCATAACATTTCAGAAACAGAAAGGAAACTTGAACAATTTCACAAACATAAACCGCTTATGAACTCACCAGCGTTATGCTGATTTTCAAACCGCTTGTGTTCTCAGGTCAGCGTTAGAACAGGTACTCGAAGATCCTTTTGCCAGAAGACGGAGTTTTCAGAAGACCCGTTTCATTTCGTTCATATATATATATATATATATATATATATATATATATATATATATTATGTATCACAACTGTACAAACTTTACTTTTGAAACAACTGTAAAACATTTCTTATGTAATGTAATGGTTGTTTTACTTTACTTACTATGTGCATTGGATTTGATACTCAACGTGGAGTCAACCCCGAAAATGTTTCCGCCTTCGGTTTTCGGGGTGTGACAACAATGATGTTTTTACAAGTGTGATTGAAAGGACCTTAGATCAATCGATTTGAAAGGAACTTAGATCAATCGATTTATCAAACAATGACTAATAATAAGAATAGAACAACGAAATATCACAAAGAGCTTTCACTAAGAATGATAATCTCACAAAGAGATTATTGTTCGCACAAAGCGACTATTTGGGTTTGTGAAAGACAACCCCTTCACAAACCCGTACAAAAGATTATATAGAACTATTATAGACAATCACTACAAATCAGGGAAGTTCCAGCTAACTAATATATGATAACTATGGAAACAAGATAAATACTAAATCTGTTACATATAAGACAATATATATACTCAACAACTTTTATGCTGACACTAATGCTGATGCTGACACTGATGCTGATGGATCAGTGTCAAACATCATCAAATTATAAGGTTCGACCTTACAATCTCCCCCAATATGATGATGTTCAAAACAACAGCTATACGAGAACACCTCTAGACAAAAATTCTTCATACTCAGCTTCAACTTCTATTTTCACAGGCCAGTAAGGACTATCCAACAGCTCCTGTCTTCTATTCAGCAGCTCCATAGCTATCAGTATGTGAAACTCTCCAGATAGATCTTGATGACTCATGCACATTTGTCTTAAGCCAACAAGATGTGTTGTTGGAGCTCTTGGAATTTCTGTGGTGCGCTGAAAGCACATTCTTCTGTTTTTATCGAGATAAAACATTCCATGTTCAGGAACAGAGATAAACTTATGTTGAACCGGCTCAACACCGATAGGAAGAGAGTTGTTTATTCCTGCACCACCAAAATTTAGAACCAACACATCTTCACTATCAACTTGAAATATGGTCCTTCGGATTCTAGGAGCTGAGGAACTTTGGCCTTGCTGCTGAGAGTGTTGTATAGGAACAAGATCCAAGCGCTGAACTTTCTTGATCAGTAGATGGAGAGCACATGTCAGTTCTGAAGAGAGAGCTGAAGTTTGCTTGGATGCTAATTCGAGCAATTCCATCCATTCAGAATATCTGTATTTGATCAGCTCATCCCTATTGACAACTTCAGTGTATGGATGTTGAGGACCTTGACGAGTGATCAGCAATGTAAGAATTTTCTCATTACGAGGTTTAGAAGCTTTAACTTTGATGATTTTGTCACTGCTCACTCATCGTTTAAGAACATCTTGAAACCTCTTTCGATCAATCCTGTCTAGAACATTTTCAGTTCTTGACTTGCTGCTATTGGGAGGAGGCTGGGAAGATTTGGATTTGCACTGATATTCTAAGAAATTCTGCATCTGAGCTTCAAAGGATGCTTTGGCCTGAAGTTAATGTTGAATGAGGGATTCATCAGCTTGAGCAATATTCTTTAGAAGCTGAGCTTGATTGGCTTCATCAAGAATTTGCTTAACTTGATCAGGAGACATGTTCCATTCAGCTGCCAAGTTGGATATGCTGACGATGGACATATGTTTGTTGCTAGGAAGAGAAGTATCAGTGTGTGAAGATGCCAATTTAGTATCTGATGCCTTGTGCTTGCGAGATAGAGGTTGAGTATCCTCACTAGCTACATCTGAATCTTCTCCTTGGACTGGCATAATGGGATCAATGAATTTCATATCTAGCATTTGACATTCATCATCATGTTCATCTTCATTATCCTCAGAGGCTTCTCCTTGAGCTGGAATAGTGGGATCAATGAAGTTCATGTACAGCATCTGACACTCATCATCATATTCATCATCATGCTCACTATCTTCAGCAATCTGTTCAGTATCTGCTGGTCTATCTGACTCGTCAGCAGCTGGTCTATCAGACTCGTGCATCGGCTGTGGTGGCTCAGTCTGAACTAAAGTGTTGTCCGCAGATTCAAGCTCAACAGATTCAGTGTCTCCCTCTTTTGGATCATCATCAGTGTCTCCCCGTTTTTGATCATCATCATTGTGTGGGCCAGGGGAAGGAGTTGGCAAGAGAACTCCCTTCAGCTGATGTACATCGGCCTCAATTCGTAGAAGACGTTGACTCATGTCCCGAGTCAGTGTCAGAAGCTCATTAAATTCTAAGGCTGGTATATGAAGGAATGAAGTACCTGGAACTTCTTGTGAGTGAGGTTGCTCCCCCAGAGAAGGTTGGTCCCCCTGGGATGGGTTCTCCCCGTGGGATGGTTGCTCCTCCTGAGATGGTGGCTCCCCCTGGGATGGTTGCTCCACCTGAATTAGTGGCTTCCCTTGAGCTGAGTGAACTCTCTCAGTGACAAAGAGAGTATGATGAGAAAGTTAAGGGGAGAGATGACCAGCATCCTGTGATTCAGCTACTTGATCAACATGATCTTCGTTGTTACCATCAGCTCCTTCATCAGTATCAGCGGTTAGTGAAGGAACAGTATATGGATTTGCAATCCATTCTCTCATCCGATCAGAGATGCCGATGTCAGTTTCCAACGGATCATCCTGATACATTCGTATTGACATGTGTGGGCATTGGATGGGGTTTCCAGAGTGTGAGTAGTAAGCTTCATCGAAAAATTTATCTAGCACAAGAGCAATCCAGCGTGGAAAGGGGACATGATCAGTGCGTGCATTTGCACGAAGAAGTTGAACAAGTTGATCAAAGAAGAAAGCCCCATAATCAAGTCGTTTGTTGAGAAGAAGGGAACAGACGACTTGTTGCTCATAAGTGCTCAGTTGATCACCACTGCGAGATTTGTGACCCACAAATTTGCATAGAGCATCGGTGAAGAACTTCCATCCTAGAGTCATACATTGATGCAGAATGAGAGCTGATCGAGTACCAGCCTTTGAGTGATCATATCCCAGTTGATCAAAGAGACGTCGACAGCGTTCAATAGGTGGAAGCTCAGAGAAGGGTTCAAAGATTGGTAACCTGAGCACAACACTGAGGAGGTCAACGGTAATAAATACTGAGTGTCTTCCATGGCCAATAGTCCCAGAGATGACGTTGTTTTCATCATTAATTGTTGTAGTGTAGTAGAACTCACAGACTTGTTCAGGAAAGAACTCTGATGGAACGTCACTGATTGCGCATCGGAGTCGGCAGGAGACTAAGAAATTAACAAAATCATCAAGTCCAAGACCTCTATGAACATCTGGAATATCAGTGTTGAAAACTACGTTGGTGGCTTTGATGTATATGGAAAGAGGAGGAGAGTTTGGAGCTGGGACGACTCTTCTTGAAGTGGAGGAGAAGGTGAACAGTGACGCCGCCATTGAAGAAGTTTAGGATTCTAGGGTTTTTTTTTGTTTTTTTTAAGAGAGTGAGAAGATTGGAGGAAGGTAAAGAGGTTTGGGTGAAGATGTGAAAAGGTTTAAATAAGGAATGAAACGGTAAAAAGTCATGATTATCATTAGCGAAAATAACTGCGTATCTTGCCAGACTGTCAAATCAAAAAAATAGCCATTGGGTAAATAGAGCCATTGTACCAAAGAGGAAACGACAATCAGTGACTGCGGAAGCGCTGAGATTGCTATCACGGAAAGTTACATGTTGCAAGATAGTTTGTCGTCAATTCAAGGTAGAACTTGCTTGTTTAGGGTTAGCAAGGTGATTGGTGCGTGTGATAGATACTAGTTTAATTATCTAAGCATCGGCACAGAGTGTCGAGTCTTTATCAGTGAGTGGTATTTCTTACTAAATCATTAGACACTGAGTGAGAAGAAGGTGAAGAGAGGATTGTTGCGTGTGATAGACACTGGTGTTTTGGTCTAACCATCGGCAAAGATTGTTAGATTCTCATCAGCATGTGTTTTGTCACACCGAATCACATAATTAGTGTAAGATTGGTAAGAGTGGATAATTGCGTGTGATAGAACTTGGTGTTTTGTCTAACCATCGGCAAAGACTGTTAGATTCTCATCAGCATGTGTTTTGTCACACCGAATCACAAAAAAATCAGTGTAAGATTGGTAAGAGTGGATAGTTGCGTGTGATAGAACTTGGTGTTTTGTCTAACCATCGGCAAAGAGTTTCAAGTTGTTATCAGTGTATGGTTTAATACAGTGAATCATTCAACTTTAGTTTAAAAGATTTGTAGAAGAGAAAGAGTTAAGAGATCATACAATGTACTCAGCATGCTAAACATCATCAGCGCATCATCATCAGTAAAAAAATATTAGTGTATAAGACAATAACAAACATTAGTAAAACAAATTTTCAATCGAGAGTGATCATTCCAAGTTCGCCAATGATGTGAGCATTAGTTTGAGTATCCAGGGCATTGGTGAAAATGTCAGCTAGTTGATCGGAAGTCTTGACATACTGTAAAACAACCTTGCCTTTCTCAACATTGTCTCTGATGAAGTGATGTCTGATCTCTATATGCTTTGTCTTTGAGTGCTGAACCGGATTCTGTGTGATCTGAATGGCACTGGTGTTGTCACAGAATATAGGAGTATTTGTGAATTTGAGCCCATAATCTAAAAGTTGATTTTGAATCCATAGGATTTGAGCACAACATCTCCCAGCTGCAACATACTCAGCTTTTGCAGTGGAGATAGCTACTGAGGTTTGCTTCTTGCTGGACCAGCTGGTTACTCGATTTCCAAGGAAGTGACATCCACCTGACGTGCTCGTCTTGTCTAAGTTGCAACCGGCATAGTCGGAATCAGTGTATCCAAAGAGTTCAAGCGCTGAGTCACGAGGGTACCACAGTGCCAAGTTCTGAGTGGCCTTTAAGTATCGAAAGTTGTATATGGACTTTTGAGAAATACTTCTTCTTGTAACTCACCATGAAGAAATGCCATTTTGACATCCATTTGGTAGACAATGAAGTTCATGTATGATGCATATGCGAGAAACAGTCTGATTACTTCAATGCGAGCAACTGGAGCAAAAGTCTCCCCGTAGTCGATGGATTCAATTTGAGTGAATCCCTGAGCAACAAGCCTTGCTTTGTTGCGAGTAATGATGCCATCTTTATCAACCTTGTTGCGGTAGACCCAGCGTGTTCCGGTGATGGTCTTTCCTGATGGTTTGGGAACAAGGGTCCAAACCTGGTGCCTTTCGAACCCGTTCAGCTCGTCTTGCATGGCTTTAATCCAGTCAGCGTCTTGAAGAGTTGTGTGTATCTTGTTAGGTAAAAACATTGAATCGAAATTAACATACATGGAAAAATTATTAGATACACGAGATCTGGTTCGGACACCATCATGAAGATTCCCACTAATTTGATCAACAGGGTGATCTCGATGTCCAGAAGCTAATTCCACTAGATTTGATGCTGAAGTGTTATTGCCGAAGGGAACATCAGTTGCGGGAGGGTCTTCATTCTCAAGAGTTTCATCAGTATCAGACAAATGAGTTGTTGAGCTAACTGCAGTATCTTGATTCAAGGAACTTGGATCTGGAATGATAGGATCAAGAATAGTAGTTTCTTCTTCAGCATGAGAAACTTCATCATATGGTCAATAGAGAAGCTCTTGAAAAATAGAGGAAGAATGAGCTACTTTTTCATCAGTGTATGATTCCTCATCAAACTTCACATGAATGGATTCTTCAATGCACTGCCTGTTCACATGAAAAACACGAAAAGCTTTTGAAATAGATGAGTACCCAATAAAAATACCTTTGTTAGCCTTAGGCTCAAATTTTGATCTTGGATCACGCTGATTAAGAATATAGCAAATGCATCCAAACACGTGAAAGAAGGATATGTTCAGCTTTCGACCTTTCAGCATCTCATATGGTGTCTTCTTGTGAATCCTATGAATTAGAGATCGATTTTTAGTATAGCATGTTGTATTAACAGCTTCAGCCCAAAACGACATAGGAAGACCAGCATGAATCCTTAAGGTCCTTCCAGCCTCAATCAGTGTTCGATTTCTTCGTTTAACAACTCCATTTTGTTGAGGAGTGCGAGGAGCTGAAAAGTTTTGCCCAATGCCTTTATAATCACAAAATTCTTCAAGAGTTGAATTCCGGAACTCAGTGCCATGATCACTCCTTAGCTGCTTAACTTTGAGACCAGTTAGTGTCTCATTTTTACAAATCAAAGAGATAATTTCCTGTGCAGCATTACTTTTCTTCTTCAAGAAAACCACCCATGTAAATCGAGTAAATTCATCCACAACCACTAGAGTATACTTGTTTCCTCCTTGGGAACAAATAGGAATAGGTCCAAACAAGTCCATGTGTAGTAAATGAAGAGGAACATATATGCTAGAACATAACTTGGGTTTGAATGATGACTTGGTGTGTTTTCCTTGTTCACACGCTGAGCACATCTTGTCTTTGACAACACTTAGTTTTGGGAGACCTCTAACTAGATCTTGATTGGATATTTTGGATAGATTCTTAAAGTTCAAATGAGAGAACCTTTTGTGCCAAATCCAACTGAGATTGGTTTGAGACTTTGTAAAGAAACATTGCATCAGCGCCTTGTCACTTGAGAACATGTCAAGAACATATATATCATCTTTTTTACTTGCTGAAAGTATGATGTTCTTGTCAGTGTTAACAACTCTACCTTCCGTCTTTGTAAAGTGAACTTCATAATCAGCATCACACTATTGGCTGATTGAGATAAGATTGTGTTTGAGATGCTTTACATATGAAACGTTCTGAAACACCACATTATTGCACTTGATATTTCCATATCCTTTAGTGAACCCCTTTCCATTGTCTCCGTATGTTACTGCAGGACCAGTTTTCTTGACATAGTCGTCCAGGAGAGACTTGGATCCTATCATATGTCTTGAGCAACCACTATCTAAGTACCAAAGATGCTGCTAACCCTGCAGTGCTGAGAAACTAGTTAGAACACACTGACCCATTGGAAGATGGGTCATTCACAAAGTTATTTGACAATATATTTTAGCACTCTTTAGGAAGAGAGTTTAAAGAATTTGATTTAAGAGTCCATTTTTCATTTCTAACTTTGATGTTATAAGCTCTTAATGATGTTTTATCAAACTTGCATTCACTGATTTTGTGAGTCGAATCACCACACCTGTAGCAAATTCTATTACGAAAGTTTTTCTTAGTAAACACATTTTTAGATTTAACACATTTATACTTGAAAGATTCACCAAGTGAACTTTGACTCCTTTTATTTAACATTGAATTACTAAAGAATTTAGTGTCAGAAGAACTTCAATCAGTGATGGATGAGGAGCTGACATCAGTATCAGATTTAGACTTATGTACCGAAACACTGCAATCAGGATATTGTTCAAGTTGTTCATGAACAGCATGAAACACTCCGTGTGAGATAGGAAATACAATAATATTTTCAGTGAGAGGAGTTGGTCTCACAAGATGTGCAGGATAAGAAGTAGGATCAATTCCAGTAATTTCAATATTACACTTAGTAACACCATTAGAGTCAGTAACACAGTGTTCATCAACGAGACTCTGATTAATAAAGGTGTTGCTGATAAATGTGTTTTTGAAACTATCTTTTAATTCATTTATGGAATAAAATTCAGATTCCTTTTCTTGAGATTTAATAACCTTTTATGCTTCAGCAAAATTTCCCCCAAGGATTTTCTCACATGAGTGAGGTATTTGAGCAGAAATAACATAATTAGCATTTTTGTGAGATTTAGCCCAAAGTTTTAAACAGTTTGTTCTTTGTTCAAGAGGTCTTTAACTTTATCAATTTCAGCAGATAGTGAGGAATTTGATAAACTAGTAACTCTTAGATTTTCCTGAGTAGTGTTAATAATGTTATTTTTTAAGGATAGTTCAGTTTTAAGAAGATCAATTTGATTTTGCATATCTCTTATGGTTTGATTCTTCTAAGAATTAAGAACACCCAAATACTCAAAAATTTTGATTTTTTCATTCATTGAATATGAACCAAAGTTTTGAACCTAATACATTTAAGGAGAATGAGTGTTGTGCTTCCTGGAGTTTTCCACTGCATCAGACATATCAACATCAAATGAACTGTTGCTGACTTTACATTCATCAGTGTCTTCTATCTTGACCATCAGACACTTAACTTCATCATCTGATGACTCCTCATCAGTCTTCCATTTTTCTTCTTCAGCGACAAGAACTTTATGTTCCAAGTTCTCTGCTTTCAGTTTCTCAACCAGCTTGTTGTACTTCTGCTTCCAGTATTCATCCGAGCTTTGGGTTCTTTGTTTGCATTCTTTTGCAAAATGATCAGTGCTCCCACAGTTAAAGCACTGAGCTTTCCCTTTCCTTTCAGTATCATGCTTTTTATCCGTATCTGATCTTTTTGAAGATTTCCCACTCATCTTCTTCTGAAACTTTGAGAAATTTCGGCCTGATTTCTCAAAAGTCTTCACAATCAAAGCCGCACTAGCCACAACCTTTTCGAGATCATCAGTGTAACTTTTAGAAGAATCAGTGTCTGAATGGTTTTTCAGTATCTGACTCTGACACTTTCTTTTTGTTTGAGAATAAAGCTACTGGTGACTCACGCTGAGAATCCTTCATCAGCTCCTTTCTGAAGCTTGGATTCCTCATAGTATCATAGGTTTCCATAGAGACTTTGTAAGTCCATAGTGTTGATCTTCTCACTATTTTTCAGCACATCAACATGGTTCTCCCAACCTGAACCCAGAGAATCCAAAAACTTCTGCACTAGAACAGTTCGATGCTTCAACTGATATAGTCTCCGCAGATCATTAACAAGAGTATTAAACCTGTTAAAGGTTTGAGTCAGGGTTTCACCTTTCTTTTCAAAAACGTGTTCATACCATCAAAAGATACAGTCAGCGTATTCATCATCTCTTTTCTGAGATGCAATTCTGAACCAGCCCAAAGATATTGTATGGCAAAGCATAGCTGATTGCAGCCCGAGCACGAACATCTAGACCATTCTTTCTTTTGTCATCTACCGTCCAATTTTCTCTAGGTGTTTTCTTCATGGCACCAACAGGAACGTTGTTTTTCAGGGGCTGATACATCGGAACATATGGACCCTTTTTGATGATGTCCAACATGTCTTCATCTAACGACTCTAATGCATAGAGAGCCTTTATTTTCCACATGGCAAAATTTGTTTCATCAAACGGAGGAATTTTAGCAGAAGGATGATTTGATGAGTTTGAAGAAGAAGAGGATGAAGCCATTTGTTTGATAAAAGAAACCTGCTCTGATACCAATTGAAAGGACCTTAGATCAATCGATTTATCAAACAATGACTAATAATAAGAATAGAACAACGAAATATCACAAAGAGCTTTCACTAAGAATGATAATCTCACAAAGAGATTATTGTTCGCACAAAGCGGCTATTAGGGTTTGTGAAAGACAACCTGTCACACCCCGCTAAAGCGGAAACGCAAGGTATGACAGCGATAACGGTTTCAATGCAAAAGATAAAGATACATCACCATAGCAGTATTTAAAAGTTTACAACCCATAGCTTCAAAAGAAACAAAATACAAGTTTTTCAAAATAACATTGTTCAAAATATAGCTTCATAATAGCTTCAACACGATGCAACATGCTCTATGATGATGAATCCTTACATCCACTTACTAATTACTTCCTGAAAAAGCATGTAAAACGAGCGTCAACTATGAAAATAGTTGGTGAGTATCACAAGTTTATAAAAATCGAGCGTACAATAAGGCTTTTTGTAAATACAAGTACATTGCTTCAATGATAAACAAGTTGATTGCTATTAATGAATACAAGTTTATTGCTATAACGAGAAACGAGTTTGTATGTGTATGAGCAAACAATGAGTCTCAACCAAACCTATGATTGAAGCCCTATCGAGATCTATGCGTATCGTTCCATAGATGAATATGGTATCATGCACTCCAGCGATTCGGGTGAGTGAGGAGTTGTCAATTCCTAATAGCGCTATCCATAACAACCATTGGCTCAAAGAGTTAATGGTTAGAGATAAGGGAAAGGCCTTAGTACGATAAGTTCTCATGTTCCGTGTTGCATAGACATACATAAAGAAACATAGCAATACAATAGCAATCATGTTTGATACAATTCAATTTAAATACAACATGCAAACAATAGTTTTTCTGGACATGCTTTTCCACCCCAAAACATAAAAACCGAAAATAGGGGAGTGCGTGAATACTCACGATGTTTTGTGTAGACACAAGCGGTACTTCAGGATGCACCAACGTCTTACTACCGGAATCCTACGACATCAAACACACGCACTAGTGAGTTTCCATGTCGATATCTAATGCTAATATACTAAACTCTACATATAGGGAAATGCCAATTTATGTTTTAGTATTGGATTTTATATCAATTAGTTACACTTTTTCTGAAGTAATGAAATTCTATATATCGGGCGATTAATTACAACCTTGGAATATAAACTTTCCAAATTTTTAAGTCCTTATTACAACATAAATTCACGAAAATAGCATTCGAGGGATAAAAATTCTCAAACTTTTTATTTAACTGTTATTACACAATACTAAGCTGGGAAAATTATAAAAATGGATTTCCAAGCTGTTTAATTATATTTTATGATTTTTGAGCATTTATTTCAATAAAAATTGAAATAAATAGAAAACAGTTTCCAAAATTACCCAAACTTTTTATTTAATTGTTATTATACATAAATAGGCTGGGAAAAATATAAAAGATATTTTTCAGTGGGTATTTCTATTTTTCCTTGCTTTATTCCTTTAAATAGTCATTAATTAAAGAAATAATATTAAACAGTTAAAATAAATCACCATAAATTTTTGTAACATCATTTACAGTATAAATATCCTGGGAAAAATATCAAAAGTGGTTTTCATAATGTATAAACTGGTTTTGGGTATTTATGTATATTTAAGTGTATTTTAGTGCAATTAACTTTAGAAAATAAGAGAAAAATAGTTTACAGTAGAGAAAAATATTCAAAATTTTTATGTAACCTCCTACTCTATAATATTATATCCTGGTAAATTTTCATGAATTTTAGATAATCAAAACTATTTCTCCCATTTTTAGACCATTATAATTACCAAAAATTGGGAAAAATAGTAAAACATGATGGAAAATCTTGAAATTATTTTCTGGAGTCACCCATCCCAGGTAAGGTATGTGAAAATTGTTAGATACAATTTTCACATCCTATAAAGTGGTTTTGTAATTTATCATGTCCTAAATAAAAGAAAATTAGAAATCATATGAAACAGTAACAAAAATTGCTGAAATTTGGTGAGAGGTCATTATTCCCCATAAGGATCATCCATGAATTTATTTAGGATTTATTGACCTCTGGAAGTATTTTATATGATTTATGCCCTTGGTTTTAGCAATAATTCTAATAAATCAAAGAAATAACAAAAACTCTTGAAATTTTCCAGATTATCTCATGCATGCAAGGGATTTCAAAAGGAAAAATGTAAAAAAATGTATTCAGAAGAGAAATGAGGGTAATGATTTCAAACAATTTAAGAAAAGTTGCATGCAATAATGCATGAAGTGTAAATGTGGCTGAAGTTCATGAATTTGTGTAGCCCATTCAGTGAGGTTTTAAGCCACGAAATTTCAACCATAATTCACTAGATATGTTAAGTTTCTAAGGTATTTTTCCTAAGATTTATGGTTGGGTTTAAGGCCATTGTTTAAGCAAGATAAAAATAGTGATCACAGAAAAAGAGCTGTATGCGCAACCTTTTTGTAAAATCTGCTAAAAATCGGATATTTAATATTTTACAGTGAGACCAGTTGGGTTTGAAAGTTAACTCGTGGAACTAACCAATACAAAAAGAATATCATGATTTGGTTAAGAAATGACTGAGTTATGACTGTTCAAAGTCGAACAAAGTAATCTGGCAGATTGCATGTTTGCTTGTGTGCATTATTAGGGTATTTCAACAAGAACATCATGTATGTCTTTGGTAAGGCCCGATTTCTAACACATGCATGGAATGAATGAGCATCCAAGATGTACTAGAAATGGTTTAAATGCTTTTGTTCATGCATGAACACAAAAGAAATGGAGAAGAACATGAAATATTAGGTTTTAATGTCACATGATCATATGTGCATCTTTTCCACTCCTTGCATGGGTTTGATCCCGGATTTTCACCATCCCTAACACATGCATTGTGTTATGGTGAGAATCTACAAACCACAAGGGGAGAATAAAGATTTCTAGCCATGGAAAGGCATAGAATCCGAAAAGTAGAGAAGACTAAGAAGAAATAGAGGTTTAACCATGAAACTATGGAAGAAGATGTTGTTGTTTACCTTGGTTTTGACCTTGAGAGAAGTAAGAACACTTCAAGGGCTTCACAATCTCGAAATTTTGCAGAGAAATGAGAGGATTTTCGTGAGTTTAGAGAGAGGGAAGAAGAGAGTCAAGTGTGTGAAGAGAGTGAAGTGAGAGAGTGAAGAGGGAAGAGGTGGAGTAAGGGTTTAAGCTTAATGATTGTGTTTTGGGGAAGAGAGAGGGCATGGGGAGAGGTGATGGCCAGTTTTTGCATGCATTTTGTCCTCCTCTCTCCTAAATTTTAAACTTTATAAACTTCCCTCCTATATTTTATATAAAAACATTCATTTTTATAAAATGTTTATTAAGCAATTTGATTTATTTAAAAATCTTGTTTTCAACAAATAATTTATGATTAATACTTGTAATTTATATTTCTAGTTCATTGGTATAATCCATAATTTGATTAATAAAATTTGATATTAGGAAGTTTATAGCCAAATTTTATAAAGTTTTTAAGCTTTATAATTTATAACTTTGGATTTTTGGCTCTTTAGGGTTTTTGGAATATTGTTTGATATTCAACAACATGTTGAAGTATAATTAGAATGTTTTAATTTATTTTTAGAGTTTTATACCCTATTTCAATTATAACAAAGCTTGAAGCTTTATTCAAATTATAGTATTGGCATTTCCTATTGTAGCTAAGCAACTTACTAGAATTGTAAGTATCAAGTATATTAGTCCTAGACCTTAGTTGGATCCTAGTTTATGCAAGATTTTTGACCTAATTTATACTACTAGGTCATGGCATGTTGTGCATGAATGGTTATTATAAAGATGCATGAGTCCAAGAATGACCTGAATTGGCAGTTGTCACACAACCCCTTCACAAACCCGTACAAAAGATTATATAGAACTATTATAGACAATCACTACAAATCACGGAAGTTCCAGCTAACTAATATATGATAACTATGGAAACAAGATAAATACTAAATCTGTTACATATAAGACAATATATATACTCAACAACTTTTATGCTGACACTGATGCTGATGCTGACGCTGATGCTGATGGATCAGTTTCAAACATCATCAAATTATAAGGTTTGACCTTATAGTATTCATATATGAATAAATAGCATGTCTTGATGATTCATCACTAGTAGGAATGAAATTTCAGTGACATCATCAAAACAATTTGCCACAATGAAGTTTAATCTCAGAATTAGATGAAATTCGCATATTTGATTTAAAATGGTGCGATTTACAAAACTCACAGCGTCACCGTGACGTACCTTTTTTTCGTCCATTCAGGACTGTTTAGGACCTCAAAATGACATTTTTCTATTTTTATAAGTTTTTGAAAAAAAAGTTATCATTTATTTACAAATGAATATAACATTAATAAAAATATATATGCTTATATAATTATTTTATTAACCTAAAAAGATTAGTTGTATGTGAATAAATGTATATTCTTGTCAAATATATTTTTTTTATCTTTAATTTTATATATTTTGTAGTCCTTGGTTTTATTAACAGTTTTATTAACTTGTGAATAATATATATATATATATATATATATATATATATATATATATATATATATATATATATATATTCATTTGTGAATATTACATATGTTCACATATGGATATAATTCTTATATGTTAGTTACATATACATTAAAAACTTGCTTAGAACCTAAAAATGACGTATTACCTATATTCATTTATGAATATTATTTGTATTCATTTGTGAATATTACATGTATTCACATATGAATATATTTATTTATAAATTATTCACATATAAATTACATACTTGCTCTGTGTTTTTAAAAGGCATATTCACTTGTGAATAGTACGTGATATATTTAGTTTATTGATTTCATCGAACAGTTAGCGTGCAAATAAATTAACTTATATAACTATGGTAAAAAATTCACAATTGAAGCCAATAATTACAAAACAAATCAAATCCTATCAACATCGATTAATAATCAATATGTTTATATAAAAACGTGTGAAAAAAATGTATCAAAAATGAAGTTTTTCAAATATATGGTTATGTTGATGAACGTTCGATTGCTATCGGTTGTTTGATATTGGTGAATGTTCCTTTAATGAAGTTTCGATGATTGGTGATCGCTAAATGATGTGACATCGATAAATATGGATTATTTTTAACAATTTTGCTTGATGTCAACGAATCTGGACAAGATTGAATCACGATTTACACTTAATAGTATGGACATATGTTCTAGTGACGAATCACAATATTTTGATGAATAAAGGAAGATTTCGGTGCAAAATCGATGTTTTTATGAAGTGTCGATGTATTTTTTATGAAGAACATGTGACTTTGATAGTGAATAAGTAGTAGAACTTATGATCTTGATGAAGAACAGAAAGGAACAATCGAGATGAATGAATAACAGATGATGTTGATGAAGAACAGATAAAAGATCCAAAAGAAATAATATTTGTGATTGAAGGTTTATATATCATATTTACAAGTTTGTCACCGTGTATTTTATGCAAAGATACTAATTAAATGATTGGCGGAGAATGATTCCTCATTCTCAACATTTTTTATTTTCTCAATTGAAGTTACTTATATATATATATATATATATATATATATATATATATATATATATATATATATATATATATATATATATATATATATAATGTTGTATACATCCCTTCTATTACATCTACTATCATAAATTTCTAAGAATACGTATTTTGAAGAAAGATAGTCTGCACAATGTATTAGGAAATCATGCTTTTGGCGTCTAAACCTAATCAACAATTGATATTGAAAAATAACGCCAGTTTACTTCTTTTATTCATTTGGTCGAACAAAAGATTACCAATGAAATATTAGAGCATCATAATTGGATAGTGTTCGTGCAAGAAGATTTTTCTCAGTTACTGAGAAATAAGGTATGGAAACTTGGTGCATTCATCATAAACAAAACAATGTTAAATGAGATAGTCAACAATAAAGTACCGACTAGAACAACTCCTTTTCCCTGTAGCATTGCTCGAGGGTATACACATTTTCCTTGCGTATGTTGTGGATTGGAATCCGTAAGTATATTAAATTGACGTAAAAAAAGCATTCCTCAATAGGGAACTGAAAACAAAAGTTATTGTTATGGAAAACTACAGGTTTATGAAACTCTTATTTTCAAACCATTGTTTTAAATTAAAAACAATTATGCATGGCTTAAAGTAGGTACCAAGAGGTTGCTACGAAACTTTATGAATGTTTCTTACTAATTCCAGGTTCAAAGGTGGCATATTATAGACCCACCTTCTTTCGAATATCTAGTGAAAAGCATCCCATTCTATGGATGACCTTATTTTTGGTTAGATTAATCAAAATTTGTAGTTTAGACTTATTTACAATGAGGCGCCAATGGTAGAGATGGAAACATAAAAATGGAGGTAAACATAATTATAATTTTGGAGAAGAGAAGGATTCAATTTCAATTTGATAAACGAAAACGGTCAATTACTCAATTACCTATCAAGATTTCATTGTCTCTAGGCATAAATTGATCTTGTATTTTTGTGATTTCTTCATCTGTAAATATAAATGATATATGTTTCTCCTAATTTAGGATCTGAAATAACCCATTTCTTGATGATTCATCAAAAATCTCAAGTGCCCATGTTAGCTTCTATTTCTTATCTTTAAGTTCACTTTTTCCTTTTTATTATTATTTATTTTTTAATTTGTCATTGTTTATGTTAATAATCGACCCTATGCCAATATAGGATTGTGGATTATAATAAATTGATTTTGATAGGCAGTGTTGCAAATGTCATTGGCGGTGCACCCAACAAGCTTTCTAAGATGTAAGCATTATCTCTCTCTACGCATGAACCCCTTTGTATATGTTTCTTATTATTCACTTAGATTGATATTGTCGATTTCAAACATTAGGAATATATTCACGACAATGATTTGGGTTTAAGAACTTCAACAAACGATAAACAATTTCACATACACAAAGTAATAATGCCACCAAAAGATAAATATACTATATTTAATCTGGTTCACATAGTCGAGTGATGATCTACATCCACGAGTGAATAAGAGGGAGAGATTTTATTGGTACATTTGAATTGCTTTCTTAGCTTAGGTTACACAGGTTCATAAGAGATCTATATATAGTATGTATTTCAGCAAATTAAAGGGCATGTTCGGCACGGAACTTTTAGGAGCGTTTGGGAGCTTTTAGCTTCTAGCGTTTGACAAAACACCCCGTTTTGAACAGAAAACATTATTTGGTAATACAAACTTTTAGCGTTTAGTTTAAACAAAACGCTCCAAATCCTAATGCTGTTTCATGTAGCGTGTAATAAAACGTTAAATGCTACAAACTACCTGCTACCCGCTACAAGTACCCGATACCAGCTAATTTTGCCGAACACGTCCAAAATAAAATAAACACCTTGTTTATAAGTTACATGTATGGCTAGATTTATTGAAAGTTTTTCAAGTTTATAGCATTACATGTATAGCCACTTTTAGCAAGAGTTTGGCAAGTTTGAGTGAAGATTTTGGTTTATTTATGGTTTATGTTACAGTTACGCCTTGATTGGTATTAATATGAAGCTTTCAATTTTTAACGAATGCGATCGTTGGACCGAATTTAATAACATTTAAGCTTTCACTATCAATTTAAGGTTTTTTCTTTTTTAGCAATTTATGCGCATTTGCCTGACATCTTTGCTTACAGGTTTAAATGTTCTCATTTTTATTATAGGTAATTTTTGATTTTTCTTTTAAAATCCTACAAATACTTTTAAACTACTTCATGGGTTTCATATCTATTATGCGTTGTATATTTTTATTTCACTGCCTATTTGTTGGTTTTAACTATGGAGCTTGCAATCTCATTAAAAATCGAAGAAAACGAGGTATGATATTTTTTTTGCGGTTTTATATATGTTCGTTGGTAAACCAATTAATGCTTGATAATAACCTCATAGAAAAGTGGTACATTGGTTTCTGGTAGTGGTAAGTGTTAGAATTTGCAGGGCAATAAAGTTTCTAAAATCGATTAGTATCATGGATTTTTTTGAAGCATCCTATGTATATTTTCCAAATATGATATTTCAACCACAGCCTAAAAATCCATATCACGAGAATAAATCTTCAAAGAACATTTTGGTCTCAAGGAACTAATATGAGACCACAAACTAGGTTTTTATAGTCTTTGAATTCTTATAATTACCAAAGATAAGTTCATTCAACATTAAATGTTGATTTTATCCTATAAATAAATGATGGCAATGGTGCATAGTCATTAGCCACACATAATAACCATATGCAACACTAAGGCGGCCTCAATCAAGGCGGTAAGCCCATTACCAACCAGGTCGGTTTCCTTTAGCAATCCATATCAATTGTGCAACCAACAAGATAAATTACCAACCAGGTCGAATTCCTTCAACAATACCGATCAATTGTCCAACCAACAAGATAATATCTTATACTAATAATTTATTAAAGCAAGTAACCAGACCATATCTTGGGAAACATAGCCAAAAAAATATTAATATTATATTAAAGGGAACTACTGCTGTGAGCACAAGAAAACACTGTCAACCGATTAATAGGAATAAACAAGCTTCTCTTGCTCGAGTATAAATATCTTGACAAACTTCTATAAGACCAGAACAACCTCACTAGCAATTAAGCAACATCAATATCTGATATCTAATTTAGACATCGAAGAGCAATATCAAGGTCCTTCCTCAGTAGTGCTTCCTAACATAGTGTTCACTTATTTTGAAATGTAACTTTCTTTGGATCATCTTCTGATGGACTACGTAGAGCAACAAGCCCTAGTCCGGGATGCTTTGTAGAATCATTAGGGTCATATGAAACGAAGATGCAATATCAGCCACTAGCCTTACGTCCCATAGTAGACTCATCGTTTAGCCCGATCATATCTAATCTCCATATGCACCTCGAACGGAAAGGCATCACCAAGCACCACCTCACCCTTCCTAACGCCATCTCCACTAACAGCAATGAACCTACTTATTGTAAACATGCAACCCAATAAAAGATTTGTGTACACAATCATAGGTATAAGCATGGGCAACCAGGCAATGAGGAAATCAAAGCCAGTTACAGTAGAAACGACAAGTAGCTCTAGTCCTGGAGAACCAAACACATCCAAAAGGCTATTTAAGTAAACTCCTTGGAATAATTAGTTAACCATGCAAGTCTTAACATCCCATTTACAACAACATTTGGCAACAACCACAATATCGAAACATACATACCCCAAGCCATTTTTGGAAGCCACCCAATACCACAAATACAATGGCTATAACAAGCAAAAACCATTGACAAACCTCCCGAAAGAAACATAAACACCAACCACTTCTATTTCCTTCGATCATACAACCTACTCCCTCTTACGAAGTATCTCGTAATACCAACTCCTAGTGAAATTTTGAAATATGATCATCGGGCGATCCAATAATCTTATTGAAAATTATAAATAGACATTAGATGTATATTACCAAGACGAAAATATTGGTGTATATTTTTCTCAACAACGTTTTCAAGATCGACAAGGATCTAGTATAAAATCATATAAGTTCAAAGCATATGCGATTTCATTCAGCTATGAGAAGAGTTTGTAGTAGACTTTATACAACTATGAAAATATAAAAAAAAGCTACAGACATACTAGGATGTCGACAACAAGAGGAGGAATAATTACATACTTTCATGTATAGATTCAACAAAGCAACAATCAATTTTCCAGAACGTGTAAACAACATGGTAATTGCCACTTTCACATACAAACTATGTCCTACCGTTTTGCTCAAAAACCTAGTCGGCAAAGCACCTAAGTCCATGAAATAAATGATGGAAATTGTTCATCGTTTCATGAAGCAAGCAGAAGCTTTCATCCAAAAAGGTAACGAGTGATCATGGAGATAGGATGTTAACTAAGAAAGACATCCACATACTATACATCAAACCGTTAAACCAAGAAAGTTAAAGATATGTCAACACCAGGATGCAACGACAAGCCAGGTTCTTGCAACAAAGAAGAAACTACCTGCCAACATGAAATAGAGGTAGAGATGAAGTAGCAAATTTTTTTGAAAGCAAGAAGAACAAGAGAGTGATAAAAGGAAACACATCAAGAGGCAGGAAACATAGCAAATAGTAGGAGTTATATGATTCTACCAGTCATGATACCAATAAATGCACTATCCTCATGAGGTAACTAGAAACCAAGATCCAAGAAGGACACATGAGTAACTTGATCCAAGGGCTCTTCTAGAAACAATTAGAAGTGTATTGCGCCACTGGATCCTAAAATCTAGAGTTGAGGAAATAGTAAGATTTTCATGTTCAGACAATCATAAAAATTTGAAGCCGACCAAGATTGGGAAAAATAGAAGTTCATATTTGATGAGTGATATTATCATATCAATAACCATTGAGGAGACGAACTTGTTGACATAAGCAGATTCATAGGCAATAAATATGTAATTGACATAAACATGGATAGTGGCAACTCTATAGATGTTATATACAAGCACATTTACAAGAAACTCCCAAGTCAAATAGAAGAGAAGATAGAACCGCCAGAAACACACCTAATAAGTTTCTACGGCCACAATATATTACCAGAGGGTACGATAATTATGCCATGAACATTAGTCAATTAAAATAATGGTAGCAACGACACCCAAGTTATAAGGTTTGTTGTCATTAATGCATCCTTACCGTACAATGTTATTTTTGAAAGATCCGCAATGTGCAAATTCAGGGTCATTGTGTCTATAATTCATGGAGTGGTTAAATTCTACACGACGTCAGAGTCGACGCCATCCTAAAAAAAAAGAAATGTATGAAGAATAGAAGAAAAAACAAGATCAACGAAATGAAGAGAATTACCAATGAGATACCTCGCATTGCCGACCCGACCAACAGTTAAAACTCGATCAAGAGAATGTCTTGAGTAATAAAAATATTGCAAACCAAGAAGTGAAAAAGTTGGGAAAAAGGCACAAAAATGGGAGAAAGATAGCAACTTAGAACATGCAATTGAAATGTTGGGGAAAACCGCACCATTCCTAATCTGGGATAAGAAGTCTCATTCATTGTTAAGGATTTCACATGGGCAACGAAAGTAACTACTAATGATAAAAATAATGCTTCTCATACACCAAAAGTTATGTAAGAAGGGTAGAATGTATTCAAACTAGGACAAGAAGCTCACAACTTATCCTCAAGAAAATTCAATAAGGAGACAAATTTGGAAGGTGAAAAAGAAGACAAAACTAGGACGACAGGAAATCATCACAAACGTAACCGATGACCAAGACCACGAGTCTAAAACTGATTTATTGCAGAGGAAAAAAAGTAATATATAAAGAACGTTTTCATTTTCACAAGATAGCACCTGAAAAATGTGAAAACATTTACCATTGTGCCATCGGAAAGAAAGAAACGATATACTGAAAGAGCAAACAAGTGGCAGACTCATCAGTAAAAACTAAAAGTTGAAATAAAAAGAAGGTATGAGTCCAAAGCAACAATTCCCAAACTTTGTAACTTGTTGGGAAAAACTAATAGAACTGGAATACCATCTTTAATCTTACTTATGCAAATATGTATAATGAAGACATGAGTAACTATTTCCTTAGTAAAAAGTAATAATGGGTAATTGGAAAAAATATCATGTATACATCAGTTAATCTAAAATAAAGTAGCTCATTCGGCCGACTACTTAGATATTTTGGTCATAGTGACATATTGACAATGACTACCATCTTAGCCAATTATGCAACAATTACTCTTAAACAAAATAGCTTAGATATTTAAGTCATGGCAACATATTGACCAAGGCTATTCAGTTAGCCAATTGTGCAATAATTACTCTTAAATAATGTTGCTTGTTCAACTGATTACTTAGATATTTTGTTCATAGCAACATATTGACCATGAATACCGAATTAGCCAATTATGCAACAATTAGAATTAAATAAAGTAGCTCAATTAGCCGACTATTTAGATATTTTGGTCATAGCTAATGGATTTTATAGGTTATTAAAAAATGTAAAGAGGAACATCTTAACACCTAAGTTCACATGCAACCTATAAAAGATCTATGTTTTCTCTAATTTAT
This sequence comes from Lactuca saligna, assembly GCF_052625555.1. Classification (NCBI taxonomy): domain Eukaryota; kingdom Viridiplantae; phylum Streptophyta; class Magnoliopsida; order Asterales; family Asteraceae; genus Lactuca; species Lactuca saligna. Next base: position 165,656,512 of record NC_136420.1, read on the forward strand.
AACAACATACTACTACCTTTAAGAACCCTAAAGGAGCTCTATGCAAATAGAAATTCATGAATTAGGGTTTACATGCCTTTATATTTATTATAGAAAATAAATATTGGATCCTCTCATTTGTGTCTTTAGAAATCAAGCATCAAAAGTATGATGAGAGAAAAGAGGGGATATAATTTTTTTTCCTATGCTCATCCAAAATGTATGAATAAAATTTGATGCCCAAGGGGTCCTATTGATAGTTTAAGTAACTTATAGATAAAGCCATATTTGAATTAATTAAATAATAAATTTAATCTCAACTCAAATCCATTCGTTATTAACATCCAAAAGGCTTCTAGAAACCCTATGAGAGCTCATAAAACCGTCCACTCCTGGATGGTTCTAGAATAGCTTATTTTGTTCAACTATTGAACAATTAGAATTCACCCTTGTAACTTTAACTAATTCTAATTAATTCTATGTTAATTATTACAAATAAGTAATTATTTGTAATTGATTTCTTATTAACTTATTAAGCATATAAATTAATAAACCAATTGTTTAACTATTAATCTCATATTAATTTACTAATCACATAATAAATTAACAAATCAACTGTCTATTTCTAATTAGTATATTAATCATATTGTAACATCATGTTTCCTGCTATTTATGGCTCGTGGGCTGGAAGTCGATTGTGTAAAAGCTTTAGGCCTTAAGGAGGTAAAGTTTAGTCCTTGTGTAAGGAGGTAATGATGGTTAAGGGATTTGACCCTTGAACTGCTTATGCGACCAAAAGATAGGAAAGGGAAATTCGTAGGCTAGTTTCTTGCATGAAATGTGGATTTTTTGTTCAAGAAGTTCTTTGTCTAATATATCTAGATAATATTGTGGGGATCTTCAATACCTTTCCGTGGATATAAAAATCAACGAAAATAGAGTTGGAATGAAGAAGCTATGATTATTGGAAGTCAAGAAGGTTTTCGGGTTTATGCTAGTACGTTGGTCGTACAGGGTGAACATTAGGCATATTAGGCATGGATGATCATAGAGGTTCAACCTGATACACTGGGCGTGCCAAGAATATGTTGGGTGTATGTAAGCCCGATTCAAACCCTAATACTTTGTTCTTGGACCTATTCAAAGACCTTAACTCATTTTAAACCCTTCTTACCTTCAGCCCCATCCTCTCTAACCCTAATTTCGAAACCCTAGCTCCAATTTTGTGATCCTTGAGTTTTTGAGTGCTTTGGAGTTTTCTTGGTGCATCCTAGAGAAGAATGTCACACTCCAAAACCAAGAACGGCGAAAACGTTCTGAGGCGGAGGACGTCATGTAAAGTATCACAACACAGTAGAATAGTAAACAAGTCAACAACATCATCAATTGCATTAAATATATAATTTTAATACAAGTGTGCTATGTAGTATATAAAACACCAAAACATGAGTCAAAATATAAGATGAGTCTTGTATGCGCTCCATTTTCTCAAAAGCTAGCATCGGTACCTATCTACTGATGACCTGAGAATACAAGTTATTTTGAAAGATTTTATCAGCATTAAAGTTGGTGAGTTCATAAGTATTTAGTATCTATGTTTGTATCAAAATGTTTGAAATAGTGTTTGATGTACGAGTTTGTAAATGTTTGTAGTAAAAGTATGTGAATGTTTGCAAGTGTTTGTAACTCCTAGACAACCCTATATTTTCTACTAAAAGTAGCCTTCTACCAAGGAACAACTGTTTTGTATGTTTGCTTTTTGTAAAAGTGTGTAATTTTCCCAAGTGTAACTATCATTATCAAAATATAGTTTGTACATTAATGTTCAGGGTAAATTGATGTAGTATTGTAGTGTTGTATTATAGGAACTACTGCTGTACTAACTACCTTAAACCGGATTTATATCAAGGTATTATGTGATTAATTGTACCATACTATCGACTATGAAACACGACAATGTAAGTAGTCAAAAGGTATGACATTTGACACCCGAAGACCTGTCGGTCCCGCTGTAGCTAGTAGTAAGGTGTAGGATAATCAATCCAATATAGATCTATACGCAAACTCACGCTCTCCCTCTAGGAGTTTCTGGTTACAACTCGGTCCGTGACAATGATGGCAAGTTCCGATACAGTGGATCACATTTATGTTATAGTATACTTGTATATGTAATGTATGTACTTGTGTAATGAATGTATATGTTCTCATCATAGTATTGTTGTATATGTTCTCATCCTAGTATAGTTGTATATGTTCTCGTCATAGTATAGTTGTATATGTTCTCATCCTAGTATAATTTTGTATGTTGGCATCATAGTATAGTTGTATATGCTCTCATAGTAGTAAGTAATGACTCATGAATGAACTAACTCTTGTATGCTTCATTGGACTAGAAGTAGTAAGTAGTATAACCCTAAACTACACCTATTATAGTTTATTAGTAGACTTGTTTGTATGACTGAATGTACTGAACTGAGAAAAAAGTCTATATATCTATACATATATACATAATATACAACTAAGGATTCAACGACACTCGGGCAAACAACCGGGTACTTTAAGACCACAACCAAACAAGGACAGGAAGTAAAGTGGGTTATCTCTCCTAAGTCCTTCAAACCTTATTTATATAACTATATATGTAGTAGACATGGTTTTAACAATATTTAAGTTTGAAAACTATAAAAGAAAGGTTTAGTATACAAAAGTAAATTTGATAAAGAGTTTGTCATGTAAAATAGTTTGATAAACAATTTGATTTCATTTGCTTGGTAACACAGTTTAAAGTATAGAAATTCCATTTGCATGATAGTTATTAATCACATGTGATTGATCTAATAACTAACATGATTTAACTTGTATTCCCCCCATTAAAGTATTTAAAAACATTTAATAACATTTCAAAGGTTAATTAAGGGGCATAAACTTACCTATAGTGAGTGGATTGTACTAAAGTGTTGGACAAGGTGCTAGGTGACAAGTGAAGACTTGTACACACACAATGAGCCTAGTTAACATATAACAAACATATATGTATCTAATTAGACATTTAATCACTAATTAATCAAGTTAAGACACCCTAGGACATAGAAACACTTTGATTCAAGTGTTAATGGTACCAAGAGGTTGTATCTAAGGGTTGTATAGCATGACATTGGAGTTTATGGCCCATGAACCACTTCTTATGGAGTTTACGGCCCATGACCATTTACCCATGATTTTATGGCTGTAAACTCATGGTACTAAGTGCCATAATGTGTTTTTAGGTCTCACAAGTCATGGTTGGGCATCAAATGATCAAGTCCAAGCCATAGGAAAGCATTAGGGGCACAATAAGGCTACCTTGTAGAGTTTACGGCCAAAGGACCATATCCTTAGGCGTTCACAACCGTAAATTCTCTTGGGGACATGTTTTGATTGTTGTTTAAGGACTTAAACACTTCTAGGAAGGATCAAGGTTGGCATCCAAGGCTTAGGAAGGGACTAAGGTCAATTTTACCACCTTAAGAGGGGTTTACGGCCCAAGAACATCCTTGTCCATAAAATCCTTTTTTCTTGTGATATTTGTTGATTTTCAAGTTTTATCAAGTTCATATTAAGCACACAAGAAGATAGGGCAAGTGTACTTACAAGATAGAAGCTTGATTTGGTGTTTAAGGTCCAAGAACACTAGTGTGTGTTCTTGTTGTTTTGAAGAACAGTTGAAGATCTAGCTATAAAGCAATAATGAATGGATGAAATGATGTATAAATGCTAGATGTTATGTTATAACAACAAAAAAAGTCGAGAAACACTTACGCTTTCAGAAGATCGGGTGAAGAACAAAATGATAGTTGAGAGAGAATAAAGGGTGTTCTTGAGAATGGAAGTTAGAAATGAAGAGTTGGGGGAGTAAACTCATGCCTAAGGCATGAGTTCATGGCTATGGGAGAGTTTATGGCCCAAACTCCAAAATTTTGGCCGCGAACTCTTTGTTAGGGTGCAATCGGTGGGTTTGCTACTTCAAGACTCGAGATGGTACTTCCTTTCCTTCGTTCGTTTGAAGAATAAACACTAAAACTACTCAAACGGACTTTTAAATTGGCTAACAATTTTTAGAAATGTAATTGAATTTTAATTGAAGTGATTGACTTTAGAGTTTGTCCGAATGAAAATTTTGGGTTGTCAAAAAGAAAGAAGTCACTGGAGAAATGTTGGTTGCATTGGAGATTGTAGATCCATACCTTGTTCACCTTGATCTTTCTTCTGGATATATAAATCTTGAATCTTGATGATGCATTTATTAAATATAGCTAGTTTTTGGTGTTATGAGATTTTGCTCACTTTAGTGCATAAAGAATAAATCTTGAGAATTTGTGACATTATTTTGGATAAACTTGGAAACTTTATCCATCTAAACATTATATTGATTCAGATATGAAAAATGGACTTAAATAATAGATCTTGGTTCTTTAGACCATCCTAATGGATAAAGTTGGAAACTTTATCTATTATCAAGCTATTAGGAACCATTAAATGTTATATTGGTCCTTCTATCCCTTCCATGCAAGAGTTATGATATCTTAATGGATTAATAAGTTAGGTTTTAGCTTTTTGGACCTGTTCTACCCATGAAAAGTCATAAAAGTGGAAACTTTATGAGTTAAGTTGATGTTTTGAGTCTAGATCTAGGTTTGGATGGAAAGGCCTTTAGAATAAGCACTTAAAGAGAAAGAGAGTTTCAAAACGTAGTACGATGGGTGTACCAAGGGGTACGATGCACGCACCTGGTCAACATCCCGTGTTTTGGTTAAGGATTCACTACGTTGGGGGTAGTTACTATGTACGCTTAACATACTATGTCTCTTTGACTTTTTGGACTTTTACCTTTGAGCAAGGGTTGACCAAGTTTGAACTAAGGCCATTTTGGGTATTTTGAGCTATAGTTTGAGATTTGGTCACTACTTGTTGTATAGGTGACCTGTAGAGTTTTTATTCGGAGAAGCGTGTTGTTTGGCTATTTTGTTAGACTGTGAGATGAGTTATCCTCACTGTAAATGTGGGTCGAAGGTACCAATGTTGGCCCAATAGGTTATGTATCCAAGTATACGTGTTGTTTTTATGCTATAATGTTCTGTTAGATTTCTATCCTGGTATGTAGGATGTTGTTGTATGGTGTAGTGATCTGCTAGATTTCTTTGTATATATGTTTCTGTGATAGGATGTTTTAGTAGTGATATGTTGGTTAGAGTGGTAGTAGATTGGTTATCATCTACTAGAATGCCCTAGGGGTTAGGTAGTCATGTAGAATATATTGATAACAATTGATCTATGATTTCTTTTATGTTCCTTGTTTGGTTGTGCTTCTAGAGTAGGATCATCTGTTCGGTGGCTATCTCACCTCTTGTTAATTATAGTTAGGTATTTTATGGAGGTTAGCTTGTTGCAGGACAATGTGCTTTAACAGGACTAGTAGGCGATATTGAGTTATATGATTGATGTTTGCATGCATTATGTGCCTACTTGATCCTTTATTGTTTATATGTCGACATGTGGTAGTAATGGGTTAAGGCGATCCAGCTTTGTGCTATAGGCCAAGATATCCAGTGTAGGCTGACTATAAGTCATAGGCACGAAGGCTCAGGAAGAATGGTTGGGATGAGGAGGTAGGCCAACAAACCATGGGTATTGTAGTCTGATGACTGATTGGACCCATTGCATGGTGCCATTCTAGTGTGATGATTGATTAGGCCTGGGCATTCCAATTTGATTATTGTGAACCGTTATGCATGGTTGTATATGTTTGGTTTTGAGCACGATAACACTCCTACAGTGCACTTGCAACGCTAGATCCTTTGGATATGTGTTTTCTCAAATTATACATGCATATTTTCAGTTTTTCCAAAGCATACATCCTAACTAGCATACAAATTGACATTTGAACAATAAAACTAGTTAGATGACTTAGCTCTTAGAAGGACTTATAGTTCTTGGCCTTTGAAAGCTTGAGCACCTCAAGTGTGATGCGTCAAATGGTTCACAAACTCCAACATGCAAGAGGAGGCTTGAGAGAATAAGTTACCTAGCACAAAATCAATATCACTATCTCAGAATGAATAGGGTTACTGATTTTGCCATGAGGGGTTCCTTTTATAGGGTTGCAAATGCTAGGGTTACACCTTGTAAACCTTAATGACCTATCATATTAATTAGGCTCCATGGGTTAAACCTTCATAGACTATCCATGGACTATCTCATTGGTTTAGCCAATCCTAAATAACCATGGATCACTAGCCCACACTATAAGAATCATTGATTTACATAATAAATTCCTATATATTTAATTAGTCTCTTTTGATAACAAAATTAATTCCAAATTAAGTTTTGAACAATGCTAATAAAATAATATGATTTCATATTAATATATTATACTTGTAATCAAGGTTGTAAAAGGCGTGAGGCATGGTGTGGGAGCAAGGCGAAGCCTCAAGCATAACGAGTTATGGCGAGCCATGGCGTTTTTCAAGGCGTGATGTACAACGGTGATTTTGTGTTAATTCATAATTATATTACCACATAAATATAAATCTATATCAAATATACCTAGTTTTTAGAAGTGTTATATCAACAACTAATAACAGAAAGTTAATAAAAAACTTAATACTTGTATGTCCGATTAGAAAAGGTATAAAAAAGAGCAAAAAAACATGTCTTAAACGACAAAACACGCGCCATAACATGTCATAACGCGCCATGGCACACCATATCACGCATTGCCACATGCCACGCCTAAAAACAACGTTTTGAAGATTTTCGTAACGGCGACGCCGCGCCTCACGGGATGGCACGCCTTGGCGCCCGCCATGGCGCGCCTTTTAGAATACTGCTTGTAATATATTAATAAATAATAAATAACCTTATTCTCAAAAGTCCATCCTATCAAATTGCACTGGTGAACGCAACCCAAAACGACCATGCTATAATCGGGTCATGTACAACCCATTTATAGTTATGGGATTAGACACCAAATCCAATAGTATATCTATGCGGGTTGTGACAACCCGTAATTTATTCCGTCACAGTAAACTATTTCCGTCAGTAAAAACGTTTGTATTTAAAATTTTCCGTTAACATTTTGGATTAGCTCATTTAAATTAAGACTTTTATTTTGACCCCGTGAGTGTCCAAACCCATTAGAAACGCGTGAAAATAATCTCGTTATTTATTTGGAAAAAATTTTAATTATAACTACGTCGGGTTACAACACCTAAATCGGGTATGACCAAAAGTCCCATTTAACGTCAGTAGATTTCCACCGGGCCACAAACTCAAGCCTTATATAAAGGATGATTGAACTTCAATTTAGCTTTTTACCACCACCTCATAACTTTCTCTCACTACTCTCTCTCTCTAAAACTCGAAATTGAGCCAAAATCATGCATTTCAAGCTTCAATTTGGTAAGTAATCTATCCTAGCATGTTTCTAAGCTTGTTTATCATTGAAATTTGTGTTTAAACTACCCAAAACCATCAAGAACATGGGTTTAGGATTTCGGAACCCTCCCAAAACCGTAAACTCCCTTAAAGAGGGTTTTGAAGCCCCAAAACCCCTCCAAATCACTTCTAGTGCTTAGTTAAGACCTTTGGACTTGCAGGAATTGACTTAGAACAAAAAAATCTTACCATTTGGGGAGTAAAGATGAGTTTACGGGCCAAGATCATGCTTGGACCGTAAACCCTCATTCATGGACCATAAACACCTTTTAAGGCATTAGTTTACCACCTAAACACCTCTAAAAGTTTCCATGAGAGGATAGAACCTTATAATCCTTCAAGAGATGCACCAAAACATACAAAAATCGGTCAAACTTGAGTTTACGGCCCAAGAACATTCTTGGAATGTAAACACCATTTCTTAGACCTTAAACTCCTCCAATAGGTGTTAAAGTGCCCCTAACACCTTATATGGCTTAGAAATGGGTCTTGAAATTAGCATGCTTAACCTTCAACCACCAAATCACATGAATCATGGACAAACATGAGTTTACTACTGTAAAATCATGTGTTTAGGGTAGTAAACTCACCAAGAACACCTTCATAGACCGTAAACTTCTTTTCCAAGGTCAATTCAAGTCCCAATCACTTCCTAAGCCATGGAATCAACGCTAGAACCTTCCTTTGTGCATTGTAATTAACCTAGGACCGCCAAAACACATCAAGGTTGGGTACATGAGAGTCTACGACTGTAAACTCCTAGTTTACTACCGTAAACTCCTCAAATGGTCCTTAAGTTGTTCAAATTACCTTCCAATGCCTTAAAACCAAGCCTAGGATTACCCACAAGAGTTGTACGACCATTTAACACCCAAGAACACCCCTACCATGAGTTTACGGCCGTAAACTCATGGAGAGTTGGTCATTTGGGCCGAAAACTCCATTAGGAGTTTACTCTTGAAGAGCAAGCTCCATATCCAAGCGATACACACACTTATATGTTTCCCCGGGTCACTCCAAACACTTATATTGAACTGTTTTCGCATCTCAAAGTGTTTATTCATATTTGATTAGTGGTTCAGGGTCTAATTAGATACAAATGTGTATCTCTTCATGTTACATAGGAACCTCGTGCGTTTTTAAGCCATGGACTGACACTTAGCATCCTAAGCCGACACATTTCTCGACTAGTGAGTTCATACCCCTATGTTTTTCCATGTTTTCAATGTTTTCAGGGGGGAATACAAGAAAAAGTATAAGGAAATCTTGTACTCAAACTTATGATTTCATTTGAATTGTTTTATATTCTATATGTTTTTAACACTAGAAATCTTATCAAACAACCGTTTAACTTGTTGGGTTAGTATTCAAATTGTTTGGGAAATTTATTATTAAAATGTTATATTTTATATTTCACCAATGAATTTCCATATCATTACAATTAAAAGAATGAACTCTAGAACATTAAAGCATCCTTGATATCACTCCCCCTAGATACGAGAGTGAAGGACTAACAACATTCAACTTAGAACTTTAACACTCCCCTTAGATATGAGAGTGGAGGGACAATAACATTAAACATAGAACATAGACCAGTCCTTGGTAATACCCCCCTAGATTTGAGAGTAAAGGACTACTTTTAAAATTCATTAATCTTAAGATTGGTGACACGTCCTTGTAACACTTCCCCTAGTTACGAGAGTGTAGGACTACCCCCGTAACCAGAATCTCGTAGAGGGAGAGCGTGACTTGAGTGTATAGATCTATACGGGATTGACAACCCCGCACTTGGCTGCTAGCTACAGTCGAACCGAAAGGTTCAAGGGTGACAAAAGTCATAAAACGATACTGGCCTTGTTTCGAGACTTATCTAGTCTATTGTATGGTTATGGAACTCTCAATTTAGATTATGAATACTTTTATACTTACTTATTGGTTTTATATACGTGTTAAAACTAATGTACCTTTTAAGGATAAACAGGTTTTCAGGAAACATCACACGAACACATAAAGAATGGTAGACACTTGTACATTACTTTTAGAACCAATAACCGACTACAAACTTTTAAGGAAAATAAGGGTTTTTCCTGGGATAACAAACCGTACATAACTGGATCGTATAACAAACGGATAACTAGACTTTACTTATAAGAAAATATGGGATTTTCTTGGATAACAAACTTTTTTGGTAAACCAAAGGAAACTTGTACATTTTCGGAAAACAAACCTCGTATGAAGTCACCAGCTTTATGTTGATTTTCAAACTGCTTGTATTCTCAGGTTTACATTAGACAGGTACACAACGATCTTTTGGGAAAAGACGGAGCATATAGAAGACTCGTCTTAACTTTTGTTCATATGATATATATGTATAACTTTTGTAACACTTTGTTTTCAAACTACTTAAATATTTCTATGTAATGTAATGGTTGTGTTTACTACGCCTACTATGTACATTGGTTGCGATACTACATGACGTCCTCCGCCCTGGAACGTTTCCGCCATCGGTTTCAGGGTGTGACAGATTGGTATCAGAGCCCTTGTTTATAGTGAACTAGTATACCAAACCATACATGGTATAAGACTAAACATTCAGGGGCCAAAGTGCTCTGAACTAAAAGTATACTTTAAGATATAAGTACTTTCAAAAGTATACAAGTATACCTAGCCGCCGGGAACCATAACTACGAGTAGAACAAAACATAAGTAATTGGGTGTTGTGCGCTGCGGTTAAACCTGGGAAGTTATGTAGTCGTGTCTAATGTCAATATAGCCTGATCAACTATATTCATTCGAGACACGGCCAACATGTGCCTGGGTGTGATTGTGGTGTTCAGCATGCCTAAAACTTACCCAATACCCAAACAACGAGCCGTCGTCGCAGCGGAACGTAAAATACTATGGGAGTATTTTCTAGAGCCAACTTCGTTATAGAAATCCTCATTAAGCGTTGCTCCTAAATCATTCCTTTAGCATTAGTTTATCTGATTTGATAACTCTTTACTGCTTTATCGCTTAATAGAATCCTTTATCTGTCTTAATGAGATATATCTTGTTTCATATCTCTTGATTCAATTCAGAGGACTTACCTTCCTCTCTTTTCTGATCTTTTTAGATCAAGATTCCTCTAAGAAAGAGACCCAGCTCAAATAACAACAACCCTCCGCCACCACCTCCTCCTCAATTTGATTATGTGATGTTCTAGGCAGCTGTTACTGCTGCAGTGCCAACCGCCATGTCTCAAATGAACTCCGGTGGCCCCGGTGGTTCAGGAGGTGGTACCCAATCCCAAAACCAGGGAGGTAGCCAGGGACACCAGAAGGAGTGTTCCTATAAAGACTTTATGAACGCGAAACCCACATCTTTCGATGGCACTGGAGGTGTCATTTCCTTAACCTGATGGTTCGAGAAAATCGAATCTATTTTCAAAATATGTGCCTGCTCTGAATCGGATAAGGTGATGTTCGCCACCTGCACTTTCACTGATAAATCCTTAACTTGGTAGAATGGCCTAGTCAAATACCTAACTCTAGCTGTAGCCAATACTACCCGCGAGGCGAGATGCAGAAATTAGAGCATGAACTTTGGAATCTAAAGATGAAGGGTTCTGACATCGCCGCGTACACTTCCAGATTCGATGATTTGGCGCTACTCTGTCCGGTAAGGATTACCCCGGAGTGTAAAAAGATGGAAAGATTCATCTGGGGGTTGACCCAACTAACCAAGGGTAATGTATTGGGTGCAAAGCCAGACACCTACGATAGCGTCAAATGCCTAGCGCAAACCCTGATTGACCATAACAATGAGCTAAAGGAAGCAGCCACCACTCCTAAGCCGACAGAGAGGAGTGGTGAGAAAAGAAAAAATTGGAAGAAGAAGAAAAGTCAGCCTTCGCAGGAGTCCTCGAAGAAGCAGCAAACTGTGGCAGTCCATGCTGCTACTATCTCTACTGCTGTTTCTGCCGTCGGATCCACAACTCAAACACCTACCAGTAGGTGTGCTGGTGCCCTCCCTATGTGTAACAAGTGTAACTATCATCACCTCACTTCCAACACATGTCGAGAGGTGTTTTGCAACAACTGTGGCAAAAAGGGTCACACTGCGAAAAACTGCAAGACACCAATCCAATCAAGCACTCAAGCTTCTGGAGCGGGTATCGGTCAAGCTTGTTACGGTTGCAGTGAAGTCGGGCATTTCAAGCGAAACTTCCCCAAGGCAGCAACAACTAGAAACACTGGAAGGGTCCTAGTTATGGGACAAGATGAGGCAGCCGCCGATCCCACCGTTGCCACAGGTATATTCCTCTTGGACAACTCTTATGCTTACAATCCTTTTCAATTCTAGTACTGAAAGAAAATTTGTTAGCTATTCATTCAAATATCTTCATAAACATAATCCTCAATTAGTAACCGAAACGTTTACCATCGAGATGACTAACAGTGAGAAAGAGAATACTAACGACGTATTCATAGGATGCACCCTTACCCTGAACGATCATTCTTTTCCCATTGACCTAATGCCGGTTTCCATAAAGAGTTTTGAAGTTATCATTGACATGGATAGGCTGACCCTCAAACGTGATAATAACCATTATTATGAGAAATCTATTCATCTCAACCTTTCCACTGGTCGAACTCTCACAATTAAAGCGATAAACTTAGTTTCAGCCTTCGCATCAATTCGTGCATCAAAGCTCAAAAGCTTCTACGAAAGGAGTGTCATACATTCCTAGCCTATCTAATCAACGAGAAACACGAAGTTAAAGACCTCGAGAGCATCCCCGAAGTCTGCAACTTTCCTGATGTCTTTACCAAAGAGCTCCCAGGAATTCCTCCCAAACATCATGTCGAGTTTCGTATCGACCTAATTCCTGGAGCTAATCCATAGTCAAGCCTCCGTATCGCTAAGCTCCAACAGAAATGCAGGAGCTATCCAGTCAGCTTAATGAACTACTCGACAAAGGGTTCATCAGATTGAGTTCCTCACCCTGGGGAGCCCCGATATTATTTGTGAAGAAGAAAGATGGATCCTTTTGAATGTGTATAGACTACCGCGAGTTGAACACGTTGATCGACAAAAACCAATATCCTTTTTCCTAGAATAGAATACCTTTCGATTAACTTCAAGGAGCTAGTTACTTCTTGAAAATAAACCTTAGATCAGGGTACCATCAGCTTCTAGTCCACGAGGATGATGTTTCCAAGACAACATTCAGAACTCTATATGGTCACTACGAGATCGTAGTACGCCCATCGGTCTAACAACTTTCCTTGGTCACGTGGTAAGCGAAGAAGACATACACGTAGACCCATTCAAAATCCAGACAATAGAGAAGTATTCGGCATCGTAGACACCCATAGAAATCTGTCAAATCTTGGGTCTCGCTGGCTACTATCGCATGTTCACCCAAAATTCATCTAGAATCGCCTAACCCCTAACCACTTTGACACAGAAAGGTGTACTCCTTTTGTTGGAGATTGTGTGCTGTTGAAGGCCTTACCCCGAAAAGGAATGATACGCTTTGGAAAGCGCGTAAAACTTAATCCAAGGTACATAGTACCTTTCGAAATCCTTGTTAGGATCGATCCCGTAACCTACAAACTCCGACTATCATCAGAACTTAGCAAGTTTCACCATGTCTTCCGCGTCTCTATTCTTGAGAAGTGCCTATCTGATGAAACCTTAGCAATCCCTTTGATGAGACCAAAATCATCGAAAGCATGAACCTCATGGAAGAACCGATCGAAATCATAGATCGAGAGACTAAACATACGAAACAAAGTTGTATCCTAATAAGTGAAGGTTCGCTGGAATGTCATGCGAGAACCCGAGTTCACTTGGGAGCACGAAGACTCAATAAAATGGAAATAACCACGTCTCTTTCCAAACCCATGATTGTCCCTTAATTCTAAATTTTGGGATGAAATTCCATCTAATGGGGGGATAATCTGAGAACCCGTAGTTTATTCCGTCACAGTAAACTATTTCCGTCAATAAAAACGTTTGTATTTAAAATTTTCCGTTAACATTTTGGATTAGGTCATTTAAATTAAGACTTTTATTTTGACCCCGTGAGTGTCCAAACCCATTAGAAACGCTTCAAAATAATCTCGTTATTTATTTGGAAAAAGTTTTAATAATAACAACGTCGAGTTACAATAACTAAATCGGGTACGACCAAAAATCCCGTTTAACGTGAGTATCGGGTAGATTTCCAATGGTCCACAAACTCAAGCCTTATATAAAGGTTGAATGAACTTCAATTTAGCTTTTTACCACCACCTCATAAATTTCTCTCACTACTCTCTCTTTAAAACTCGAAATTGAGCCAAAATCATCCCTTTCAAGCTTCAATTTGGTAAGTAATCTATCCTAGCTTGTTTCTAAGCTTGTTTATCATTCAAATTTGTGTTTAAACTACCCAAAACCATCAAGAACATGTGTTTACGGTTTGGGAGCCCTCCCAAAACCGTAAACTCCTTTAAAGAGGGTTTTGAAGCCCCAAAACCCCTCCAAATCACTTCTAGTGCTTAGTTAAGACCTTTGGACTTGCAGGAATGGACTTAGAACACAAAAATCTTACCATTTGGGGAGTAAACATGAGTTTACGGCCCACGAACATGCTTGGACTGTAAACCCTCATTCATGGACCATAAACACCTTTTAAGGAGTTAGTTTACCCCCCAAACACCTCTAAAAGCTTCCATGAGAGTATAGAACCTTATAATCCTTCAAGAGATGCACCAAAACATACACAAATGGGTTAAACTTGAGTTTACGGCCCAAGAACATTCTTGGACCGTAAACACCATTTCTTAGACCGTAAAATCCTCCAATAGGTGTTAAAGTGCCCCTAACACCTTGTATGGCTTAGAAATGGGTCTTGAAATTAGCATGCTTAACCTTCAACCACCCAATCACATGAATCATGGACAAACCAGAGTTTACTACCGTAAAATCATGTGTTTAAGGTAGTAAAATACCAAGAACACCTTCATAGACCGTAAACTCCTTTTCCAAGGTCAATTTAAGTCCCAATCACTTCCTAAGCGATGGAATCAACCCTAGAACCTTCCTTTGTGCATTGTATTTAGCCTAGGACCACCAACACACATCAAGGTTGGGTACATGAGAGTTTACGACCGTTAACTCCTAGTTTACTGCCGTAAACTCCTCAAATGGTCCTTAAGTTGTTCAAATTACCTTCCAATGCCTTAAAACGAAGCCTAGTATTACCCACAAGAGTTGTAAGACCATTTAACACCCAAGAACACCCCCACCATGAGTTTACGGCCGTAAACTCATGGGGAGTGGGTCATTTGGGTCGAAAACTCCATTAGAAGTTACTCTTGAAGAGCAAACTCCATATCCAAGCCATACACACACTTATATGTTGCCCGAGTCACTCCAAACACTTATATTGAAGTGTTTTCGCGTCTCAAAGTGTTTATTCATATTTAATTAGTGGTTCAGGGTCTAATTAGATACAAATATGGATCTCTTCATATTACAAAGGAACCTCGTAAGTTTTTAAGCCCTGGACTGACACTTAGCATCCTAAGCCGACACATTTCTCGACTGGTGAGTTCATACCCCTATGTTTTTTAATGTTTTCAATGTTTTCAGGGGGAAAACAAGAAAAAGTACAAGGAAAGTTTGTAATCAAACTTATGATTTCAGTTGAACTGTTTTATATTCCGTATGTTTTTAACACTGGAAATCTTATCAAACAACCGTTTAACTTGTTGAGTTAGTATTCAAACTGTTAGTGAAACTTATTATAAAAATGTTATATTTTATATTTCACAAATGAATTTCCATATCATTACAGTTAAAAGCATGAACTCTAGAACATCAAAGTTTCTTTGATATCATTCCCTAGATACGAGAGTGAAGGACTAACAACACTGAACTTAGAACTTTAACACTCCCCTTGGATACGAGAGTGGAGGGACAATAAAATTAAACTTAGAACATAGACCAGTCCTTGGTAATACTCCCCCTAGATTCGAGAGTAAAGGACTACTTTTAAAATTCATTAATCTTAAGATTGGAGACACGTCCTTGGTAACACTCCCGCTAGTTACGAGAGTGTAGGACTACCCCCGTAACCAGAATCTCATGGAGGGAGAGTTTGACTTGAGTGTATAGATCTATACAGGATTGACAACCCTCCACCTGGCTGCTAGCTACAGTCAAACCGAAAGGTTCAAGGGTGACAAAAATCATAAAACGATATTGGCTCCTATTTCTAGCCTTATCTAGTGTATTGTATGGTTATGGAACTCTCAATTTAGATTATGAATACTTTTATACTTACTTATTAGTTTTATATACGTGTTAAAACTAATGTACCTTTTAAGGATAAACAGGTTTTCAGGATACATCACACGAACACATAAAGAATGGTAGACACTTGTACATTAATTTCAGAACCAATAACCGACTACAAACTTTTAAGGAAAATAAGTGTTTTTCCTAGGATAACAAACTGTACATTACCGGATCATATAACAAACGGATAACTAAACTTTACTTATAAGAAAATATGGGATTTTATTGGATAACAAACTTTTTCGGAAAAGCAATGGAAACTTGTACATTTTCAGAAAACAAACCTCTTATGAACTCACCAACTTTATGCTGATTTTCAAACTGCTTGTATTCTCAGGTCCACATTAGACAGGTACACAACGATCTTTTGGGAGAAGACGGATAGTATAGAAGACTCATCTTAACTTTTGTTCATATGATATATATGTATAACTTTTGTAACGCTTTGTTTTCAAACAATATAAATATTTCTATGTAATGTA
Source organism: Lactuca saligna (assembly GCF_052625555.1). Taxonomy (NCBI): domain Eukaryota; kingdom Viridiplantae; phylum Streptophyta; class Magnoliopsida; order Asterales; family Asteraceae; genus Lactuca; species Lactuca saligna. The sequence continues at coordinate 165,672,780 of NC_136420.1, forward strand.
ATGGTTGTGTTTACTATGCTTACTATGTACATTGGTTGCGATACTACATGATGTCCTCCGCCACGGAACGTTTCCGCCATCGGTTTCGGGGTGTGACACGGGCAAACACATGGAACATAGTCATTCTTATTGTCCTACAATTTGTTTCCCAATTTTGGATTCCTCTGACATTGAACATAACTGAACACATCAATTTAGTTCTGATCGGGTCCTACACATAGTCAAAACGGAATCATCGAGGGGCCCGAGATACCGATTTTAGTCCTCTTAGGATTAAAGGAACATATACACTTTGACATTATATCCTTGTACTAAATACTCATTAATTCATGCACAATGATATATTTTATAACATCAAGTTACTGATGCATTTTTGTATCATCAATGCACAACCAATTCGTAGTCAACAACTCATATATCTTAGTTTGAAGATTATATGATATTATCATCTCACAATCACTCATGATAAATTCCATGAAGTGATTCAGGTGAGCATGGAATAATCCAATACTCATATTATTTAAGGAGTATTCATGAATAGTGTAAGAAACTTTTGTTATGTCTAATGCCTTAGACGATCTACAAGCCAACTCATGATAGTCTAGCCTCATTACCTACTTCCAAATTATGATCAATAGTGGGTGGTATGGATAATCTTATTATTCGGGAAGTCAAAACATGCAAAGTGAAACACAAGAATAATACTAATCCTATATGGTCCTAAAAATTTTGAGAATAAATAAAACACCTTTTATTTAATCACCATATTGATTACATATTATTCATTGTATATTGTTTCGATTTATCAACTAATACTTGACGTAAAATAAAAGTTATCCCATGCTCCAAGCGTGCACACTATTTTTACATACTGTCCTTAGTTTGTAAAAGAGATCAATTGTAAACATGTCAAACAGTTCTCATTTCATAACTCCAAATCCTTATCGTAAGTTTAAGAATACCGAGTTCTTGCGACTGACTGTAATTTGTTAGATTCTAAACTTATATGCAGTGATCCTTTTGTAATGACTATATACACAAGTCAATTACAAAACATTCCATTGGAGATTGTTACAAGACAATTCCATAGATCCAAAGTCTCTTATTCAAGGCATATTCCTTTTGAACATCCTTGTTGCATAAAAGTTTCTAACTTTCTCATAGATTCTTGATATCCAACTGCCATTATGGAAACATTTCCATATTTTCCACATGACAACTCATTGTTAATAGAATCCTGTCTATTCATAATAATGTCAATCTGGTCCATCCATTACTATACTTCCAACTATCCATAAGCAACAAATCTTTGGCAAACCATTGATTTTTCATAGCACTTGTTTAATAACTTTAGTCATATCGAGTTCTAGTCCTTTTTCCCTCTTAATTCACCAGACATTTGGAAAATTAGAATAAGTGAATATTATAGCATATGCAATCGATCATATATCCGAAGCATATTGGACACGATTCATAATGTCTTACATAAAGACTTGATACTTTACTAGTCTCTTGCTATAACATTTCCATATATAGAAGTTGCTCATGTCGAATCTTTTCAACATTACATTCATATATGCTTTTGAATAAATTTAATTAAATTCTCAATCTAAACTTTTAGAGTTGAAATGAAGTATAAGTTGCTCTCCCTTAATTATAGCAAAACAACTTTTCAACCCTGCAACATTGCGAATTGAAAACTTTGTTTTCTATAATTGACATTACTAACTCGCAACACTTACCATAATAATTATGCTCCCACTAGAATAATAATTATTATCTAACTAGAATAACACTTATGCTCCGACTAGCTTTGACATGTACCCAGAAATACGGTGGACTTCTAGAAATCAATACTTGGTTACTTTCTTACCAAAGTTCAGATTTCTGATACAAGACGCTTCGATAAGACTTTATCTAGGCTTGTCAATCTCATACACCTTTCCTTAGATAGCTTACATGTGTGTCCAAATAATTTTCGAACTTACAGCAATAAGTCTGAAATATTTAGACTTTTTTCAATTTCTCAGAATTCTTACTATGAAGAGGGATGCTGTAATCATAATGGAATTTAAGAATGCAAATATCATAATTACTAACTCTTTAAAATCTACTTAGTGAAAGCGTTTCATCACAATCATTTTAATGAATTGGAGAGAAACCTTATGACACTTAGATTTTTTATGGTGTACGTGTTCCTATCCATGTGAATTTGTCATTTCAAACCATTATCGTATGATAGGATCTATGCCAAATTCAACCTCATATTGATTGAACTTGTTCAGTCTTAATTTCATGCGACTTAGCAGCACAAGGGCATACCATATCTTCCAAGTTGATCAATAGATAACCCTTACTGATTTATGAACTTTCACTAACCAAGGTGCTTTGACCTATGCAAACAATTGAGAACTCTTAGAATTGTCATGCATAGTCAGCTTTAACTGGAATAGGCACATAAACAAGAATATGTCAACACGATAGGTAATGAAGCTCAAGTTGTGCTAGCGTTAAACAATAGGTTTTATTCTTGATTAGTTCTTGTGAATTTTCAAGATCTTGAAGACTCCCACTGACCTCTTGACATATAAGATTCTCTTGTCAATAAACATTACTTGATAAACAAATATTCAAGAGTTAGTGAGATTTCTTATCAAGATAAATACTTTTGACAATCGGTCTTAGTTGATCTTTGTTATATTCAAAATATTACAACTTACCAATTTCAAATGTACAATAGTAAAAACAAATTACTCTACATTTGTTGATATGTCACTCAATATATAATGAGTATGACTCTGTGATTTGATATTGGAATGAAGTATGATTCACCCTTTGATTTAACCATTTCAATAATCCTCGATTCCTCTTCTTGGACATACAAGTGCACTTTAGAGGATCAATTGTGATATAGTTCCATAATCACTAAGATGGTTATAAAACACGATACTCAAGTACCCTCCCTTGTTTTCAGATTGGAGAAATTTTTATCATTCTACCTAATTTGATGCTTCTTATTCGTTCTGCTATACACTTAAACTTTTTCAGTATAACCATATTTACTAAACTTTGGTAAATTGTGACGAATAGTCTTATCGTTCTTTGTGGTAGACCTGACCAACACACAACTAAGTGTACAGGATCCCCTAGTCCCTGACTTGACTCACGTATACATATGAACAATGAATTACTCTTAATTTCCCAAAGATGAAGGTTCTCACCATCACACAATACAAGTCGCATGATTGCAAGTTTATGTCAAATTGAAACTTGGGTGATGAGAATTTTTCCTTATTTGGTAAATTTTAACACTACCACAAATGAAAAAATCAAATACATTCTCAACGTTGATCATATTAGAAACATTCAAACATCAATTTTCATAAATTCCATTACAAGGAAATATAAAACACGATAAATTTAAAAAAAATTATTTATTTATAATATGCGGAAAACTTTTCCTTACATTGAAATTACAAATGAAAACTATGTTACTAAATATTTCTAAGCAATTTATCATAACTCCTAGCATTAGCTCAAAAATTCGATCATCGAACCATGCGATCGAAATCAATCTCTTCACGATCAGAGTCTGCATGCCTTTACTTTAAGCTTCGTTTGATCCTACAAAAAATCAAAATGTAATCTTATCACATCATGTATTAAGAATCTACCAATATGAATTTAATAGAGTTAGATAGTTGACTAAGCTGAAGTAGAGACAAACTTTTTGACTTTACCATCCTGATGATCCTTCAGGTAGATACGACAACTTCGCAACCAATGCTCATTCTCTTGGTAATATAAACATATGGAATCTTTTGGAATGGTACACGGGACAATCTCAGACTTACCCATTCCTTTTCCCTTGGAAAGAGATATCTTTTCTGGACTTACAATGTTTCCATTACCATTGTCTATGGAATTTTGGGAAGTAGATCTTCCAATGAACTTTGCATTACTAGTCCACCAAATCACTGCTAATTCAGCAGTAATTAGCAAATATGTAAGATCGATAAGGGACATGGTGCTGTCTTTCATGTAGTAGTCTTTAATGAACTGACTATACAACTCGAGAAGTGATTGAAGAACCAAGTCAACAACAAACTTCCTTGACACAACAACTCCTAACACTCCCAGGCTGTCAATGTGTACCTTCATCTCCAAGACATGTGCACACACATACCTTCCATCTTGTGTTGGCTTGACAATAGGGCTTGAGTGACCTTGAACTTTTCAAGCCTTTGAGCTTGTTAGTTATGAAGAATAATTAGAGGAGGTGGAGGAAGTGAAGTATGATATTGTGAATTATCATCTTCATGTGGAAAGCCTTTTGCAACAGATTCAGGAATACCATAGTTATCTGACCTAGACAACTATAATGGTATAAATTCAAGTTAGTTGATTTAAGTCCTTAATATAACACCCAAAATGAAATATTAAGGATAGGACCCAACACAATATTTTACAATTACGAAGAGGTATGCCATAATCAAATTGTAAAATATTTGAAGGTAGGTAAATGACGATTTACCAATGTCCACCATGAAAAATGAAACTGGTTATTATGTTTTAAATGGATTGAAACTCCTAGATACTTTGAGATTCATTGAACTTTTCAATGGCATGTTTGAATCTCGATTGTGCCCTTCAAGTATGTGTCTGGGATGCCGAGGATCACAAATAAGGTGTGAATAATCATGCAAATTATCTTGGTACACTCAATGTTACAAATCACCTAATCAATGTGTCGTTTAACCACACACGCTCCATCGATCTATGATTAACATCAACCTACCCATTTCCATGAACTGTCAGTAGCAGGTTAGTGTGCCGTTTAACCACACACGCTCCACTAATGACTTAACAAGGAGCAAAGTGCAATTTCATGGAATAGCACCATTTTCACATTTTTCCTAAAGTAACTAAGATTGAGAATTTAATTACATTTTAGTTACCTTCTAATTATCATTATAGTGATAATGAGAATTAATTTCCTATCCTACCTATTCGGATAACGACTCTCCAACAGTCAAGGAAGCGGTGGGTGAGAGTGGACACCCAATAAACCACCATTTTATATGCAGTAGCCTTATACGCCCATATAGACCGGTTTGGTGAATGAGACCTACTAACGGTAAGACTGACTTGACATATATATATATATATATATATATATATATATATATATATATATATATATATATATATGTGTGTGTGTGTGTGTGTGTGTGTGTGTGTGTGTATATATATATATATATATATATATATATATAAAACTAATAATATTATAAATAGAAGGGTAGAATTTTAACTTTTTAAAACTCTAGGGTTTGGAATTAAATGTTTCACAAATGAGACTTTACAAATTCCAAAACCTGAGGGTAAGTTTTGAAACTTTTCGAAACTCTTCCTATCCACCACTTATGAGTTAATGTTAGGATTTATGAAAAGTCTCTTGTTTTTCCATAACTTGAGGACAAGTTATGGAGTTCATAAAAAGATTTATGAAACTGTTGGGTTTTGAGCACTATAACACTCCTATGGTGCACATGCAATCCTAGATGCTTTGAATCTATTTTTTCTGAAATTATACATGCATATTTTCAATTTTTTTCCAAAGTATACATCCTAAATAGCATACAAATTGACATTTGAACAATACAACTAGTTAGAAGACTTACCTCTTAGAAGGACTTGTAGTTCTTGGCCTTTGAAAGCTTGAGCACCTTAGGTGTGATGCCTCTAATGGTTCATAAACACCAATATGCTAGATGAGGCTTGAGAGAATAAGTTACTTAGGAAAAAATCAATATCACTCTCTCACAATGAATAGGGTTATTGATTTTCACATGAGGGGTTCCTTTTATAGTGTTGCAAATGCTAGGGTTACACCTTGTAAACCCTAATGACCTATCATATTACTTAGGCTCCATGGGTTAAACCTCCATGGACTATCTCATTGATTTAGCCCATCATAAATAATCATGGATCATTAGCCCACACTATAAGAATCAATGATTTACAAAATCAATCCCTATATATTTAATTAGTCTCTTTTGATTACAAAATTAATTCCAAATTAATTATTGACCAATACTAATTAAATAATATGATTTCATATTAATATATTATACTTGTAATATATTAATAAATAATAAATAACCTTATTCACAAAAGTCCATCCTATCAAATTGCACTATTGAAGGCAACCCAAAAGGACCATGTTACAATCGGGTCATGTACATCCCAGTTATAGATATGGGCTTACACAGCAAATCCAACAATATATTTATCGTCTGGGGTATTTTGGGTGAAACTCACTAATCTTTGTGCTTACCTAGTTGTTTATATTTTCAGTTTCTATCGTTGATCATGGGACGGCTTAGGTGGAACTATACACACTCATCAACAACATTGCCGATTTCACATTAGTTAAAATATTTTGATTTTCAATAAATGTAATTGGGAATAAATGATTTTTCTTAAATTGGATTTATATTTGGGAAGTTTTACCTAAATAACATTGGTTATAAAAATGGGACATGTCAAGTTGGTAGTAGAGCCTTGGTTTGAGCGATTTGGAGGAACACTTGTGTGAATCCAGACTCAAACTAGGATATGAGAATTCTCACAAAAATGTTTTTGAAAAGAATTTATAATAAAAAGGTTGGTTTATGGACATGGGATCAGTCTCTTTTCATGTTCTTGTTTTATTCTTGGCTTGGGATTGAGAATGTGAACCTTTACTTAACCTTGGTTTTATATAAAGATGCAGTGTTTATAGTCAGCCGAAGCCAAAACAGAAGAGTGGTTCCAAAAATAACCATACCCATTATTTTGTGTTGAAATTGAACTTGTTGGTATATGCATTGTTTGAAAAGCATGCAAGTGGATAATCTAGTGTGTTTATTGGGACCGTTAAATAGAAGTGCATGATTTCAGTAATACTTTATGATATAGGGAATGTCTTGCAAGATTTTAACTGATTATGTCACACCCGAAAACCATGAATGGCGGAAACATTCTGGGGCGGAGGACGTCATGTACAGTATCACAACAATGAATAGTAGTAGACAAGCAACAACATCATCCATTGCATTAATAATATAATTTCATACATGTGTGTTCTATCAAAGTTATAGATACCACAAATATACATATCAAAATAAAAGATGAGTCTTAAACGAACTCCATCTTCTCAAAAGCCTGGCACCTGTACCTGTCTAGTGGTGACCTGAGAATACAAGTTATTTTGAAAGCGAGTATCAGCGTAATGCTGGTGAGATCATAAGTATATTAATGTCTGAGTTTGTATGAAAATGTTTGTAAGATGTTTATGTAAGGAACTTTGTAGTGACTTCCAGAACCTCGATGTGAATCTAATATCTCTGTCCAAGATAATGGATAAGGGAACACCGTGTAATCGTACAATCTCCCTAATGTAAGTTCTAGTAAACTTCTCCATCTTGTCTGTTTCTTTGATCAGCAGGAAGTGTGCAGACTTGGTCAATCTATCGACGATGACCCATATGGTATCATGTCCAACCGTTGTCTTGGGCAATTTGATTATGAAATCCATAGTAATCTGCTCCCACTCCCTTTCCGGTATCTCCTACTGTTGTAGTAGACTGGAGGGTTTCTGGTATTCAACCTTGACCTTGGCGCAAGTAAGGCATTCAGTCACGAAGGTAGCAATTTCTGCTTTCATGTTAGGCCACTAGTATAGCTTCTTGAGATCCAGATACATCTTATCTGAACCTGGGTGCATGGAATAACGAGTGTTGTGCACCTCGTTCATGACAAGGTCTTGGAAACCATCTAGTTTCGGGGTCCAAATCCGGTCTATGAAATAATAAGTTCTGCCACCCTTAACCTCCAAGTTCTTATCTATCCCTCTCAGGGATTCACCCGCCACGTTTTCAGCCTTCAAAGCGTCGAGCTGAACCGCCTTAATTTGAGCGGACAAGTGTGAATGGATAGTCATAGTCAATGATTTGACTCTAATACCATAATATTCCTTCTGACTCAAGGCGTCAACTACTACATTGGCTTTACCCGGATGATAACGATAATGTGTTGTAGGCTTTTGTGGTCTGCAAAGATAGTGCTCTTCGTACCGTAGAGGTAATGTCTCCAGATCTTCAGAGCACCACAACTACTCCTAGTTCAAGATCGTGGGTCGTGTAGTTTACCTCTTGTTTCTTCAACTGTCTCGAGGCATAGGCGATGACCTTACCTCGCTCCATCGGAACACATCCGAGTCCTTGAGTCGATGCATCGCAATAGGCTACGAAGTCTTCTATCCCTTAAGGGAGGGATAGTACTGGTGTAGTGCACAAGGCTCGTTTGAGTGTTCGGAACACTCTTTCCTACTTCTCTTCCCAGTCAAATGCCACACCCTTCTGGGTCAGTGTTGTAAGAGGTTTCGCTATGCGGGAAAAGTTTTGAATGAACCTGTGGTAGTAGTCAGCGAGGCCTAGAAATTGACAAATTTCTGTAGGCATCTTCGATGCTGACCAGTTCTCAATGGCTTTGATTTTGGAAGGGTCCATGTGTATTCCCTCTTCGCTAACCATGTGCCACATTCGACTCATCGAATCCAAAATTTGCATTTCGAGAACTTCACGTAGAGCTTCTACGATAATAATGTTTCAAGGACTTGTCGCAGATGTTGACTATGCCACTCCTTACCACGAGAGTAGATAAGTATGTCATCAATGAAAACGATGACGAACAGATCCAAATAAGGACGACACACCCGATTCATTAAGTCCATGAATACTGCTGGCGCGTTTGTTAATCCGAACGACATCACTACGAATTCGTAGTCCCCATAACGAGTTCGGAAGGCTGTCGTCGGAACATCCTCCCCTAGCACTCGTAGTTGGTGATATCCGGATCTCAAGTCGATTTTTGAAAAGAAGTTCGCCCCTTGAAATTGGTCAAACAAATCGTCGATCTGAGGCAAAGGATAATGATTTTTAACATTCAGCTTGATGAGCTCCCTATAGTCGATGCACATACGAAACGAACCGTCTTTCTTCTTGACGAACAAGACTAGAGCTCCCCATGGTGAGAAGCTTGGTCTTCAAAAGCCCTTGCTAAGCAGTTCGTTAAGTTGACCAGACAGTTCTTGCATCTCTACAGGTGCCAGACGATAGGGCGATTTGGCTACGGGGGTAGCCCCTGGAACTAAGTCGATTCGAAATTCGACTTGACGTTGCAGAGGTAATCCTGGGAGTTTTTCTAGAAAGAAGTTGGGAAAGTCGCGTACTACTGGAATGTTCTGAATGTCTTTCGTTTCTTGGCTCACATCGACCACATGAGCAAGGAATGCACGACATTCCTTCCGCAAGAATTTCTGAGCTTGAATGCTCGAGATGATACGAAGGTTCGTTCCAGGTTTATCGCCGTATACTATTAGGGTTTCGCCAGATGGTAGATTTAGGCGAACAGCCTTTTCGTAACACATGATGTCAGTACGATGAGAACTCAACCAATCCATGCCGATAATGACATCAAAACTTTTTATTGAGACCGGCATGAGATCGATCGAAAATGAATGGTTATCCAATGTTAGGGTACACCTGATGAGTATACTGTTAGTGCTCTCTATCTTGCTATTAGCCATTTCTACAGTGAACGGTTCTAAAAGTGCTCGTGATTTTTGCTTAAGTAATTGAGAAAATTTTTGGTTCATGAAACTTCTCTCCGCTCCACTATCAAAAATAATGCATGCATAAGCATTATCGAGGAGAAACGTACCAGTGACCACTGTAGGGTCAGCAACTGCTTCCTCATGGCCTATGGCCAAAACTCTTGCCGCTCAACCGACAAACCCTGCCTTCAGGCAGTTTCTTTTGAAGTGGCCTACCTCACCACATCCGTGGCAATTTTGGCCCACTCCAGCACCGGGGACTTGGTTGATTGGCTTTGCCGGAGCTTTACAGAAATGGGCAGTGTGCCCCTTCCTGTTGCAGTTCATACACTGCATTTCCCAGCAGGCGCCGACATGATGGAAGTTACATTTGTTGCACTTTGGCAAACTTCCAGAATACTGCATTACCGGAGCAGTAGCGGCAGGTGCTATCGTAGCATGCACTGCAACGACCTGCTGCTTTTTGGCAGCCTTAGCTTTCTTCTTGTCATCCCAGAACTTCCGTTTGGAGTCAGCGATTCTTGCAGGTTCTGAGATGGCCAGGGTAGTTGTTGCAGTCGGGGTACGAACCCCATGGTCTATAAGCTGTTGTGCCAATCACTTGGCACTATCAAATATAGTGGGGTGTGATGCCAAAACATTTCCTTGGTATAGGGCACTAGTCCCCATATGTATCTCTCGATCTTCTTTCCCTATGAAGGAATCATGTTAGGACAGAGGGCCACCCGTTCACAGAACCTGGCGGTGTAGGAGACTACGTTGGAGCCCTTCATGGTTAGGCTCTAAAGCTCTTCTTCCAACTTTTGGATCTCACCCCTCGGGCAGTATTCCTCAATCACGAGGTCTTCCAAAGTTTCCCCGCCCATCGCATTAGCCACTATAAGAGATAGTGACTTAACAGGGCCATTCCACCATGTTAGGGCTTTAGTTTCGAAGGTGCAAGCAGCGTACTTCACCTTTCTCTCCTCAAGACAAGAGTAGATTTCGAAAAGCGATTCGGTTTTCTCGAACCATTGGGAGAGGGAAATGACTCCGCCAGTCCCTTTGAAGGACAATGGCTTGCAGTTTGTGAAGTCCTTATAGGATCACTCTCTCGAGCGCATAGGAGCTTCAACTTGAATAGACTGAACATGGGTTGCTCCTCCAGTGGAACAAGATGAATGATATTGAGCCATGGCTGTAGCCACAGCCGCATCTACGACAACATTTAGAGCTGTCGTGTCAAACTAAGGAGTAGGTGGTTGAGGAGGTGGAGGAGGTGGTGTTTAGTTATTGAGGTTTCTCCTTGGATTTCTGCGAGGTGGCATCTTTGATCTATAAGTTTATGAAGATGAAAGCATTGATAAGAATTCAATGGAAGAGTTTATGAGAATGACTCATGGACTAACTCCTCATAGCCAAACAATACGATTGAATGTAGATCTAAAACTAGTAGATGATCAGATTTGGATAATAATTCCCATAAGATTAGGTACCTGTCAATATTACTGGGATTATAGATTCAACAAGTTCGGAAAAAACCGCCTACAGTAAGAGGCCTTACGTCAACCAAAATGGGAAATTTTGACAGAATTACAACCTAACCAAGGCCTAACAGGCCTATGATTTACAAAGATAGGGAATTAGACCAAATTTATACATAACTAGGTCATATCCAGAAGGGAGAAGTTGATGAGAATCTGTTGATAGAACGACCACTACCAGAGTGAGTCCTTGATCCTGACAGGAGACGTTCTATGTCCCTCATGGGCCTATAAGCTATTGCATTCTGAGCTCAAAGTTCTCTAACTTCAGCTCGGGTTTCAGGGAGTTCCCTCCGAAGAGCTGCATTATGAACCAGAGTCCTTTCGTGAGCAGCCTTTAGTTGGCGAATGCGGACAATGTTAATGCCAGAGTTGATTGACCCAATATTGTGTTCAGAGAAATCCTACGAACCATGACAGGTATGACCCTATCAGCATAACCTCCCTCAGTGAGGTTGTAGAAGCTTTTGTCTCCATTGTAGGGAATGGGTTGACCTTGTTCCTGGCTGCATGTATTCAAGTTTGTTGCCCACAGAGGTGTGGCTCCTTGAAATGTGGGTCGGGGGTTGTTATTCGGGGCTTGACCTACTTGAGGTAGGTTGTTGACTTCGGGCTCAGAGTCAGATCCATCTGAGAAGCCTTCTACTTGATGATCATCCAAAGGGATTTGATGCTCATCATCGGACCCTACTTCAAGCCACACAACATTGCCATTGGGTGGAAAGTACGGCTCGTGATGATGATGGAATCCAACCATGATATCTATGCGAGAAAAGGGGTAAGGAAATAAATTAATCGACAAGCTAACTAGATAATTTTAAGGTGATCTTTATCAGTTACTCTTATACTTGTCTAGAGCGTACCAATAAAGACCTTTAATTTTCAGATAAGTAATTATAGTAACACAAAATACTCCTATATTATTTAAAGTTTAATGTTATGTTCTACTATTCTCATTGTGGTATTTTTGGAAAGATTTTAGACTTGTTGCAACCACACAACTACACTTAGGCACATGCTAGTCAACCCTCGGATAATATAGTTGATCAGGCTATATCTTCCCAGTTTTGACTATATGTCTCTAAGTCCACCTGTGTTGCCCAACAATCTTAATTCTTTTGTACTGTCCTAGTGACACTGAATTTTAGTGTGAATGCAGGTATGTATACTTGGTTAAAATTTGTATTATTTAAAATTATAAACTCTGTATCAAATTAATTTAATCCCGCTTGTGTTTATAGTTCGTATATCTTTTATGGGTTGATACACTCAATTCACTATAAACAATGCTTTGATACCAATCTGTCACACCCCAAAACCATGAATGGCGGAAACATTCTGGGGCGGAGGTCATCATGTATAGTATCACAACAATGAATAGTAGTAAACAAGCAACAACATCATCCATTGCATTGATAATATAATTTCATACATGTGTGTTCTGTCAAAGTTATAGACACCAAAAATATACATATCAAAATAAAAGATGAGTGTTGAATGAACTCCATCTTCTCAAAAGCTTGGCACCTATAACTGTCTAGTGGTGACCTAAGAATATAAGTTATTTTGAAAGCGAGTATCAACTTAATGCTGGTGAGATCATAAGTATATTAATGTCTGAGTTTGTATGAAAATGTTTGTAAGATGTTTCTGTAAGATGTTTTGTACAATGTTTTGTATAATGTTTGAACTCTCCGGGAAAACCCTATGTTTCCTACTAACTGTAGCCTTTTACTAAGGCATTTTGTGTCTGTGTGTATGTCTCTTGTTAGAGTGTGTGTTTTCCTAATTCTAACTATCATTAACCAAAAATATAGTTACTACATTACCGTGCATCGTGTGAATATTCACGAAGTGAATGTAATGGGAAAATATTATCGTACCGTAGTATTTGTAATAAGTGACTACCGTGGTACTAACTATCTTAAAACAAAAGGTGTTCCAAGTAACATGTGATCGACCTACATCCTGCTATCGACTCTAGTAAAACGGCGATGTAAGACGTCGTAACAAATGACATTTGGCACACGTAGGCTTGCAAGTTCCACTGTAGCGAGCATCAAGGTGTATGATAGTGAATCCAGTATAATCCTATACGCAAACTCATACGCTCCCCAATTAAGGAGATTCTGGATACAAGAGCGGTCAGGGCAGGAAGTGCCATGACCCGCTCAATGGTTCACATAACTGTATGAATGTATATGTAATGAATGTGCTTACTGAAAGTGTAATCTTTCTTTGTCTAGCCTATATCTAGTGAAATGTTCTGCGTGTTCTAGCTGTAATGTATCTTCTCTCTATCTAGCATGTATAGTAATGTACTGTGTGTACTAGTTGTACTGTGTGTTATCTCTTTATATAGCATGTATAGTAATGTACTGTGAGTACTACTCGAACTGACTCATGAATGAACTGGCTCATTGTATGTTTCATTGTTCTAATAATAGTATTAGTATCCTCCTGTGCTACCCCTATGGTAACTTACTAGTGATGTAACTGGTACGTATGAACATGGAAGTATACCCTTGCTACCCAAGGGTACTGAATGAACTGGATGAACCTTTATGACTATATATGTACACATCATATATAACTAATATTTAAACGACCTTCGGACAGGTACCCGATATCCCACCAGACCACATCTCAACGGCGAAAAGGAAATAGGGCGGGCAGGCCTTCCTAAGCGTTTTAAACATTTCTTATATAACTATACATACATAGACATGCATTTGATAATAAGTATAAAAGAGTTTAAGTAAAAGTATTTGATAAGTAAAAGAGTTTGTAAAACAGTTTGAAGCAATACAGTTTGATAAATAGTTTGAACAGTAAGAAAACCATTGGTTTTGTAGTTATTAATCACATGTGATTGATGTAATAACTATAAGTATTTAAATTGTATTCCCCCCATAAAGCATTTAAAAACATTTAAATCATTGATTAAGGGGTATGAGCTCACCTTTAGTGAGTGGATTGGATTGAAGTGTCGGATTACGATGCTATGTGACAAGTGGAGACATGTACACACACAACGAGCCTAGTTATCATATAATCAATATATAAATAACTAATCAGGCACTTTATCTCTAATAATATAAGTGAAGACACTGTAGAACATGGTAACACTTTGTTTCAAGTGTTAAAGATCACAAGGGTTGCATCCAAGTGTTGTAGAGTATGGTTAGTGAGTGTAGTGTTCAAGGAAAAATCCCTAAGGGAGTTTAAGGCTCTTAGGCACTTAAAAACTGAGTTTACGGTCATAAAATCATGAGTTTAAGGCCGTAAGCTCATAACCCTTTAACCTTTTGATCATTTGATGCTTTACAATGCCGTTAGAAGCAATTCTACTTGATGGTTAAGCCTTTGGAAGAGATTAGGGCACAATTTCCCCTCTTTGGAGAGTTCACAGACCTAAGACCATATTCTTTTGGGTTTACTGGTGTAAACCCTTTAGGGTTTTGGTATTTTGATGTTTTCTAGTCCCTAACTTAACTAGAAATGAATCTATGCTAGTGTCCAAGGCTTAGGAAGCAATTAAAGCACACTTTGGCACATTTATTTGGTGTTCACTGTCCAAGAACATCTTGGGCAGTAGACACCTTAATCTTGGTGTTTTTGGGTCTTTTCTATTCCTTCATACAATAGGATACAAGTCTAGAATAGTTTCATTGCACAAGGAAAGGACTAGGCACTCATTTGTCCCTTATAAAAGGGTTTACTGTCTAAGATGTTCTTGGGCTGTAAACTCTTAAATCTTGTTGTTTTGATATGATTTCTATGTTATTAAGCACATAATAAGCTCTATAATACAACTAGATGGAAACAATCATTGTTGGTTGTCATGTTGATTAGTTGTATATGGTTGGGAATTAAATAGCCTTAGAGTGATCTACTTCGCTTTACTTCCTGTTCATTGTTGGTTGTAGAATTATTGTAGATTTAGTTATTTTAAAGTATATTTGACTACGAATTGTGTACAACAAGCATGCACAAAACCATCCAGTAGTGCGAGAACGAGGATAATCCAAGGAAGAGTGCCTAGGAAGTTAATTGTAGCTTGTAATAGAAGTAGGTGTTAGCACATCTAGGAACATGGCTTGGTGTGGAAATTAGTATGGGTATGTACTATTGAAAGCATTGGAACTGTATGAGGTTCAGGAGGAATGTTGAGGTTATTAAGGAAGTAACAGGAACATGGCTTGGTGTGTTGAGTGATGTGTTTTGATGTCTGATCTTTCCATTATGCATTTTCAGTATGGCGACTTTTGAAGGTTCAGGATCAGGAGCTGGTGGCACTGGGTGAGTTCGTCTGAGTGAGGAGGAGATATGCAGGATCATTGCTGCTAGTTTAGCCGAGGAGATTAGGGAGGCGATTCCAGAGTTATTTAGCTCGGTCAAGACAACGTTTATCTTGGAGTTTGACCGGCGGTATGTCGCCATCATGTAAATAGCTATTTTCATAGTCACAATAGTCGTTACCAGTGTAGGATCCCACAGAGGTAGGGTGATGTAGTACTGAGAGTTCAGTTATACGAAGCCTCTAGTGTTCAGAGGTGACAGGGACCTGATCATTGATTCGATATGGATTCTTGGCATGTAGGAATGTTTCTTTACTTGTTCATGTCCCGACGGCCATAACGTGAAATTTATGTTGAATTTTCTTGATTAGGGCGCAAAGGATTGGTCAGAATTTGTGACCTAGGGATTTTTGCATGCAGAGCAAACTATAGTGACTTGGGAGCATTTTATGGATATGTTTCGAGCAGAGTACGATCCTGTTGAAGAGCGGGAGCGACTGACATAGTAGTACCTATCGCTCAAGCAAAAGACCCATTTGATAATGGATATCCCCAAGATGTCTATAAGGAAAGCACTTTTCTGTCCTGAGTACGTCACTTCAGAGTAGGTGCAGATGTCGAGATACTTGAGTATACTCAAGATGAAGATTCAAGAGTTTGTATCTACTCGTCAGTATTAGACCTTGAACGAGAGGTAATCAAGTAGCAGGAGGAGGGAGATTGAGTTAGAGTTTCAACAGAAGGAAGAAGGGAAATCTTCAAGACATTATCCGCCAACGGCCAAGATGTTCAAGTCCATCAGCTGGAGTTCGGGATAATCTAAGTGGAGGTGTAGATCTTTTTTACGTGACAATTGAGGCGAGGAGGGTCATTTCGATAGAGATTGCAGGCGGAGTTCATGGGTTTGTCTCCATTGTGGCCATGTGGGACACATCAGAGCCATTGTCCATTTTTCATTTCTAGTGAGGTGTTGAACCCTACAACCCTAGCTTGATAGTTACCCAACGGTCGTCATGGGACAATGGGAGTTTTAATGCCCAAGGTTTAACTTGTAAGTTCTTCGATTTAGTGTTGTTGTAGGTTTGGTATTCATCATTAAATTTTTGATTATTTTTGAAAGTTCAGTTGTAAACTTAGATTATTGGTTGAATGGGATTATCTTATTTAACTATGTTTTAATTGATTTTTTATTATAAATGAACTAATAGTCTTTTCCCTTGGGTGTATGCATGTTGGAATTTGTGAATATGGTGTGGATTTAAAGTCTCCTATGTATCTGGATATTAATGGTTGGGATTATGTAGTAGTGTGTAAGTTGGTCAGGGTATTTAGGGTTGTGAAGTTTCCAGATTCCAGCATACTTTAAGTGGTAGAGATTGGAACCTCGCAGGGGGAAGAACCTATACTATACGAAGGTACAGTATGTTAGATTCGGTGTCTAAGCCCATAACTATATTTGGTATGTACATGACACTATAATAGCATGGTCCTTTTGGGTGGCCTTCACCAAAGCAACTTGATTGGATGAATTATGGAGAAAGAGGTTGATTATGATTTATGTTGGGCTTAGAAGATTGCGTCTTTTGGGCTCGTTTGTTTATATTGTTTTGTACTACGGTTTGGGCCTGTCCAACCGTGTATCTTTTATGCTTTGTATATAAGCTTATGCTTGCATGCATATTAGGTTAAGGTTTTAGAGATCTGAGAAAACGATATTTTTCCAGACGACTAAAGGTTGCTTTGATTATACTTGTAACCTTCCAATCCTCTACAATTGATGTTCTTAATCGAGCTCTTCTGAGGATTTTGTTTTAATCATTCAACACGTTTGATTCATTCTTGTTCTATAATTTTACTGTGTTTATATCGTCATTGTTTTCATAACTTGTTCAAGATCTTATCGATCTTCATAGATTAAAAGAAACTTTAATCTCATCAATTGGTATCAGAGCAGGAGGTTGTGTAATTGATACACATCTTTTCTGTTAAAAAGATTTTCATTAGGGTTTTTCCGCAATCATCAATATTTATTGAGCCGTCATCTCTTTATTGACGTATCTTGATATTTATTATTTTGCCCTGATCTGCTTTATTACAAGTCTGATCTTTGAACAGGTTTTTTACGATCATAATGGACGCGACACAATCAAACGTTATAAATATTTCAAACAGCATTGGTTCGACGACAAGGATTCCGATCTTATACACCAACGATTATGAAGTATGGGCACATCATTTCGAAGACTATGTTATTGGGTCGGAGGAAAATGGGTATTTGATTTGGGAAGCCATCACAAATGGACCGTTTTTCTCATTCTGCAACGTCCAGAATCATTAAAACTCAAAAAGAATACAATGATCTGCTCAAGGACGTGAAAGACATTGCACAAGATGAAAAGGACAAGTTCCAATGCAATATCAAAGCACTAAGATTGATCCGGTTCGCCCTTCAGTCCGATACATTCAGATGGGTTAGCTCATGCACGACGGCGAAGGATGTTTGGGACAGACTTCGTGAACTGTACTCTACAGACGAAGATCTCGAACATTCTATTCAAACTCTGCTTCTATCTGAGTTTGGTGAATTCAGACAAGGGGCTGAAGAATCTGTGACCCAGACGTTCGATCGTTTCAATCATCTTCTCAGCAAGATGATCAAACATGATATCGAAAGGAAGCTCATCGAACAGAAGGTTACATTCCTGAATGGTCTAAGGTTTGAGTGGAGAGCAGTAGTTTCCACGGTTAAAGCCCATCAGCAATTTAAATCATACTCTTTGGCGAAACTGGTGGGAATTCTCAAGTCTCAAGAGAAAAACGTGGTGCAAGAGAAGAATGTCGTTTCCGGTCTCGGTTCGTTGGCTCTCTTGTCAAAAAGTAAAGCCGTTATGGAGGATGAAGACCTCAGCCTGGAAGAATATGATCTCACATCAGAAGATTATGCCTTGATGGTATCCAATCCCAAAAGGTTCATAAAGAAGAAATTTCCCAGCAACAAAAACCGAAACTGGCAGGGAAGTTACAGCTCTGAAAAGGTGGTTAATGAACCGAAAGTTGAGGAGCACAAGAAGGAACTGAAGGTTGACGGCGACTCTGGAGTGAGCTGTTTCTACTGTGGTGGGAAAAATCATTATGCTAAGGACTGTGTCCTCAAGAAAATGGCTGAGAAAGATGATGGGAACGATGAGGAAGCTGTGTTGCAGAAAAGGCTAGATGAGTTAAGAAAGAAGAAGTCTGCTGCTAACCCGTCTAGTAATGCTCTTATTGTGCAGGGTTCTGTTCCAGGTGATGAGTTTGGTAGCACGGAAGTTTGGTCTACCGACTCAGAAGACGAGGAAGTGAGGCAGCCTACTCATGGAAAGGCGTTCGTGTCTAAGGAAGAAGGCAGTGGTGGTAAATGCCTTATGGTTTCTGACGTATCTCAATTGAGGGGATACAACACCGATGGAGGCAATGATGGACAGAATGCAAAGGAGGACATGTGCTTCACAGCCAAACCACTCAGCCAGCAGTTCAATGAGCTGGATGAACTGATAAAGAAGGTACAATCTGTTTTTATTTCATGTAAAGTACCATCATCCTCTTATGAGAAAGAACTAAAAAATGTCAATACAAGAATATCTCATCTAGATAGTAGCTTAACTCAAACTCGGGTCACAAATTCTAACCTAACTGATCAATTGAGCAGGGCAGCGTCAAAGAGTGAGGAGCGGAGAATGTGGATAGAGTTGAAGGAATCAGAATTAGTCAAAGTTAAAGATGAAAACATTTATTTGCAAAGAGACAATTTGAAATTGTTAAAACAACGAAATGTTTTTTGTTTAATTGCTAAACGTCTGTATTCTAATATTACTGAGCTTCACTTGGATTGTGAAATAGGCCAAAGGATTCACCGCATGATCTTGCCCTTCCTAGAATTTAAGGAAGATGAAATCGATGCCAAAGCCTATAATTGTGAAAGTGTGATATCGTCTGATGACATAAATCCCACCTATATGTATGGACTGGACAAAATTGAGTCCTTCATTAAATCTAAAGACCACAAGCTCATGCTTAAAAATCTTTTGGATGAAAATGACAGACTTAAACTGAGAACCAAAACCATGCAAAAATTTGACTCTTTAAATGCCAATGTAAGCTCAGAAAACAAAATTGATGTTGAAAATCCATCTGAGCTTAACGAGGATGACAATATGAGTGAAATTTCTGTAGAGGACATGGTTGACTGCTCAGAATTTATTAAAACCGAGCCAGAAAATCACAAGAATCTTATTTCTGAAAATTCAGTAGAGTTCGCTCGGTTGTCCCATCAAAAGTCCCCGAAATTAGTTGAGAAAGCTGTTGTGTATCAAAAGGTCAGGACTACTCCAAATCAAGTATACAAGGTAACAGGAGTAACCGAACATCAAACAGCTGAACTTGCAGCCATTGTAAACGAAGACAATGCCGATGGCTGTGATGAATACTTCTGGGAAGCTCCTATTGATAATGCAGACGAAACCATTGGTTTATCTGAAAGAACTTCCTGGAAGAGCAAAGGAAGATACATACCCGAACCATTGAATAAGCCAAATAACTTCAATGAGTCGAGCACTAGTGGTACAAAAGATACTCCTCAGAAGAATGTTCACTCGCCAAAAGAAGACATTTCTTCGGCTCCTTCAGCTCAAAGTGATTCAACCATAGTTCAAATGGAACCGATCAAGGAGTCAGCAAAAACGAAAGCAAATGTTCATCAACAACCATCTCAGATGCGGAACAGGAAGATAGAAAGGAACAATAGATACCGGAAGAACCTTTCTGAAAGGAAACAATTCTGGCGTTCCCAGAATGCATACTTCACTCGTCAAGACAAGAATCTAAAGTATGAAAACATTCCTGCAGAAAAGCTTGAAAGTCCCAAAAACCGAAAGCCGAGGTTCGGTTCACAAGAAGATATCAACCGAAAGTCAAGGTTCGGTTCACAAGAAGATATCAACCGAAAGTCAAGGTTCGGTTCACAAAAAGATAACAACCGAAAGCAGAAGTTCGGTTCTGAAAAGGATATCAACCAGAACCAAAGGTTCGGTTCCAAAGGTGGCTCCAACCGAACGCAAAGGTTCGGTTCTGAAGACAAAAGAGTACACAACTCTAAGGTCGGTCCCTCCAATGATCAAAAACAAAAGGGTCACCTAGAGTCTCCTTCTAAGTCTAATTCTTCTCATTCTTCTAATTCTTCTTCACCCTCTGTTTCATATCGATCTCGTTCTAAATCTCATTCATCAACTGAGCAAAAGTGGAAGCAGAAGGTCAATAAATCCACACCAGAGACCGAATCTAACACTACTAATCTTAACAAAATAAAAGTGTACACCATTAAAAGGAAACATAAAACAACTCTCGTAAAAAGAACTTATCTTGTTGATATCTCTCTCATTGCTCCTGTTTCCATGCAAAGCTCACGTGGACCCAAGAAACTTTGGGTTCCTAAATCTGTCTAAATTTTGCAGGTTATAAGTGACGAGCAGTTCGACGAAGAATGGTAAATTGATAGTGGCTGCTCACGTCGCATGACAGGGAGGAAAGATGAGCTTAGGGAGTACAGATCGCTTGCAAATGGTGGCAACATCAAGTTCGGAAACAATTCTTTCGGCACCATAAAGGGATACGAGATGATAACCAATGGGGACTTCTCTATAAGGAAGGTGGCTTATGTGGAAGGACTCCAACACAACCTCATTAGTGTATCTCAACTGGTTGGAGGTACAGGTCTCAAAGTCTCATTCGATGATGAAGGTTCAGAAATTATAGAGAAAAAGTCAAATAAAATAATTCTCAAGTCAGAGCAAAAGGGTGAAATGTTTCCTTTAAACATGAAACCCATCAAAGGAAACCCAGCTGTATGCTTATTGTCAAAAGCGCAATCCGACGAAAGCTGGTTGTGGCACCGAAGATTATCTCATCTTCACTTCAAAGATATCAATCGTCTTGTTACAGGAGGTCATGTAAGGGGCCTTCCGTTACTCAAGTTCGACAGGGATCATCTATGTGCTGCATGCGAAATGGGAAAGCAGAGTCGTCAAAGTCATCCATCTATTATCAACACAAAAGTTGTTGAACAACTCGAATTAATTCATATTGATTTGTGTGGTCCTTCATCTATCGAAAGCATCGGTGGTAGCAAGTACATTCTTGTTATCGTTGATGACTTTTCTCGATTTACATGGGTGTTCTTTCTAAAGCTCAAATCTGAAGCGACTCAAAAGCTGAAAATGTTTATTACGCAAATTGAAGTACAACTCAAGAAGGTTCTTCGCAACATCAGAAGCGACAATGGTCTCGAATTCAAGAACAGGGAGTTTGAAGAGTTTCTTGCAGAGTAGGGAATTAGTCATAATTTCTTAGCTCCCTACACACCACAACAGAACGGAATAGTCGAAAGACGAAACCGATCCTTGTGTGAAGCTGCCCGAACTATGCTAAGTTTCGCTTCTTTACCTCTTTATTTTTGGGCTGATGCTATTTCTGCTGCTTGTTTTACACAGAACAGGTCATATCTCAACAAAAGGTTCGCACTCACCCCATATGAGATATTAAACAACAGGAAGCCAAATGTGAAATTTTTCCATGTGTTCGGCTCAAGGTGTTTCATCTTCAACTCTAAAGAACACCGCAACAAGTTTGATGTCAAAGCCGACGAAGGAATATTTCTGGGTTACTCTCTCACATCCAAGGCATACAGGGTCCTAAACAAGCGTTCAAGAAAAATTGAAGAGACGTATTATGTGACCTTTGACGACAACTATGTCAAGAAGCTGCAGGCTAAAGAAAATATCACTGGAGAAATCTTTCCTCCAAATGGCATGGTTACAGTCTCGGTTGCTAATCTATTCGAGACATTTCTGGGGCTCTTTGACGAACCAGAGAATGCTTCACTTTCTGAAGCTGGTGCAGCAGATAACAAAGTTGATCACATAGAGCAGATTGTTGAAGATGCTGCAAGGAGAATGTATGAAGAAGAATCAATCTGTAACGACTCTCCTTCCAACGAAGCTCAAATCGAGGGGGAGCCAAGTGCTCAAGTCGAGGGGGAGCCATGTACTCAAGTCGAGGGGGAGTCAAACGCTCAAGTCCAGGGGGAGCCAATTTCCACAACTTCAACCGAAGAGGTCTCAACACCAGCAAGCTCAGGCCCACTAGAATCACACGAACCTCATATCTTCCAAAGTACACCAACTGAGGTAGAACATGATGATGTGACACTCGGTTATGATAGCCAATCTGAGCTAGACGAAATAATCAATGCTGAATTAGACCCAACCGTTGATTCAAATTACCCTCCTCTTATCAAATGGACCAGAGATCATCCTGTCTCTCAAGTAGTAGGGAATGTATCTGAAAAGGTTCTGACCCGATCCCAACTGAAAGCAAAACAAACTTCCTTATTTTCAAAGGTAGAGTTTTGCATGTTCAATTCATTCGTATCAAAAGTTGAACCAAAGACAGTTAATACTGCTCTCGATCACTCTGATTGGGTTCAAGCAATGCAAGACGTGTTGAACGAATTTGAAAGGAACAAAGTCTGGCGCCTAATTCCAACTCCTCCAGATGCTTCGGTTGTTGATCTCAAATGGGTTTTTAGGAACAAAATGGACAAAGAAGGTAACGTTATACGGAACAAGGCTCGTCTGGTGGTAAAGGGATATTGTCAGGAGGAAGGGATAGACTACGAAGAGACTTTCGCTCTAGTAGCTCGGCTAGAATCTGTTAGAATATTTCTGGCTTATGCTGCTCACAAGAACCTTGAAGTTTTCCAAATGGACGTCAAGTGTGCATTTCTCAATGGAGAACTTGAAGAGACGGTGTACGTAGAGCAACCTCCTGGATTCGTGAACGAAAAGCATCCAAATCGTTGCTATATTCTGGATAAAGCTGTGTATGGCCTTAAACAAGCTCCGAGAGCCTGGTATGAAACGCTTACAAAAATTTTAAAGATGTCTAAATTCAAACAAGGTTCGGTTGACCCAACCTTCTTTCGCAAAAAGGAAGGTAACCACCTTATGATAGTTCAAATTTATGTCGATGATATCATCTTTGGCTCCACGAATCCATGCTTAACGGTTGAATTCAGAAAGCTGATGGAGACTAAGTTTGAAATGAGCTCAATGGGTCCAATTAACTTTTTCCTTGGTTTAAACATAAGACAGGGACCCAAAGGCATCTTTATTAATCAGGAAGCTTACATGAAGACTCTCCTAGCAAAGTTCGGTATGATGGGAGACTCAAAAGTCAAAGTCCCAATGGCATTCGGCACTAAGCTTACCCCTTCTCAAGACAAACCAGCTGTTGATATCACTCTCTATCGTCAAATGATTGGATCGTTAATGTATCTTGCTGCTAGCAGACCTGATATCATGTTTTCTGTGTGTTACTGTGCTCGATTTCAGGCAAACCCTCGTGAACCTCAGATGCTTGCAGTGAAGAACATCCTACGATATCTCAAGCGAACCACCTCCTTAGGTCTATGGTATCCATCCAACTTAGGCTTCTTCGTTCAAGCCTATTCTGATGCTGACCTTGGAGGATGTGGACTCGACCGAAAAAGCACGACTGGTGGATGTTAATTTCTTGACGGGAAGTTAGTCAGCTGGCAATCCAAGAAACAGACATGCGTGTCGCTATCCACAGCCGAAGCAGAATACATTGCAGCTGCATCATGCACATCACAAGTGATTTGGATCCAAAGTCAACTTCGAGACTATGGACTCAATATGAAGAAGATCCCTCTATATTGTGACTCTGAAAGTGCAATTAGGATCTGTCATAACCCAGTGCAACACTCCAAAACCAAACACATAGCACTAAGGTATCACTTCATCAAAGATCATGTGGAAGATGGAAATGTCGAAGTTCACTTCGTAAGAACCACTGATCAGCTGGCTGACATCTTTACAAAAGCTCTTCCTGAAGCATCATTCAATCAGATATTGCAAGGCTTAGGCATGATGGTTGCAGAATCGGTCCCAAATCCTCATGTCTCTATTTAAAAAAAAAAAAAAATCCGGAACCGAAGCTAACAGAACGCTCTGTTGCTTTCTGCTCTGGCGCTTTAATGGAACCGAAGCTAACAGAACGCTCTGTTGCTTTCTGCTTTGGCGCTTTAACGGAACCGATGCTACCAGACCGCTCGGTTACTCTCTGCTCTGGTAAAATCAAAGAACCGAATCAACCAGACCGCTCGGTTACTCTCTGCTCTGGTAAAATCAAGGAACCGAATCAACCAGACCGCTCGGTTACTCTCTGCTCTAGTAACATAACGGAACCGAAACAACCAGAACGCTCGGTCTCTCTCTGCCTCTACAATATCGGCGCTCATTCAAACAAACCGCTCGGTTCTTCCTAATCTGTGCTTCTTTTCTTTGTCTAAATTTTATCTTTCTGTTTTTTTTATTTCTTTTTCAGAAAATTCAAATTTAACAAAAATATTTTATCTTTCTGTTTTTATTTCTTTTTCAGAAAATCAAAAATTAACAAAAATATTTTGTCTTTCAGTATTTATTTATCTCTAAGTAAATTTCAAAATTTCAAAAATATTTTATATTTCTAGTATATGTGCTTCTTGCTCTAGTGGATACAAGCATCTCCTTGTGTAATGTTCATCCAGGTATGTTTTTCTTTTATCAGACTAATTAGATGTCCCTAGAAGCATGCTGCTGTATGTTGTCTCAAGCCTCTATGACCTCGAGCATGCCTTAATGATTCGATCAATACCTATCGTTTCTTCCCAATCAGGCTATTCTCTAATATTCGGTCTAGAGCTACCTTCTTTTACTCATCTGAAACATGAGTTGCTCTGCTTTGTCCCATTTCTGTAGCAGAAGGTACGTTCGGTCTCTTAACCATCTCTTCAACTTCTTCATTTACATTCGCTCCCCAAAGTAACCCTTGATGCTCTCGGTCTTAACCACTGAGGCTTATGGTTGCACAACATCTGTGTTCATGATCTTGGATTCGTTTACCACGTTCTGAGTGAAACCCAAAATCCAACACCTAAAATGACTTGACGGTGAGTAATTAACTCAAGCTTTTACTTGGAAATTTTTTTATGAGTGATCTTTTATGAAACTGTCTCGTCCTAAGACATTTCTTCCCAAAGAGGTCCAGTTTAATTTATTTTGAGATTTCTGTCTATATCATTCCCATCACGAAATACTTCCCACCTACCTGTTCAACAGATCTCATCGGTCTCATAGGTAACTCTACCAACACTTAGTTTTATGTCAAGACTTAATGTTCGGTTTGAGTTCAGCCACCCCTTAGCCATCAACAAAAGATGCCTTTCATTGTTTCTCTAAAGACAACTGATCGTATTTCTCGGGAAACCACACAAACACTTCAGGTCTCTCTTGGCTCTAAAGGAAGCGATTCTTGCCCGGAATCTTCTGCCTTCTGTCTTTTATCTAGACAACACGCACTTCCAAACACATTTGATTTATTTCCTTGTCTTTCACACTCTTATGCACGGAATTTTTTCCCACATTCTAATTGCTGTTTGGCACATGGTTCTAAGTTTCAGTTGTAACCAAACAAGGGCACAAGGGATTTCAAACGGTACGAAAAAGATTTGGGCGCGTGCAAAGGATTCGTTTCAACCCCACGTGTGCTGACGTATTCATTGAATACACCATAACTTCTAATCGCGCTTTTTCAGGCGACGTTTTGGGTTCCTCATCATCACGATTTTCTCTCTCCTGAGAATGGTATAAATAAGACGTGATCGTGTTCTTTGGCAGTTACCTCTCAAAGCATTATCTCTCTGAAAAAGTTACCACTGTTCATCTTCTTCCAAAAACTCAACAATGGCGACTTCTTCTTCTGCTCACGATCAATCTGCTTCTTCTTCTTTTCTTACAATCAAACCAAATCAGAACATGATCATAGAGTTGTCTCCATTCCTCTATGACTCATACATGCTCTATGTGGTGGAATGCCTCAAATATTCCCCATTGGTATTGGCACTGACGCAGGTGGAGACCATTCCTATGTCCCTGCTATCTCAAGTCTACACCACAGCTAGCTACGACAGAAACAAAGACCGTATCTACTTTTCTATTCACGACAAGAAGACTTCCGTTTCCAAAACACGGTTTTGCTCTCTTCTAGGGCTTGCCGTGGACCCTTCTGTCATCTCACCAGACTTCATCACCACCGCCCAGATCTTTACGATGATGTATGAGATGGGGTATACAGATGTTCTAACATCTATTGCCAAAGTCAAGAAATCATGTCTTCCATCTCAGTGGAATGGATTGCTTACCCTTTTAATTAAGGGTTTAGCGGAGCGATGTGGTGGTTCCGACACCACCAGCAAAGGGTTTCTTACAATGCTGTACGGTCTTTACAACGGCATTAATCTTGACTATGGGTCTATTCTCTGGGCTCAAGTGGTTCAGAGTCTCAACACTACCGCCAGGCACTCAGAGATTTCATGCGCCAGGTTTTGGACCCTCATCACTAGGAGAGCCATTGATTCTCTTGACATCCCTGTCATGAAGGATGTTCTTACGGCTTCAATTGCCACATACCACACCAAGAAAATCATTCTCTCAGATCCAAGTAAGTTCCCGCACTATGGACTAATTCCTGAGTCCATGTACAGATGCGTCACGCCCCACAGCAAGATTATGGTGGACTACAGCTCCAGAACCCCCTGCCTCCTAGGGTTCTTTCCGAGGAACAACATGCTGCTCTTGAGGCTCTGGATCAGCCTGCTAACCGGGGCAAAAGAGTGAGCCAAAAGGAGAAGGCTGAGATGAAGGAACCTGCACCCCAAAAGGAGAAAAAGAGAAGGTCCTCCAAACGCAAATCCGAGGCAGAGGCAGCTTCTCAGTCCATACCGAAAAAGGTCAAGAAGATGGCTAAAAGAGCCAAAGGATCTCCTTCTAAATCAAAACAGAATGCACCATCCGAAACAGAAGCCGTTGATCCTCAACCCGAAACTACACCCGTTTTGTCTCCACAAAACTCACCTCAACCCGAAACTACACCCGTTTCGTCTCCACAAAACTCACCTACCCCACCTAAATCTCCCCAAATTACCAAATCACCTTCTCCTCCTACTTCCCCAAAATTTCCAACCCCAACCCAATCACCCAAACAGAACATCTCAAGTTCTGTTCCAACATCAATTCCCCAAACCTCAACCGAAACTACTATTCCGTTCACCGTTTCTCAACCTTCATCTTCTATCTCCAAACCTATTATCACAGAATCTGTCACCATCACCACAACCTAACCACCAGTAACGGTCAACGTATCTGATACGGGGGCTGCTTCTGTGGTTGAAACCCCGGTCATCAATCTTCAATCCAACCCTTCTCCATCTTCCAACTCCGGTGCTACCTTAGGGGGTGATGATGATGAATTTGATTCCATCTATTACAGCCCTCACCGGATCCCTACTGACACCGATGCTGATACCCCTGTGTCAAGTCAGCAACTTCAAGAGATTCACGCCAAACTCGACAGTCTGCTGGCTGACAGTAAAGCATATGGGGGTGCTGTGCTGAAGGCTTTTATCGAGTCAGCGATCCAGACTTACACCGAAGCCTTGGATCGTTCTACTGACGCCGTAGAGAATTCAGCGGCCTCATGCTCCAAAGCCACTAAGGAAGTTTCTGAGGTTGTTCATACAACTCAGATCTTTCTTGATTCTCTCAAGGCTCATGCTGACTCTAATGCTTCCAAATTTCAAGCGTCAGTAGACTCGTTCACAGCCACCCTTCAGGGAGAAACCAGGAAATTTGAGGCTCTGCGTGCTGACCTCAAAACTGAATCCACTTCACTCCTCAAATCTTTGGATTCACGTTTTGCCTCTCTGGCAGCCGAGAGCACCCTGAAGGAAGAAGTTATCAAGCACCAGGAGACTATTGACTTACAGAAGGTTCAACTGGCCCAGGCACAACATGAAATCACTTTGCTTCAAACTCAACGGGCAGTTCTTCAAAGTTGCGCTGGTGATGTTAAAAATCTGTTAACAGGTGTTCTTGACTCCCATGATCCCTTCCTAACCCTTACTATTCGTCAGCATCTCCAGGCGAAACTCTTTCCGGCAATCACTATCCTAAGTGAAATGAAGGGTGTCTCGGAGAAGCCTGTTCTTCCAAGACAAGGGGGAGAGGAAGGTGTGTCCAAAACAGAATCGAAGGGTAATGTAGCTTCGGGTTCTGGTAAACATGTCCAAGTTGAGAGCGAATCAGAATCAGATGAAACCATTACTGAAGGTCTTCAACGAAAGAAACGGGACAAAGAGCTTGAAGAAACATTGAAAATAGCTCGTGAGGCAGAAGCCAGAGAAAGGAAAATCCGGGAGGATGAGGAGGCTATTCAAGCTAAAAAGACTCTGTTCCCAGATTGGGACAGAGACACACTCATCACTCAAGCAATTGAGTTTCCTTCTATTTATTGGTTGGAACCGATTGCATCTTTTGAGTGTGAAAATTCTAGAGACTCGCAGTTCGTCATGCCCATTACGCGTAAAGCCTTCACTTTTCACTGCTTTGATGTCACTGCAAACGTCCCTCATCCGAACCCGAAGGTTGATAGGGAGCTTATCGATTTCTATCTGAAATTCGGTCAACCTCAGTACTTGACATGGAGTGCCCAGAAAATTATTAAAGTCAAGGTACTGAAACCAACCCAGGCTGGGAAATTTGTGAACGTCAATTTCAAAATCAACAGAGGAACTGCCAACACCGAACATCATATTTCCAAAACATAATCGAAGGGTAATGTAGCTTCGGGTTCTGGTAAACATGTCCAAGTTGAGAGCGAATCAGAATCAGATGAAACCATTACTGAAGCTCTTCAACGAAAGAAACGGGACAGAGAGCTTGATGAAACATTGAAAATAGCTCGTGAGGCAGAAGCCAGAGAAAGGAAAATCTGGGAGGATGAGGAGGCTATTCAAGCTAAAAAGACCCTGTTCCCAGATTGGGACAAAGACACACTCATCACTCAAGCAATTGAGTTTCCTTCTATTTATTGGTTGGAACCGATTGCATCTTTTGAGTGTGAAAATTCTAGAGACTCGCAGTTCGACATGCCCATTACGCGTAAAGCCTTCACTTTTCACTGCTTTGATGTCACTGCAAACGTCCCTCATCCGAACCCGAAGGTTGACAGGGAGCTTATCGATTTCTATCTGAAATTCGGTCAACCTCAGTACTTGACATGGAGTGCCCAGAAAATTATTAAAGTCAAGGTACTGAAACCAACCCAGGCTGGGAAATTTGTGAACATCAATTTCAAAATCAACAGAGGAACTGCCAACACCGAACATCATATTTCTCTGGCAGATCTTCCCAGTCTGAACCCCCACGATTGGATCTTGCTATACAACATTCTACTCTCCAACCAGAGAGAATATGAACCAATTCTTTCTCATCTTAAAAGAATGTTGGCTTCCTATGTCCATGAGCTTGCCACTATGGATCAGGAAATAGCAAAGGTGATGAATAAGAAACCAACTGTCAAGCCCACTTCCAAAACCGGAGATGTCCATAAAATGAAGTTGGGGCAGATTGATTCTTCCAATCTGACAGTTATGTTCACAAGGGGTGATAAGCACAAGTTTCTGTTTGCGTTGGTAGACAAGCATCTGTTCTCTACAGAGTGTCTGGAGCACATCATCAACATCATTCACCGATGCAAACAGAACACAACAGCAGATAAGAAGAACTTTACAGATATGCTTCGTTGGTATATTACCTTCAGGCATCATATTCTGGCTTTGATACCGAAAATTTTTCAAACGGTAAAGAAGCCATCTGCTTTGAAGAGAGAGTGAAGATCTCGCCCAAAATTGATGCAAAGGGGGAGATTGTTGGGCTTAGAAGATTGCGTCTTTTGGGCTTGTTTGTTTATATTGTTTTGTACTACGGTTTGGGCCTGTCCAACCGTGTATCTTTTATGCTTTGTATATAAGCTTATGCTTGCATGCATATTAGGTTAAGGTTTTAGAGATCTGAGAAAACGATATTTTTCCAGACGACTAAAGGTTGCTTTGATCATACTTGTAACCTTCCAATCCTCTACAGTTGATGTTCTTAATCGAGCTCTTCTGAGGATTTTGTTTTAATCATTCAACACGTTTGATTCATTCTTGTTCTATAATTTTACTGTGTTTATATCGTCATTGTTTTCATAACTTGTTCAAGATCTTATCGATCTTCATAGATTAAAAGAAACTTTAATCTCATCAATTTATTAATATATTATGTGAATAATATATTAAAAGAGAAATCATTTTGTTTAATTAATATTTTCAAGAATTAATTTAGAATTAATTTTGTGGTCAAAAGAGATTAATTAAATTAAGGGAACTGATATTGTAATTATAAGATAATTGTAATATGGACTAAGGAACCCTAAGGATAGGGGTGGATGAAATCCTCGTGGAAGCAATCTAGATTTTCTCTATAGGGTATTCTAGAAGGATCCTACGGGCTACTTAGAGCCCAAGTGAACAGATTAGGTCTTTGACTGAAACCCTAATTCTTCAGCTATATAATTCACCCCATGCGTACCTCAAATGGCTACCACAAACCCTAGAAATATCTTAGAGCCGATTTGAGCCTCCTCCTCTCTCTCGTATTCTTTAATTTGCTTCTTGGTGTTTGTGATTGATTAGAGGAATTACATTTGTGATACTAAATCTCTCAAAGACAAGGATCTTCAAGCTACAATTGAAAGGTAACATTCTTACTTGTTTTATTCTGTTCATTAAGATTTTGTATGCTAGATGCAGGGTTTACAAGCTTTGGATGATTATCGCATGTACAATTAGAAAAACCTAGATCCAAAGCTTTAGGGTTTGCATGTGCACCATATGATTGTTGTTTTGCTCAAAACCCAATAGTGATATCAAAGCCTAGGTCATTTTTCAATTGTATTTGATTCATAGCTAACATTTTCAAAGATGAAAAAGTCGAAAAATGTACATCTACCTGATGAACTCGTCAAGTCCCCTGATGAACTCGACGAGACAGGGCTAGTCGATGAGTCCATGCTGTGACTCGGCGAGTCGGCTCGTCTGTTAGCAGATTTTTCAGGATTTTGACTAGCACTTGGTTGGGATACTTACCATAAAAGTTTTTAATTGATAAATTTTGGTTTTTTCATTGTGATATTGATTATCCTCATTTAAATAGAAGATAATTATTAAATAATAAGATAATTGCTTGTTTATATGATAAAATAAATTATTTGTATTATTTATTATGAATTATCTTGCCATAAATTGAATTTGGTCAAATTTCAACCCTTATACTATTATAATATTATAAGATTAATAATTACATATATGTATAAGATAAAGTAGTCTTACCGATAGTAGGCCTCATTCACGAAGCTGGTCTATAAGGGGTGTTTAATGAAGCGACCTATAAATTGACCGACATTGGGTATCCACTCTTACGCACCGCACTGTTGACTAGTGGATGGTCGTTAGCTGAACGGGTAGGATAGGGAGACTAATTCCTCATTAATAATCATAATGATCTATAAAGTTACTAAATGTTCTTTTTATAAATTCCTAATCTTAGTTACTTTAGGAAAAGTGTGAAAATGATGCTATTCCATGAAATTACACTTTGCACATTGCCAAGTCGTTAGTGGAGTGTTCATGGATAACCGACACACTAATTTGTTACTAAAAAGGGTGGAAATGGGTAGCTTGATGTTTATCATAGATCAATGGAGCGTTTGTGGCTAGCCGACACATCGATTATGGGGTAAATCACATCGAGAGTACCAAGTGCATTTGCATGGTTCTTTACAACTTTTTTGTGATCCTCGATATCCCAGTCACAAACTTGAAGGTCATATCGAGATTTAAACATGATATTGAATAGTTCAATAAATCTCAAAAGAATCTAGGAATTTCAGCTCATTTAAAACTTAATTGTCTTTTTCGTTTTTCATGGTGGAAATTGGTAAATCATCATTTACGTATCTTCAAATTATTTCCAATAGATTATGTCATCCATCTTCTAAATTATAAATAATTGTGTTGGGTCCTAGACCTAATTTCTCATTTTGGTGTTTAATTGGGGATTCTTATCTAAACTAAACTTTGTCTCTTATCTTTTTCAGATGTCTACTCCAAACAACAGCGCTTCTGGCTCAACCCTTCCGGCTCATTCTCACTCATGAACTTGTGTGAGAGCGTGATATTTGATGGGCCCAACTTTAATGATTGGATCTGCTACATTCACGTGGTCACCCGTTACAAGGACAAAGAGTACGTTCTTGACAAATAACTGAAGGAATTTGACAACAACACTGCTGCTCATGAGGAAATTGCTACGTACGAGACTCATGAGAGAGATGCTACGAAGGTTCATTGTATCATGCTAGCATTAATGATTGCTGAACTCCAAATGTCCTACGAGGACTATTACCCATTTGAGATGCACCAAGATTTGATGGAAAGGTACCATTAAAGTGTTAGGCAGGAAAGGTACGAGATCATCGCTGCGATGGCACTAGTAAAATAAAGGATGGAGAGTCCATCACGGACTACTTATTGAAAATGCAAAGATATGTGGATTTCTTACTAAAGTTGAATGCCAACGTCCATGTAATTTTCCACACGATATCTCGAGAACGGAGGACTATAAGATCCCTTATCTAAAGGATCTGTTAGAGTTCAACAACGGCTTTTGAGAGCTACAATTGCTAATCAGATTTTGAATACATATTGCATTTATAGTTATTAGACTTACCCAAGTGGGAAACTATTGGATTATGTGTCTAAGCCCATAACTATATTTGTTATGTACTTGACCCGATAGTAGCATGGTCCTTTTAGGTTGCCTTTACCAAAGCAACTTGATTGGATGAAGTATGGATAAAGAGGATGACTATGATTTATTAATACATTATGTGAATAATTTAATATTTGTCAAGAATTAATTTAGAATTAATTTTGTGATCAAAAGAGATTAATTGAATTAAGGGGACCAAAATTGTAATCATAAGATAATTGAAACATGGGTTGAGGAACCTCAAGATAGGAGTGGACGAAATCCCTATGGAAGCCTACTAGATTTCATCCATAGGGTATTCTAGAAGGATCCTAAGGGTTGTATAGAGCCTAAGAAACCGGATTAGGTCTTTGACTGAAGCCCTAATTCTTCAGCTATATAAAGGACCCCTTAGGCACCTCAAATCGGCTACTAGAAACGCTAGAAAGATATTAGAGCCAATTTTGAGCCTCCTCTTTCTCTCATATTCTCCAACATTCTTCTTGGTGTTTGTGATCGATTAAAGGTATTACACTTGTGATACTGAAGGTCTCAAAGACAAGGATCATCAGGCTACAATTGAAAGGTGACATTCTTACTTGTTTCATTATGTTGATTTGGATTTGGTATGCTAGATTTAGGATTTACAAGCTTTGGATGATTATCTCATGTAAAATTAGAAAAACCTAGATCCAAAGGTTTAGGATTTTCTCAAAACCCAATATAGTTCTCAATCAAGATATCTCCAAGTTTAATACTTCTATTCAACTATTAAATTTCCTAGTTTTGAATTAGGTATATCAACATATGTTGGTTTTCACTTGAGTTATACTAGGTTTAGCGGCAATAGAAATCTGTAGGGCGTGCTTATGAATTAAACTCTAGGGTGTTAAGAGCCTATGTTGAGGGATACTATGAGGGTTTCCTTACATGTTCTTGTATGATTCTGGCTTGGAAATATGAGGCACAACCTATGGTCTCAATAGGCTCTGTTCAATCTTATTAGGATCAATGTGCGTCTTGTTAAGCGCGAGTGTTGTTGTTGGTTAGTAGCTCATGGGGTAAGCCCGAGTGCTAGTGTTGGTTATAGATCGGGGGTAAGCCCGAGTATTTCCAGTGGATAGATGAGTAGAGATGTCAGAACGAGTAGAATTATGGCTTAGAATAGTATGTAACCATTTTGTGTTCTTCGCATTAGTACACTTATGTACGGAATTAGCGTGGTGGTATTTCGCTGATAAGTTTTTGGTCCGATCTAATATGCTGATTTTCGATTAGTTTGGTTGAGAAGAAGGTTGTGTTAGATTTTGGAGTCTCAGTTGGATTGACTTGAGCCTAGGGTGGAACCATTATTGATGATGTTTTCAGATGTTGGCATTTTAGTAACCTCAATCGTAGGGTCAGGTTTGAAGGATCCTCAGGAGGTTATATCATGAAGTGGAAGTGACGACTGATTTCGAGGAGGAAACCTAATTTAAGTGGGGGAGAATTTTAAGATATTGTTTCCTTCCATTTCTGGACCATGAGTCGGAACTCGATTGTGTAAAGGCTTTGGGCCATAAGGAGGTAATGTATAGTCCTTGTGAAATCAGATAAGAATGATTAATAGATTTGACTGTTAAACTGTTCATTGGACCGAAAGTTAGAAAAGGTATGTCATAGGACGGGTTGTTTCTTGAAATATGGATTTTTTTTTTTTTGAGAAGTTTGTAGTCCAAGATATCTAGGTAATATTTTGGTGCTCATCAATACATTTCCATCGATATAAAGCTTGACGAAAACATAGTTGGAATGAAGAAGTTCTGAACTATGGAAGTTAGGAAGATTTTTGGGTTTAGGCAAGTACGTTGGATGTACAGAGTGTATGTTGGGCATACTAGGCATGGTGATCATGAAGGTTCACCCTGGTACATCGGGGGTACTAAGATTATGTTGGGCATACGGAAGCCTAATGCAAACCTAAATATTTGGCTCTTGGACCTATTTAAAAACCATAACTCATTTCAAACCCTTATCACATTCAACCACCATCATCTCTAACCATATTTTCGAAACCCTAGCTCCACTTTTGAGATCTTTGGGTTCTTGAGTACTTTGGAGTTTCTGGGTGCATCTTGGAGAAGAAGGAACTTGTCGAAGAAGTGTTAGTTGCATTGGAGCTTGTAGATCTAGACCTTGTTCACCACGATCTTTCTTTTGGAGGTATAAAGCATAAATCTTGATGATGCATTTTTTTAGATCTAGCTACTTTTGGGTATTTTGAGCTTTTGGTCACTTTAGTGCATAAATTATAGATCTTGAACGTTTGTGACCTTGTTTCAGAAAAAGTTTGAAACTTTATCCATTTAAATATCATATTGATTCAGATATGATGGTTGGTGACTTGGATTGAATGGATTAATTTGAGAAAGATGCACTTTTGGTCCCTTTCAGAGTTAAAGGATATATCTTGGTTGTTTTGATCATCCTAATGGATAAAGTTGGAAAATGTATCCATTATAGAGCTATTAGGAACCATAAAAGTGTGATCCTGATCCCGCTATCCCTTAGATGTAAGAAATATGAGGTTTTAATGTATTGATAAGTCAGGATTTTAGTTTTTTAGACCATTTCTAGCCCTAGAAAGTTATAAAGGTGGGGACTTTATGGCTTAAGTCGATTTTTTGAGTCTAGATTTGAGTTTGGATGGATATGCCTTAATTAATAAGAACTTAATGAGAAGGATAGTGTCCCGATGTAGTATGTTGAGCTTATCAAGGGGTACGTAGCGTGTACTCGGTCAAGGTTGCGTGTTTTGGTCGATGATACACTACGTTGGGCGTAGTTAGTTTGACTTCTTTAACTTTTTGGAGTTTTACCTTTGACTAAGGGTTCACAAAGTTTGACTTAAGTGCATTTTGGGTATTTTGAGTTATTGTTTGTTATTTGGCCATTATTTGTTGTATAGGTAACCTGTAGACTTGTTATTTACAACAGCGTATTGTTAGGCTATTTCCTCAAACTATGAGGTAAGTTTTCCTCACTATACATGTAGGTCGAAGGCAATAACGTTGTTGGGTCAAAAATATGGTTTATACTTTGCTTTTTCTAGGAATATATATTTTTATGTAATGTTGTATGTGTTTGCGGTTTGTGTGTACGGCCGCAAAAGTGTGTATGGCCACACACCCTGTGTACGGCCGTACATAGGGTGTGCGACTGTACACACGTGTACGGCTAGAGGTTCATATAAATAGATGTGATGGGTAGAGGAGTGTAAGACTAGAGAAGAGAGAGAAAGTTAGAGAGAAGAAGTGTGTGTAACAGAGAATCTATTGTAAGGAGCATCACTGTAACAACCCGAAGTTTTCCATCGTCGAAAACTTGATTTACCCGTGAAATTTCGCCGTTAGTTAATTCGTTTCGTTCTCGTTTTGGGTTAAACTAATTAAATTTATATGTTTATTATAATTGAATGAGTGTCCAAACCTCTTGGAACTCATGAAATTAACCCAAAAGTATTCATTTCAAAAAGTTAGAAACACTCCCGCCGGGTGACGGTAACTTAATCAAGTGCGACCAAAAGCCCCGTTTAATGCCGGTATCGGGTAGAATTCTACCGTGTCCAAGTTTTGGGAACTATATAAACGTGTTAAACCTTTCATTTGAAGCTTTTTCCTTCTCTCTCTACTCTCTCTCTAACCTCTCTCCTAAAATCCAAGATTAAGGGTCCAAAACTCAATTTTAAGGTCTCAAATCCTTAAGGTAACTTCCTAACCTCATTGTATAGCTTATTTGACTTCCAAATTTGAGACTTAATAATGAAATAGGACACAAAATATGAGTTTACAGCCCAGGAAGGTGCCTAGGCCGTAAACACCAAGTTTGAAGGGTTTTGAGCCCTTAAACCCCTCCTTGACAATTTTGGGACCTAGATATGGCTAAATGACTTCAAGATATGGACATAAAACATTTAAAACATGGATTTTGAGAGGTTTGAAGGAGTTTATGGCCAAGGCATGTGATTGGGCCGTAAAATCATATAATTAGGGTTTTCTTGAACTTAAACCCTTCCAAATCACAAACAAGGCTTAGATATGAATTATAGAATATTGGTATTAACATTTGGACACTTGAAACATCATTTTTGAAGGGTTTGTGTGAGTTTACGGCCAAGGCATATGCTTGGGCTGTAAACTCCTTAATAATGGGTATAAATTTGATTTCAAGGTGTTAGAATGCCATCCAACACCACCAAAAGCCTTGGAATAAATCATAGGACCAACCAAAAATAGTTTAAGGACTTTAAACACACCAAAACCCCACATATGGGAGTTTACGGCCATAGAACATGTCGCATGGCCGTAAAATCATAAAAGGGTGTCAATTAGTGCCCCAAACTCATTTCTAGGCATGTGGGAATTTTTAGAATCACATGTGATTAATATTAAGACCTTAAAAACACTTAATCAAGGGGATATGAGAGTTTACGGCCAAATATCCCATGCCTAGGCCGTAAACTCCATTAAGTGTTGCAAATGGTGTTTTTAATTCAATCCAAGCCTTAAATAAAATTATTCCAAGCATTTCCAAGTGTCCATATCCATTTGTGACCCAAATTTGCACCATAAACCACCCCAGCATGAGTTTACGGCCGTAAACTCATGGGGAATGGGTGGTTTGGACCAAAAACTCTTGTATAAGTTTATTCATGGGGAGTAAACTCAAGTCCCAAGTCCCTTGCTTTAATTCCCGTCCTTAAACCCCACCCGGGTCCCTCCAAACACTTGTATCGGAGTGTTTTCGCGACTTGAAGCAATTGTGCCTATCCAATAATCAATCTAAGTCTTAATTAGATACAAATGTGTATCTTTACATTATACTTAGGAACCTCGTGTGTTTACAAGCCCCAGACCAACACTTAGCATCCGAATTCGCCACATTTCTCGTCCGGTGAGTTCATACCCCTACCCTTTTTCAATTGTTTTCACTGTTTTCAGGAGGGGAATACAAGAAAAAGTACAAGGAAATCTTGTACTCAAACTTATTGTTTTTAGTTTAATCGTTTTCATTATGTATGTTCTAATATCAATAAATGTGTTTATCAAATAGTTCGAATTACAAATTTAGCTTTCAAACTAATCATAGATTTCTCGATAAAATGTTCTAATCTAAACTATGTTTTATAATCTACGAATAACTTATACTAATTTCCAATTATAACTAATTATGAAAACCAAAAAGAATACGAAGCTATAACTAGGAATAGAACGAATACGAAGTTGTAACTAGGAATAGGACGAATACGAAATGATAATTAGGATCATAACGAATAACGAAACTACAACTAGAAACAGAACGAATAACACATCTATAACTAGCAATAGAACGAATACGAAACTATAATTAGGAATAGAATGAATACGAATACGACTGCGAATACGAATACGACTGCAAATACGAATACGACTGCGAATAGTAATAGGAGTAGGAATAGGGAAACAAATACGACTGCGAATACAAATACGACTGTGAATACGAATACGAATACGAATAGTAATAGGAGTAGGAATAAGGAAACGAATACAATAACGAATACGAATATGAACACGAATAAGTACAAGAATATGTATCAGAATAAGAACACGAATATGAAGATATGTATCTAAGTATACTCCAAGATAATACCATTAGATTATCAGAATACCTAGTTAATACAATAGGTACGAAAGGAAATAAATCAGTATGTCGAAATTCAATAACTAAAAATTTCTTTTAGGAAAGTACGGGACTTTCCTGGGGAAAACAAAACATTACCTAATCAAGTTACATCTTTTACATCTTTAACATCATTCACATTAGAAACCAACATGCGGGAAAGCATGGGGCTTTCCTAGGTAACACTTATATAACTAGAAATAGTAACAAACTGAATAACATTACATCTTTTACAACTAGTAATATACAATCATGAAAGTATGGGACTTTCCTGGGATCATAGTTAAACAATTAGAACCGTATAACCTAACAATCAACCAACCTTCTCTTTTAAGAAAATATAGGATTTTCTTGGATAATAACTTTTCGGTAAACTAAAGGAAACTCGTACATTTTCACAAAGAAAACATCTTATCAACTCACCAGCTTTATGCTGATTTTCAAACTGCTTGTATTCTCAGGTCAACATTAGACAGGTATCCAGCGAATCTTTTGGACAAGATGGAGCGTACAGAAGACTCGTCTCTACTTTTGTTCATATATACTATGTATTACGAATGTACAACTTTACTTTTTAACAAATGTAAACTTTGATATGTAATGTAATGGTTGTTTACTTTGCTTACTATGTACATTGGATTTGATACTCAACTTGGAGTCAACCTCGGAGACGTTTCCGCCTTTGGTTTTCGGGGTGTGACAGATTGGTATCAGAGCCCTTGTTTATAGTGAATGGAGTATACCAAACCTTACAGGGTATAAATCTATAAACACTAAAGGGCCTAAATGCTCTGAACTAAAAGTATACCTCAAATATAAGTATTTTCAAAAGTATACAAGTATACCCGACAGTCGAAAATCCGTAACTACAAGTAGAACAAAGCATAAGTAAATGGGTGTTGTACACTGCGGTTAAACCTGGGCAGTTATGTAGTCGTGTCTAGGATCAATATAGCCTGGCTAACTATATTCATTCGAGACATGGCCAACATATGCTTGGGAGTGATTGTGATGTACGACATGCCTAAAACTTACCCAATACCCAAACAATGAGTCGTTGCTGCAACGAATCATGAAATACTATGGGAGTATTTCTCGAGCCATATCCGTTATAAAATTTCTCATCCCAGCGTTGCTCCTTAATCATTCATTTAGCGATAATTTATCTGTTTGATAACCCCTTCCTGCTTTATCGCTTAATAGAATTCTATGCATGCTATAAAGAGATATCCTTTGTATCGTATCTCTTGATTCAATTCAGAGGGCTTATCATCCTCTCTTCCTGATCTTATTAGATCAAGATGCCTCCATGAAAGAGACCCAACTCACAGAACAACAAAAACCCTCCTCAAACACCACCTTCTCTTCAAATCGACTTGGCAATCCTTCAGTCAGTTTTAACTGCAGCATTTTCAGCAGCCATGTCGCAAACGAACCCCGGTAGTTCGGGAGGTGGTCCCCAACCTCAAAACCAGGAAAATAACCAGGGACACCGAAAGGAGTGTTCCTATAAAGACTTTATGCACGCGAAACCTACATTCGTTGATGGCACAGGAGGTGTCATTGCTCTAACTCGATGGTTAGAAAGGATCGAATCTATCTTCGAGATCTGTGCTTGTTCAGAATCCGACAAAGTGAAGTTTGCCGCTTGCACTCTCACCAACAAAGCCCTGACTTGGTGGAACAGCCGAGTCAAATCTCTGACTCTACCTGTAGCCAATTCTATGGGTTGGGAAGTTATGAAGGAACTTCTACACGCAGAGTATTGCCCTCGGGGTGAAATACAGAAGTTGGAGCATGAACTATGGAATCTGAAGATGAAAGGTTCCGATATCGCCACCTACACATCTAGGTTTGACGACCTAGCGCTTATTTGTCAAGGGATGGTTACCCCTAAAAGTAAGAAGATAGAGAGGTTTATCTAGGGATTAACCCAGCTAACGAAAGGGAACGTCTTAGCTACAAGGCCGGATACATACGACATCGCCAAATGCCTAGCGCAAATCTTGATTGACCATAGTGAGGACGTAGAGGAAGCAGCCACCACTCCTGAGCCGACAGAAAGAAGTGGTGTGAAAAGAAAGTACTGGGAGGCAGGGGATAAATATCAGCCTTCCCAGGAGTTCTCGAAGAGACAACAAATGGTGACAGTCCATGCTGCCACTACCCCTGCTGTTGTACCCGTCATCGGTTCCTCATCTCAAGCACCTATTACCGGATATGCTGGTGTTCTCCCGTGGTGTAACCAGTGTAGTTACCACCACTATATCCTCGGTCCCTGTCATATAAAACTTTGCAAAAACTGTGGCCAAGAGGGTCACCTTGCGCGGAGTTGTAGAACACCAACAAATCAAGCTCCCGGAGCGGGCGTCAGTCAGGTCTGTCATGGTTGCGGAAGGGTCGGGCATTATAAGAGAAACTGCCCCAATGCAACAACAGCTGGCAACTCTGGAAGAGTCTTAGCTATAGGACAAGGTGAGACAGCCACCGATCCCACAGTTGCCCCAGGTATATTCCTTTTCGACAACCATTTTACTTGCAATTCATTTTCAATTCTAATCCAGAAAGATAAACTGTTATCTATTTATTCGAATCTCTTCATAAACGTAGAACTTTTCGAAATCCTCATTCGGATTGATCCCGTAGCCTACAAACTTCGATTAACGTCGAAACTTAGAAACATTCCTATGGTGCTTCACGTCTCGGTCTTTTAGCAATATCTACCCAACGAAACCTAGACGCTTCCCGATAGTGAGGGTTCACTAGAACGTCAAGTAGAGACTCGATTCCACATGGAAGCGTGAAGACCCGAAGCAGTAAACTCATCCTCGATTCTCTTTTCAACTTGCAATTTGAGTTTAAATCTTTGAATTTCGGGACAAAATTCCCTTTAACGGGGGGATAATGTAACAACCCGAAGTTTTCCATCATCGAAAAGATGTTCTACCCGTGAAATTTCGCCGTTAGTCAATTCGTTTCGTTCTTGTTTTGGGTTAAACTAATTAAATTTATATGTTTATTATAATTGAACGAGTGTCCAAACGTCTTGGAACTCATGAAATTAACCCAAAAGTATTCATTTCAAAAAGTCAGAAACACTCCCGCCGGGAGACGATAACTTAATCGGGTGCGACCAAAAGCCCCGTTTAATGCTGGTATTGGGTAGAATTCTACCGTGTCCAAGTTTTGGGAACTATATAAACGTGTTAAACCTTTCATTTGAGCTTTTTCCTTCTCTCTCTAATCTCTCTCTCTAACCTCTCTCCTAAAATCCAAGATTAAGGTCTCAATTCCTTAAGGTAACTTCCTAACCTCATTGTATAGCTTATTTGACTTCCAAATTCGAGACTTAATCATGAAATAGGACACAAAATATGAGTTTACGGCCCAGGAAGGTGCCTAGGCCGTAAACACCAAGTTTGAAGGGTTTTGAGCCCTTAAAACCCTCCTTGACAATTTTGGGACCTAGATATGGCTAAATGACTTCAAGATATGGACTTAAAAAATTTAAAACATGAATTTAGAGTGGTTTGACGGAGTTTACGGCCAAGGCATGTGCTTGGGCTGTAAACTCATATAATTAAGGTTTTCTTGACCTTAAACCCTTCCAAATCACAAACAAGGCTTATATATGAATATATAGAATATTGGTATTAACATTTGGACACTTGAAACATCATTTTTGAAGGGTTTGTGTGAGTTTACGGCCAAGGCATATGCTTGGGCTGTAAACTCCTTAATAATGGGTATAAATTCGATTTCAAGGTGTTAGAAAGCCATCCAACACCACCAAAAGCCTTGGAATAAATCATAGGACCAACCAAAAATAGTTTAAGGACTTTAAACACATCAAAACCCCACATTTGGGAGTTTACGGCCATAGAACATGTCTCATGGCCGTAAACTCATAAAAGGGTGTCAATTAGTGCACCAAACTCATTTCTAGGCATGTGGGATTTTTAAAATCACATTTGATTAATTTTAAGACCTTAAAAACACTTAATCAAGGGGATATGAGAGTTTACGGCCAAATATCCCATGCCTAGGCCGTAAACTCCATTAAGTGTTGCAAATGGTGTTTTTAATTGAATCCAAGCCTTAAGTAAAATTATTCCAAGCATTTCCAAGTCTCCATATCCATTTGTGACCCAAATTTGCACCATAAACCACCCCACCATCAGTTTACGGCCGTAAACTCATGGGGAATGGGTGGTTTGGACCAAAAAATCTTGTATAAGTTTATTCATGGGGAGTAAACTCAAGTCCCAAGTCCCTCGCTTCAATTCCCATCTTTAAACGCCAACCTGGTCCCTCCAAACACTTGTATCGGGGTGTTTTCGCGACTTGAAGCAATTGTCCCTATCCAATAATCAATCTAAGTCCTAATTAGATACAAATGTGTATCTTTACATTATACTTAGGAACCTCGTGTGTTTAAAAGCCCCGGACCAATGTTTGTCTAACACTTCCTAAGTGTACATGCAACCCTAATAACCTTGGATCTATGTTTGTCTAATTTGTCATGCAAAGTTGAATTCCAAGGTTATATCCTATCTAGCATACACGGGGAACAATTTTAACATAAAGTATAGATAGAATAACTTACCTTGTTGTTGCTTGTGTTCCTTGAAACCTTGTGAGCCTAGCACCTCAAGTGGTGATGCCTCAAATGCTTCACACAACACCAAATACTCTTGGAAGAACTTATGAGAGAATACTCACTTCTCCAAATCGGCCAAGCCCTCTATTTCTTTGTTGCAACCGATTTGGGAGGAGATCATATTCCTTATATAGTGTTGACACATCTAGGGTTAAACCCTAATGTGTCATGACTCTTCATTTCCATGACCCATGGGTTTGTAACTCCCATGGAGCATCCATGGAGCATCCTATGGGTGGAACCCAACTTGATGATCCATGGAGCCTTTTAGCCCACTATACAAG
The DNA here is from genome assembly GCF_052625555.1 of Lactuca saligna. Lineage (NCBI taxonomy): Eukaryota > Viridiplantae > Streptophyta > Magnoliopsida > Asterales > Asteraceae > Lactuca > Lactuca saligna. The sequence goes on from NC_136420.1 coordinate 165,716,692, forward strand.
ATATGGATGATTTACTTAATCAACCCATATATTTAATTAGTTATCTTTTGATCACTTAATTAATTCTAAATTAATTCTTGATCAAACTAATCAAATGATATTATTAATATATTAGAACTTATAATATATTAATAATCTCCAAGCGTTATTTCTCTCATTTAGTTTATCCAATTGCATGGTGCCATGCAACCCAAATGGACCATGCCGGGTCGGGTCAAGTACATACCAGAAATAGTTATGGACTTAGACACCTTATCCAACAGTCTCCCACTTGGATAAGTCTAGTAACTATTACTGCAAGTATGACTTCAGGAACCGATCGGCAATCGTAGCTCTTTACAAGGTTTCTCGAAACATGAGAAGACGATGGTACGCCATTTAAGATAAGTGATCATATAATCCTCTGTTCTAGATATCAGTCGGACAAATACATGGAACAATGTCTTACTTATTGTCCAACATTTGTTTCCCGATTTCCGATTTGTTTGACAAAGAACTTTATTGAACACATCAATCTAGTTCTGACCGGGCCCGGTACATAGGTCAAAACAAAATCATCGAGGGGCCCAGATATCAGCTTCTAATCCAAGAAGGAACAGATAAACTTCGACTCATATGTTTGTTCTACTACTCATTGAATTACACATAAGAGCACGATTTTATAACATCGAGTTACCAATGCGTTTTTCGTACAGTTAATGCATAACCAACTCGTAAGTAACAAATCATATCTCTAGGTTTAAAGACTTATATGATATTACCGTCTCACGATCACTCGAGATAGAATTCCATGAAGTGATTCCAGTGAGCGTGGGTTGTGTCCAATGCTCAGAACTTATGAGCACTCATGATTGTTGTAGCCTTGTCCCAGACCTCTACAACCAATCATGACAGTCTTGATTCATACCTACTTCCGACATATGACCGACTGTGGAGGTTTGAATAATATGTTAAACCAAACAAAATTATTCTGGAAGTCAAAACATGCAAAAGAAATATAGTAAACGATCGACAAGAGATAGCAACACTTTACTCATAAATAAAACACTTTTATTCATCATCAAATGTCAATTACACTTTACAAATTTCGAGATTATCTAACTACTAAATCTAATATCCTCCTTCAGCCCTATGCTCCGAGCATGCTGGAGATGCTTAACCCGAGTCAGTCCCTTCGTGAGGGGATCTGCTGGGTTCTTATCCGATGATACCCTCTTTGCCATGAGGAGTCCTTCTTCGATCCGATGTCTGATGAAATGGTATTTTCTGTCGATGTGTCTGGATCTCCCGTGATCCCTTGGTTCCTTGGCTAAGGCAACAGCACTTTCACTATCACAGAAAATTTCCATCGGCTCTTTAATAGCTGGTACAACTCCAAGGTCTCCAATGAAGTTCCTCAGCCATAACGCCTCCTTTGCTGCTTCGCTAGCTGCAATATACTCTGATTCACAAGTAGAATCTGCCACTGTCTCTTGCTTGGAACTCTTCAAAGAAATTGCTCCTCCATTTAGGGTAAAGACCCAGCCCGACTGAGAGCGGAAGTTATCCCTATCAGTCTGGAAGCTAGCATCACTATACCCTACAACTCTCAAGTCATCACTCCCACCGAGGGTAAGGACCCAGTCCTTAGTCCTTCGTAGGTACTTGAGAATATTCTTTACCGCAATCCAGTGTGCCTTGCCAGGGTTCCCCTGAAACCTGCTAACCATGCTCAAGGCAAAGGCTACATCAGGTCGAGTACACGTCATAGCATACATGATCGAACCTACAGCCGAAGCATAAGGTAATCGACTCATTTCTGCTATCTCAGCCTCAGTGCTAGGGCTTTGTGTCTTACTCAGCTTGGCGCTACTCTGGATGGGCAACTCTCCTTTCTTGGAGTTTTGCATTCTGAATCTCTTCAGAATCTTCTCCAAGTAGGTACTTTGACTAAGTCCAATTAGTCTTTTACTCCGATCTCTCAAAATCCTTATCCCCAGAATATAGGCAGCTTCACCAAGGTCTTTCATAGCGAAACACTTTCCAAGCCAGGACTTTACTTCCTGCAAGGTTGGAATGTCGTTTCCTATGAGTAGTATGTCATCCACATACAATACCAAAAAGCTAACTATACTCCCACTAGCCTTGACATATACACAAGATTCATCTTCACTCCTAGAAAAGCCAAATTCCTTGACCTTTTCATCAAAGCAAAGATTCCATCTGCGAGGTGCTTGCTTTAATCCATAAATGGATTTCTCAAGCTTACACACTCTATTAGGGTACTCGTTACTGACAAAACCCTCTGGCTGACTCATGTAAACATCTTCAGCCAACTTTCCATTAAGGAAAGCGGTTTTGACATCCATTTGCCAAATTTCATAGTCATGAAATGCGGCTATGGCTAACAGAACCCGAATAGACTTAATCTTGGCTACCGGAGAAAACGTCTCATCATAGTCCACTCCAGGAATTTGAAAGAAGCCCTTTGCAACCAGCCTAGCCTTATAAGTGTGTACTTTACCATCCATGTCGGTCTTCTTTTTGAAGACCCATTTGCACCCTACAGTCTTTCGACCTGGTACATTCTCAACCAAGTTCCAAACTTGATTGTCATACATGGATTGTATCTCGCTATCCATAGCCTCTTTCCATTTGGCAGACTCGGGGCCCGCCATGGCTTCCTCGTAGCTGTTAGGGTCATCTTGACTTACTAGTGTCTCATCACTAATAAGTGTCTCACCTTCTGCAGTAATATGGAATCCATAGTAATGCTCAGGTGCACTCCTAACTCTCGTGGAATGCCTCAGAGGTACAGATTCGTCAATTGGCTCAACAGGATTTTCCTCCTCAAGTTGAGGGCTAGAGTTTGAAGTTCCTTCACCACTTGACTCTTGAATTTCTTCAAGATCAACTTGCCTCCCACTGTCTCCTTGGCTTATAAACTCTATTTCTCGAAAGACTCCTCTTCTTGCTACAAAGACCACGTTGTTACTAGGTCTGTAGAAAATTGCTGTGGGTAGCCGATGAAAATACACCTCTCGCTTCGGGGTTTGAGCTTATCATGAGTCTCGCATCTCACGAAAGCCTCGCAGCCCCAAATCTTGATGTGGTCTAGTTTAGGTACTTTACCAGTCCACATCTCGTGAGGAGTTTTGGCAACTTTCTTTGTAGGGACTAGATTAAGGATATGGGCGGCAGTCTCTAAGGCACACCCCCAGAATGATATTGGTAGCGAAGCTCGACTCATCATGGAACGGACCATGTCCAACAAGGTTCGATTACGCCTCTCAGCCACACCATTCAACTGCGGTGTCCTGGGAGGTGTCAATTGTGAGACAATCCCACATTCCTTTAGATAGTCGAGGAACTCTGAACTAAGATACTCACCACCTCGATCGGATCGAAGCATCTTAATGTTCCTGCCCAATTGATTCTCGACTCCCTGTTTAAATTCCTTAAACTTCTCGAAAGTCTCTGACTTATGCTTGATTAAGTAGACATATCCATATCTACTGTAATCATCGGTAAAAGTCAAATAATAACGATTAGCATCTCTAGTGGCATGTTTGAATGGTCCACACACATCCGTGTGTATAAGGTCCAACAAACCTTCACCTCTTTCACATGAGCCTGTGAAGGGTGACTTTGTCATTTTTCCAAGTAAGCATGATTCGCAACTATCATTTGACTTTAGGTCAAACGACTCCAAGACTCCATCCTTTTGGAGTTGGCCTATGCGTTTCTTGCTTATATGTCCAAGACGACAATGCCATAACGATGCTTTATCCAAGTTATTATTATTAGTAGAATCAATACAAAATACATTATTTCCTAAGTTATCTACAATAGATACAGCTTCATACACACCATCACAAGGTAATGCTTTAAAATAAAGTACATTATTAAAGAAAGCATTAATCGAACCAACTTCATTATCAAATGAAAAGGTGAAACCTTGTTTGTACAATGCATGAAAGGAAATAATATTTCTTGCCATTTCTGGCTAATAACAACACTTATTCAAATCTAAATTTAACCCACTACTTAGCGATAAAGTATAAACTCCAATCTTGGTGACAGGTGTAACTTTCCTATTCCCCATGATTAAGTTTATTCTTCCTTGCTCCACATTCTCACTTCTTCCTAGTCCCTGCAAGTCACAGCAAATATGAATTCCGCAACCTGTATCAAGGACCCAAGATTTCGAATGGGGTGAGTTAGTAGAAATGATAATGTAAATACCTGCATGGTTGGGTTTGACTTTCCCATCCTTTACATCTTGCTGGTACTTTGGGCAGTTCCGCTTCCAATGAGCTTTTTCGTGGCAATAGAAGCATTCCGCCTCTTTTGGGTCAGAAGAAGGAGTAATGAAACCTTTCTTGGTTCCACTTGAAGAAGAGCCATCAAGGGTCCGAGCCTTGGTACCCTTTGAAGATCTCTTTCTCTTCCTCCCTCGACTCTGCCCGATTGCCAAGACCGGAGTTGTTTCTGGAGTAGGAGTGATAGCAACCGACTTCCCCTTAAGACTTGTTTCTGCGGTCTTGAGAAGTCCCTGAAGTTTGCTGAGGGTGACCTCTTCCTTGTTCATGTGATATGTCATGCGGAATTGATCATAGCACGATGGTAAGGAGTGCAAAATGATATCTATTGCAAGCTCCTCAGGGAAGTTCACATTGAGCTTCAGCAACCGATCCACATACCTTTGCATTTTCTGCATGTGGCTCGTGACGGACTCTCCGTCCTTCATCATGGTCGTTATCATGGAGCAGATGACTTCGTACCTCTCTTGTCGTGCACTTTGATGGTATCTTTCCATCAAATCTTGGTGCATTTCATAAGGGTAGAAGTCTTCGTAAGACTTTTGGAGTTCAGCTGTCATGGTGGCTAACATGATGCAAGCCACCTTGGTTGCATCTCTTTCATGAGTATGAAAGTCAGCGATCTCCTGGGGAGTTGCAGTGGACTCGTCAATTTCCTTAAGCTCCTTGTCAAGGACATATTCTTTGTCCTCGTAGCGAGTAATCATCCTGATGTTTCTGATCCACTTATTGAAGTTGGATCCATCAAAGGTGACTTTCCCACAAAGACTCATAAGAGTAAAGGAGCCATTAGGATTCGAGCCAGAAGCATTAGTTGAAGACATCTGAAAAGAAGAACCAGTTTAGTTTAGATTTAAGAGAGTCCTTAATAAAACACCCAAATGTAATATTAAGGCTAGGATCCAATCACAATATAGTATAACTTAGAAGAGGTATGCCGTAATCTAAGCTATACCATATTTGAAAGGTAGGTGAATGACGATTCACCAATTTCCACCACGAAAACCGAAATATTAAATATTTAGTTTTTATTGGTTTTAGAAATTCCTAGATTCTTTGAGATCCAATGAACTTTTCAAAGGCATGTTTCGATCTCGGGAGTGCCCTCCAGGTTTTGTGACTGGTATGCCGAGGATCACAAAACGAGGTGTGAAGTAACCATGCAAATCACTTGGTACCCTTAAAGTTTATCACTCAATCGATGTGCCGGTAAACCACACACGCTCCACCGATACTATAATAAACCTTAAGTCACCCTTCACCTACCTTGTTAAGTCCAAGTTAGTGTGCCGGTTAACCACACACGCTCCACCAACGACTCAGACAAAGTGTAAAGTGTAATTTCATGGATTAGCACCTTATTCACATTTTTCCTAAAGTAACTAAGATTGGGAATTTAATAAAACGTTTAGTTACTTTATATATTCATCATACTTTGAACGAGAATTTATAAGTCCTTGTCTTACCCGTTCGGCTAACGACCCTCCACCAGTCAAGCAAGCGGTGGGTGAGAATATACACCCATTAAGTCACCATTTTATAGGCAACAACCTTATACCCACCTTATAGACCGGCTTCGTGAATGAGGCGTACTAGCGGTAAGACGACTTGTTCTTATACATATATATATATATATATATATATATATAATTATTAAATTATCATAATATAAGTATAAGGGTTGAATTTTAACTTTTAAAATTCTAGGGGTTGGAACTAAAGTTTTAACTTAACTTTACTTGTTCCAAAACTTGAGGGCAAGTTTTGTAACTTTCAAAACTTTTCCTTTCTTGTAACTTATGAGTTTAATAGAGTCATAAAATGAAGACTCTTCATTTTTATAACTCTTGTGTTTTCTTAATGGTTTTAACTCAAGTGTGACTCTTGGTTTTCCATAACTTAAGGATAAGTTATGGACTCCATTAAAACACATTATGATCAAGAATTAAACTACCAAATAGGTTACAAATAATTCCTATGATCATCTAAAACATCATAAGAACAAGAACATGAATATGAACATAATCAAAAATTACATAAAACTTTGTAATTTTGATAACTAGTTGTTGTAAATGAATTAGCAAAACATTACACCACCAAAAACAAGTTTATATTTACTAAAACAGTTTAGGGTAATGTTTCTAATTCATTTTCCAGCAACTGAATCGAAATTCTGCACTCATTCGACCCTACTCGCCGAGTGCATGAACACTACTCGCCGAGTTGGTTGAAGATACACATGGACTCGGCGAGTCCCCCCTATAGACTCGGCGAGTCCGATCGCAGACAACAAATTTTTCGATTCTGTTTTCAACTTTTAAGCACAAATAAGAACAAACAAGCCTAGGCTCTGATACCACTAATGGGTTTTGAGCATTCTAACACTTCCTAAGTGTACATGCAACCCTAATAACCTTGGATCTATATTTGTCTAATTTGTCATGCAAAGTTGAATTCCAAGGTTATATCCTATCTAGCATACATGGGGAACAATTTTAACATAAAGTATAGATAGAATAACTTACCTTGTTGTTGCTTGTGTTCCTTGAAACCTTGTGAGCCTAGCACCTCAAGTGGTGATGCCTCAAATGCTTCACACAACACCAAATACTCTTGGAAGAACTTATGAGAGAATACTCACTTCTCCAAATCGGCCAAGCCTTCTATTTCTTTGTTGCAACCGATTTGGGAGGAGATCATATTCCTTATATAGTGTTGACACATCTAGGGTTAAACCCTAATGTGTCATGACTCTTCATTTCCATGACCCATGGGTTTGTAACTCCCATGGAGCATCCATGGAGCATCCTATGGGTGGAACCCAACTTGATGATCCATGGAGCCTTTTAGCCCACTATACAAGATATGGATGATTTACTTAATCAACCCATATATTTAATTAGTTATCTTTTGATCACTTAATTAATTCTAAATTAATTCTTGATCAAACTAATCAAATAATATTATTAATATATTAGAACTTATAATATATTAATAATCTCCAAGCGTTATTTCTCTCATTTAGTTTATCCAATTGCATGGTGCCATGCAACCCAAATGGACCATGCCGGGTCGGGTCAAGTACATACCAGAAATAGTTATGGACTTAGACACCTTATCCAACAGCAGCCACCACTCCTGAGCCGACAGAAAGAAGTGGTGTGAAAAGAAAGTACTGGGAGGCAGGGGATAAATCTTAGCCTTCCCAGGAGTTCTCGAAGAGACAACAAATGGTGACAGTCCACGCTGCCACTACCCCTGCTGTTGTACCCGTCATCGGTTCCTCATCTCAAGCACCTATTACCGGATATGCTGGTGTTCTCCCGTGGTGTAACCAGTGTAGTTACCACCACTATATCCTCGGTCCCTGTCGTATAAAACTTTGCAAAAACTGTGGCCAAGAGGGTCACCTTGCGCGGAGTTGTAGAACACCAACAAATCAAGCTCCCGGAGCGGGCGTCAGTCAGGTCTATCATGGTTGCGGAAGGGTCGGGCATTATAAGAGAAACTGCCCCAATGCAACTACAGCTGGCAACTCTGGAAGAGTCTTAGCTATAGGACAAGGTGAGACAGCCATCGATCCCACAGTTGCCCCAGGTATATTCCTTTTCGACAACCATTTTACTTGCAATTCATTTTCAATTCTAATCCAGAAAGATAAACTGTTATCTATTTATTCGAATCTCTTCATAAACGTAGAACTTTTCGAAATCCTCATTCGGATTGATCCCGTAGCCTACAAACTTCGATTAACGTCGAAACTTAGAAACATTCCTATGGTGCTTCACGTCTCGGTCTTTTAGCAATATCTACCCAACGAAACCTAGACGCTTCCCGATAGTGAGGGTTCACTAGAACGTCAAGTGGAGACTCGATTCCACATGGAAGCGTGAAGACCCGAAGCAGTAAACTCATCCTCGATTCTCTTTTCAACTTGCAATTTGAGTTCAAATCAGTGAATTTCGGGATGAAATTCCCTTTAACGGGGGGATAATGTAACAACCTGAAGTTTTCCATCGTCGAAAACTTGTTCTACCCGTGAAATTTCGCCGTTAGTCAATTCGTTTCGTTCTCGTTTTGGGTTAAACTAATTAAATTTATATGTTTATTATAATTGAATGAGTGTCCAAATCTCTTGGAACTCATGAAATTAACCCAAAAGTATTCATTTCAAAAAGTTAGAAACACTTCCGCCGGGTGACGGTAACTTAATCGGGTGCGATCAAAAGCCCCGTTTAATGCCGGTATCGGGTAGAATTCTACCATGTCCAAGTTTTGGGAACTATATCAACATGTTAAACCTTTCATTTGAAGCTTTTTCCTTCTCTCTCTACTCTCTCTCTAACCTCTCTCCTAAAGTCCAAGATTAAGGGTCCAAAACTCAATTTTAAGGTCTCAAATCCTTAAGGTAACTTCCTAACCTCATTGTATAGCTTATTTGACTTCCAAATTCGAGACTTAATCATGAAATAGGACACAAAATATGAGTTTACAGCCCAGAAAGGTGCCTAGGCCGTAAACACGAAGTTTGAAGGGTTTTGAGCCCTTAAACCCCTCCTTGACAATTTTGGGACCTAGATATGGCTAAATGACTTCAAGATATGGACTTAAAACATTTAAAACATGGATTTTGAGAGGTTTGAAGGAGTTTATGGCCAAGGCATGTGCTTGGGCCGTAAACTCATATAATTAGGGTTCTCTTAAACTTAAACCCTTCCAAATCACAAACAAGGCTTAGATATGAATTGTAGAATATTGGTATTAACATTTGGACACTTGAAACATCATTTTTGAAGGGTTTGTGTGAGTTTACGGCGAAGGAATATCCTTGGGCCGTAAACTCCTTAATAATGGGTATAAATTCGATTTCAAGGTGTTAGAAAGCCATCCAACACCACCAAAAGCCTTGGAATAAATCATAGGACCAACCAAAAATAGTTTAACGACTATAAACACATCAAAACCCCACATTTGGGAGTTTACGGCCATAGAACATGTCTCATGGCCATAAACTCATAAAAGGGTGTCAATTAGTGCCCCAAACTCATTTCTAGGCATGTGGGAATTTTTAGAATCACATGTGATTAATTTTAACACCTTAAAAACACTTAATCAAGGGGATATGAGAGTTTACGGCCAAATATCCCATGCGTAGGCTGTAAAATCCATTAAGTGTTGCAAATGGTGTTTTTAATTCAATCCAAGCCTTAAGTAAAATTATTCCAAGCATTTCCAAGTGTCCATATCCATTTGTGACCCAAATTTGCACCATAAACCACCCCACCATGAGTTTACGGCCGTAAACTCATGGGGAATGGGTGTTTTGGACCAAAAACTCTTGTATAAGTTTATTCATGGGGTTAAACTCAAGTACCAAGTCCTTCGCTTCAATTCTCGTCCTTAAACGCCACCCTTTTCCCTCCAAACACTTGTATCGGAGTGTTTTCGCGACTTGAAGCAATTGTCCCTATCCAATAATCAATCTAAGTCCTAATTAGATACAAATGTGTATCTTTACATTATACTTAGGAACCTCGTGTGTTTACAAGCCCCGGACCAACACTTAGCATCCAAATTCGCCACATTTCTCGTCCGGTGAGTTCATACCCTTACCATTTTTCAACTGTTTTCACTGTTTTCAGGGGGGGGGGGATACAAGCAAAAGTACAAGGAAATCTTGTACTCAAACTTATTGTTTTCAGTTTAATCGTTTTCATTATGTATGTTCTAATATCAATAACAGTGTTTATCAAATAGTTCGAATTACGAGTTTGGCTTTCAAACTAATCATAGATTTCTTGATAAAATGCTCTAATCTAAACTATGTTTCATAATCTACGAATAACTTATACTAATTCCAATTATAACTAATTACGAAAACGAAAACGAATACGAAGCTATAACTAGGAATAGAATGAATACGAAGCTATAACTAGGAATAGGACGAATACGAAACTATAATTAGGAACAGAACGAATAACGAAACTACAATTAGGAATAGAACGAATATGAATACGACTGCGAATATGAATACGACTGAGAATAGTAATAGGAGTAGGAATAGGGAAACAAATACGACTGCGAATACGAATACGACTGCGAATACGAATACGAATACGAATAGTAATAGGAGTAGGAATAAGGAAACGAATAAAATAACGAATACGAATATGAACACGAATAAGTACAAGAATATGTATAAGAATAAGAACACGAATATGAAGATATGTATCTAAGTATACTCCATGATAATACCATTAGATTATCAGAATACCTAGTTAATACAATAGGTACGAAAGGAAATAAATCAGTATGTCGAAATTCAATAACTAAAAATTTCTTTTAGGAAAGTATGGGACTTTCCTGGGAAAAACAAAACGTTACCTAATCAAGTTACATCTTTTACATCTTTAACATCATTCACATTAGAAACCATCATGCAGGAAAGCATGGGGCTTTCCTGGGTAACACTTATATAACTAGAAATAGTAACAAACTGAATAACATTACATCTTTTACAACTAGTAATATACAATCAGGAAAGTATGGGACTTTCCTGGGATCATAGTTAAACAATTAGAATCGTATAACCTAACAATCAACCAACCTTCTCTTTTAAGAAAATATAGGATCTTCTTGGATAATAACTTTTCGGTAAACTAAAGGAAACTCGTACATTTTCACAAAGCAAACATCTTATGAACTCACCAGCTTTATGCTGATTTTCAAACTGCTTGTATTCTCAGGTCAACATTAGACAGGTACCCAGCGAATCTTTTCGACAAGACGGAGCGTACAGAAGGCTCGTCTCTACTTTTGTTCATATATACTATGTATTACGAATGTACAACTTTACTTTTGAACAAATGTAAACTTTGATATGTAATGTAATGGTTGTTTACTTAGCTTACTATGTACATTGGTTTTGATACTCAACTTGGAGTCAACCCCGGAGACGTTTCCGCCTTTGTTTTTCGGGGTGTGACAATCATTCAATTTTATTAATACATCATAGATTCATCATCTTGTTCTTCTCATTCTCTTGTATATTGATCTGACATCATCCAATTGATTGGGATTCCGCACCATCAATTGGATCTGATTGATACACAAGCAATTTTGGGGACTTACAATTGGCATCAGAGCTTGGTTGTATCAATCAATTTTTTTCAGAACCGGAGCTTATTTGATCTTATTTTGAAAAAATAATTGAGTTTTTGGATAGATCTCTGAAAAATAAGGGGGGTTACTTCTTTGCATTTTTCATAAAAATGAGTTTTTGATCAAGTTTTGGCGTAAAAAAGGGTGAAAAACGTCGTTTTTTCGCGAATCTGTTGAAGGTGTGCGGTTGGTTGAAGGTGTGCGACTCGGGTCTACGGCTAGGGTGTGTGCGGCCGGCTCGGTATGTGGCTAGGGAGTGTGCGGCTCAGAGTACGGCTTGACGTGTGCAGCTCGGTGTGCGGCCAGGGTCCGAAGTTCGCATTGTGTACATTTAAAAAAAATTAGAAAATCCAAAAACATTTAAAAAATTAGAAAATCCAAAAACGTTTAAAAAATTAGAAAATCCAAAAATCATTTTCTTTTTATTTTTAAATTTCATTTTCAACCAAAAATTTTAATTTTTTAATTTTTAACTTTTAATTTTGATTTAAAGAAAAAAGACTTTGACTTTATAGTTTGACATTTAACATTAAATTTTGACTTTTTCATTTAGCTTTTAAATTTTCAAATTTAGATTTTTGGTTGGACTTTTCAAGTTTGACGTTTAAGGTTGACTTTCTCGTTTTGTTTTTTAAGTCAAAGGTATATTCAAAAAACAATTAAAAAAAATTAAGAAAATTAAATAAAAAAAAAAAAAAGGAAAATGAGCTCCACATCAATTCCGGTAAATGAAGTTTCATGTACTCCACCATCTTGTGAAACTACTATTAAATTTCTCCAAGATCAAATCGATTTATTAAAAAGAGAAAATGAGGACCTCAAATATGAAGGCTATACTCTTAGAAAAGGTCAAAAACCTTTAAAAGCACAATTAGAGGCCAAGACTAATGAATTTAGGAAATTACAAGAAGATTACAGCAACAAGTGTGAAAATTATGATCAAATTAAGAAAAAACTTGTTGTTGTAACTGAAGAACTTGACGCTTTGAAAATTAAGTGTGGAAAAACAGATGTTAGTTTCAAAAATTACACTGCGTCAAGTAAGACAGTCGAGTCCTTATATGGAAACCAATTAAAATTCAAAGATAATCAAAACAAGGGTTTAGGGTATGATTGTGTTCCTCCACCTTTCAATCATAACTACACATCCATTCCTATGACACAGGAGGAAATTGACATGCAGGCACATCTCCAATATGGGAAACCTGTTGCGGTTGTGCCAGAAAAGGATGAAGTGAACGTTTCTAATGAGTCTGTTACATGTTCAGGTAAAGTAGCAGAAAATGAGAACAAGGAGAACACCATTGAACAAACCAACGTCTCCTTGAACTCGTAATTGGTTACATCGAACTCAGTTGATTCTGATTAACCTGCTGTTGAGAAATATAGGCCACCAAATCAAGTGAAACAAACGACTTGTTGCAAGTGTGCATGTGGGAACAACCAGAGACAAGGCATGGATACACCACCAAGGGCAGGAAGAAACAACTTCACAGTGAAGAAAAAGACATGTTTTCACTATGGAACACCTGGACACATTGCCAGAAATTGTCCTAATCGCGTATATGTTCCCTACTATGCACAAGGGTGGTAAAACACGCAGAAGGCCAAGAATCAAACCCACAATGCCAAGAATCCAAATCCCAACGGCTAGAAGGGAATGTCGGCCAATAAGCCAAATCCAAGAGATGCTCTCGTGAAGCCAAAATCAAACTCATCTCAATGGCCGACATCTAGATCAAAAGCAAGTACTGAGCCACCTACAAATGGGTTCCAAAGGCTCACTCTCGTAAATCTTCTAACGATTCTAATGTTTCTACATCTTCTGTTTATGATGAGCAGGATATGTCATGGGAGAGAGTACCCTGCAAAGATAACAAAGGTCAACCGAGATTCAAAATGGACTGAGTTCCAAAGACCAACTAATCCCGGTCTGTGTCGTAGCAGCTATGGAGGCATATCATCAGACTTCGGTTTGTTGATAATGGCTGCTCCTGGCACACGATAGGGGACATCTATCAACTGTACAACACTCAGAACTTTTTTTGAGGGTATGTGTCCTTTGCGGGAGAACGGAAGAAAGGAAGGGATCACAAATGTGCTTTGTGCTTAACGATGTGATGAATTTTCAGATCTGTTATGAGTTTATACGTGCTGTTCTCAGACCTTCTGGATGCAAATTCAATCAGTGACTTACGGTTTGAGTTTTATTCTCTATACTCCTGAGTTTACCTTACACTGATTCATTTTAAAGATAATTTTCATTTTCTTATAGTTTTTATTTAGTAGGTATTGTTTGGGAAGTCATATCAACAAGTGATAACAGGAAATTTGAGTCTATGTAAAGTACCAAAGTTGAATTGTCTAGGCTCCGTGTTCGATGCGCTGGTAGGCACGAAGGATTTTAACGGACTTGACTAGGTGCAGATGAACTTAAGAAATCAAATGACTTGACAAATCTTGACCTAGATAGACCTGTTTAGCTTGACAATACGATGCTTGGATAGGTTGAGCAAGGAGATATACATGAGAATCCACCTGTCACACTAAAGAACTCGTATCTAGAACTATGGTTTTAGTTTTCCTCGATGTACGTATTATGTTGTTAATTCTGGTATTGACAGAGCGATTAGGGAATTCCGATAAAGTAGGTATGTAGAAAATTATTTTCTTTCTTTCTTACTGTTAGTCATATGCTGCCTCCTTTACATGATTGGAACAGATCCGACCTGGACTGCAACATATGCAAATCTATTTCTCTAAATATTATGTTTATGAAAATCTTCTTATCTATTAGCCATATGTTGTTTCTTTTGTGTGATTAACAATCTGACCTGGTACACAGCATATGCAACCTTCTACTTCTTAATCCCTTTAAAAACTATAAGTAATAATAATCTAAATCTATCCTCTCCATGAATAATAGTCTGCTCACCTAAAGTAAGGAGTATCTCGGAAGTTCTTGATTATTGGGGTATATCAGGAAACCAGGAAGCACGTTGTAGTACAACTAAAATTGAACAATTATAGATTGTCTGTAGATCTCACTGCTCAATTTAGGTGGACAACAAAATCCTTGGTCGTCATCAGATGAATGGCCCTTAGGAAGTTTTATCTAGGAACATAGGATCAACTTATCTTGTCACTTATAGCATGGCCAAAGTTTGACACAATTTTTTGTGTTTAGGTGGGCTACAATACCGGCAATCGACCAAATCTATTCATGAAGGGGAAGGTACTGACAAACGGATTAGGAATGACTAACAACTTTGATGCCAAATATTTTTGTTTTTGTTAAATTTGTTCATAGTTTTCCTCTATGCACAAATTTTTTGGGAAAATTAAAAAAATTCAAAAAAATCAAACAAAAATCAGACAAATTCAAAAATCAAACAAAAAAATAGAAAATTAAAAATCAAAAAAATATAGTGTTATTTCTGTTTTATTTTTTCCAGAAAATATCAAAAATCCAAAAATATTTTTTGTGTGCTAATTTTTCTTTTAGTTTTGTTTTGTCTTGAAAAATGATTTCAGGCGTAGATGATACTCGTGGAGACTGTATCGAGATTTTTTAGCCTAAACTTCGTCCATAAGCATCGAAGAATTTTCATTTGAAGAAGCAAGAAATGAAGATTATTCTTTCAACATTTAATGTATCAACCCCAGAAGCATGGTGAAGTTGTACTTGAAGATTATGTGATGGATTGAATTGAAGCCTCTTCAATCAGTCTCTTGCTATCTATAAACCTGCTGAAGTGATCTAGAAGATTCATTCTCTCTGTTCTCTCTGAAAATTCTCAAGCTGAAAGCGCTATCTTTCAAGAATCAGTACATCAAGCCTCCTCACCCAATATGTGTTCAGAGTCAAATCTTGAAGAAATACCTAACTGCTCAAGATGAAGTCATTTATTGAAGATTCATATGTTCATCTTGATGCTGTGAAGAAAGTTGAAGATTAATGGTGAAGCCAAGCTCCCAATGAAGATTAACGAGAAAATCCAGCTACTTTTTAGGGGGAGTTTGTTGTGCCAATTAGAAAATAAAGTCATAAACTAAAGGGGAGATTGTTTGGTCAAAAATAAGGTTTATACTTTGCTTTTCTAGGAAAATATATTTTTATGTAATGTTTTATATGTTTGCGGTTTGTGTGTACGGCCGTACACAGGGTGTGCGGCTGTACACACGTGTACGACAAGAGGTTCATATAAATAGATGTAATGGGTAGAGGAGTGTAAGGCTAGAGAAGAGAGAGAAAGTTAGAGAGAAGAAGTGTGTGTGAGAGAGAATCTATTGTAAGGGCATCATTCAATTTCATTAATACATCATAGATTCATCTTATTCATCTTCTCATTATCTTCTATATTGATCTGACATTATCCAATTGATTGGGATTCCGCACCATCAATTGGATCTGACTGATACACAAGCAATTTTGGTGACTTACAAATGTCGACCCACTAGGTTAGGTAGTCGAATATATATAGGATTTTATTTTGTTGTGATTATAAGTTAAATTTGTATCTCGGTATATATGATGTTACTATGATGTAATGATCTGCTAGATCTTTGTATATAGCCTTATATGATTGGATGTTACAATAGTGGTATGGTGGTTACCATCTAGTTAAGTGCCCTAGGGGATATAGGTAGTCAGGTAGGATAGCTTGAGAACTCGTGATCTAGGCTTTGTTTCCCATTCCTTGTTTGGTTATCGCTCTAGAGTAGGATCATCCGCTCATTTGGCTATCTTAGCTATGGTTACTTATAGTTAACCATTTCATGGAGGTTAGTTGCTAGCGGGATACTTTTCTATTAGAGGACTAGTAGGAAGTACTGAGTTGTATGATTGATGTTTTCTTGTATTAGATGCATACTTGATCCTTTATTGTTTATATGTCGAAAAATGGTGGTTAGTTGGTTGAGGCTGTCCTACTTTGTGATGTAGGCCAAGATACCTGGTGTGGGACTACTGTAAGCCGTAGGCACAGAGGCTCAGGAAGAGTGGTTGGGTTGAGGTGGTAAGCCAACAACCCCTGAGTATTCCAGTCCGATCACTGATTGGACCCGTTGCATGTTGGCATTCCAGACAGATGACTAATTGAGCCTGGGCATTCTAATCCGATGATTGTGGGATGTTATGCATGCTTGTATGTTTATCGTATGGGATATTTTAGGGTAAAAACACTAAGCTTTGTGCTTACCTAGTTTTTATGTTTTCATGTTCTATATGTGATCGTGAGAAGGTGAAGGTGGAACTATACACACTCATCAACATCATTGAGGATTTCATGTTCGTCAAAATACTCTAATTTTCAATAAATGTAATTGGGAATAAATGGTTTTTGTAAGAATATATTTATAATTGGGAAGTTATAACTTAACAAAAATAAAAAAAAAAAATTGTTGTGAAAATGGGACGTTTCACATATAATATACTAATAAATTTATTCTCTTTCTACAAATGTCATTCTAACCAAGTTCTAGTGATGAGAGTAACCCAAAAATTATCTTTGTTTCTATTTGCAAGTTTATAACAGTTTAATTATGAGGTTAGAGATGTATATTGTAACGACCCAATTTTTACGTCCGAAAATTTCATTTTAAAATATTACTTTAGAAAACATTAATAAATAAAAACATTGTTTGATCACACCATAACACATCGTAACCATGTTCTAAAAGGCCAAACCATACATCCCATCAAAATATCAGAGTACAATCGCAGGAAATCTCGTAAATGCGGAAACCGAAAAGTGTGTGTATGGCGTGCCACTACCGCGCCGGCTCCTTCCCCTTCGGTGCAGAGGTACCTGAAAACAAACTGTAAACGTAAGCACAAAGCTTAGTGAGTTCCCCCAACGTACCACATACCATACAATACATAACATACGTACTGCCAGGCTATTTTGGGGTGCCTGACTACCCGGTACGGCCATTCTGGGGTGCCGACCTACCCATACGGCCATTCTGGGGTGCAGTCTTACCCGTGTCAAGCCATTCTGGGGTGCTGACTACCCATGTCAAGCCATTCTGGGGTGCTGACTACCCATCGGTCCTAACAACCGATCCTCGGGGACTGGTCCCCTCCCGCTACCTCTATCGCATAACATAACAGACCAACATACAAGCATACCATCACATACACTCAGATAATTCTGGGGTGTCTGACGACCCAACGGTCCTAACAACCGAACTCTACTACTACTGCATATAGCGTATCATGATAGCATGTAACATAATAGGTAATAGCAAACCTAGATGATATCACAAAGACAATCATCTATCATACGTCTCCTACTGGTGGGCCGGCATTGTGGCCTTAGACCCACCACTACTGGAAGGTAACTCACCTCAAAGTAGCTGCTGAACTGATCGGGAACTAACTGACTGCTGCTGCTCCGGGAGTCCTCCGGCTGCAATTCCCACAACATACTCAATCAAACAATGCTAACTGTCCTTTAGGTAAAATGACCATTTTACCCCCGGTCTAGCTCTAAGCCAAAGCTAGAGTCAACTTTCAGTTGACCCGACTCGCCGAGTGGATCTCCACTCGCCGAGTCCCTAGCAAACTATTGTCCTGGGTCCCTGGTTCTACTCGTTGAGTCGGGCTATGACTCGACGAGTTCACCTTCTAACTGTCATTCAACTCCTTCATCCTACTCGCCGAGTTGTATGAACAACTCGTCGAGTTCATCTTCATCCGAAGAACACTTTATGCTAAGACTCGTCGAGTTGTATGAACAACTCGCCGAGTCTGCTCTTGATCTATGAAGATTGCCTTGGACTCGCCGAGTCAGGGAATTGACTCGCCGAGTCCTAACATGGGTGAGTTCAGCTCCCAACTCACCGAGTCACCCCCTGTGACTCACGGCTCAACTCGACACATCATGAAAGGACCAAATCGGTGACTCGCGACCAGACTCGCCGAGTCACCTATACGACTCGCCGAGTCGTCGCCATGCATCCACCAACTACATCGATTTACTCGATTTCAGTTCATGAAATTCATAGATCTGGACTACTAGGACACAAATCACACGTAAAGTTTCCAACTTTACGTGTGGATATTCACTAATGTGGATTTTAGGGTGCCAAATGCCTCAAAAGGGTAGATCTAGGATGAACAAGCCACATGGGGCCATAAAGCTAACAGATCTGAGCTCCTGGAGCTCAATCTTGCCTAGATCTAAAGGTTAATCCACTTATTACGAATCATTAAGCACAAACAAGCTTGAAGAATTGCTCAAGAGTGTCCCAAATGAAATCCTAAGCATAGAAACAGGGGAAAAACGAGATATACCTCAAGGAAAATGTTGAAATGACACAAACATGGCTTATCTCCTTCTCCTCTTCTTGATCTACTCCTCTTTCTCCTCAAAACCTTCAAGAACACACCAAGAACACTTCAATCTCTCAAGGAAATAAGGGAAAACGATGTTGGGGGAGTTATGGGGGTGAATGGGGACGAGTTGGGACGGAATGAGGGTTTAAATAGGGTGCAAACCCTTGGAACTTAGGGTTTCATCCAACAGCGGTGACTCGCCGAGTCCAGGATATGGACTCGCCGAGTCGCCCACTTAAACGTGTCCTGAGTCTCGTCCCTACTCGGCGAGTCGGACCTTATGACTCGCCGAGTCCAAGGCTAAAATAGGGCAATGCTTAAATAAAATTCACATACCGGAAACCAGGTGCTACAAATCTCCCCCACTTATTTTAGACTTCGTCCTCGAAGTCTGCTGCCCGGTCCTGAAACAGCTCAGGGTAATGCTCCATCATATCGTCCATCGGTTCCCAAGTCCATTCCGAACCCTTGCGGTGCTGCCATTGCACCTTTACTAGCTCTACCCTCTTGTTTCTCAACGTCTTGGTCTTTCTGTCAAGTATTGCGACTGGGCGCTCAATGTAAT
The DNA here is from genome assembly GCF_052625555.1 of Lactuca saligna. Classification (NCBI taxonomy): domain Eukaryota; kingdom Viridiplantae; phylum Streptophyta; class Magnoliopsida; order Asterales; family Asteraceae; genus Lactuca; species Lactuca saligna. The sequence goes on from NC_136420.1 coordinate 165,736,061, forward strand.
TCAAGCTGTCATCAACCTGAATATCCTCCAACGGTACTACTGCTGAATCGTCCACCAGACACTTCCGCAGCTGCGAAACATGGAAGGTGCTGTGGATTTGACTGAGCTCGGCTGGCAGATCCAGCCTATACGCCACCTTGCCCACCCGGGCTGCAACCCTGAACGGCCCGATGAATCTTGGGCCCAACTTGCCCTGCTTCCTGAATCGAATGACACCTTTCCAAGGTGAGACTTTCAGGAGGACCATATCCCCGACTTGGAACTCCAAGTCGGATCGACGTCTATCAGCGTAGCTTTTCTGCCGACTCTGAGCAGTCTGAAGTCTGCTCCGAACCTGCTGGATCCTCTCGGTCGTCTCTAGCACCACCTCGGTGCTTCCCATGACTCTCTGGCCAACCTCCCCCCAACATATCGGGGTTCTGCACTTCCGCCCATACAACATCTCGAACGGGGGTCTATCAATACTCGCGTGATAGCTGTTGTTGTAGGAGAACTCAGCCAAAGGAAGATAGGTATCCCAGCTACCACCGAAATCCAGTACACACGCCCGCAACATGTCCTCCAAAGTCTGGATGGTCCGCTCACTCTGACCATCTGTCTGCGGGTGAAAGGCGGTGCTGAAATGCAGACGAGTGCCCAACTCGTCATGAAATTTCTTCCAGAATCTAGAAGTAAAACGCACATCCCTGTCCGAGATTACCGATACTGGCACCCCATGCCGTGCCACAATCTCCCTGATATAGATGTCGGCCAATTTTTCGGCCGATATGCTCTCCTGAATCGGAATAAAGTGAGCACTCTTGGTCAATCTATCCACGATGACCCAAATCGAATCCACTCCCCGTGCGGTCCTGGGAAGCTTTGTGATAAAATCCATCGTGATATCTTCCCATTTCCACAGTGGAATGTCCAACGGCTGCATCTTGCCATGCGGCCTCTGATGTTCGGCCTTGACCTTCCTGCAGGTCAAACACCGCTCGACGTACCATGCCACATCCCGCTTCATGCAAGGCCACCAATAGTCCGGACGAAGATCCCTATACATCTTCGTCGCCCCGGGATGAATAGAAAATCGGGACTTGTGCGCCTCCTCCATCAAAATCTGACGCACGCCACCGTGATACAGCACCCACACCCTACGGTGTAATGTCAAAAGTCCTCTACCACCATAATCAAAGGAGGTAACCTGACCCACCACACGCTCGCTCTTCCGATGCTCCTCCTTGATAGCCTCCTGTTGAGCCTCCCGAATCTGCTCCAACAGGGGAGTCACCACAGTCATCCTCAAACAGACGTCCCTGATTGGCACCGTCTTGCGGCTAAGCGCATCGGCCACCACATTGGCCTTCCCCGGGTGGTAAAGGATCTCGCAATCATAATCCTTCACCACGTCCAACCATCACCGCTGCCTCATATTCAGATTCGGCTGGTCCATGAGGCACCTCAAACTCTTGTGGTCCGTGTAGATGGTACACCGAACCCCGTAGAGGTAATGTCGCCAAATCTTGAGGGCAAAGACCACCGCCCCAACTCCAAATCGTGTGTCGGGTAATTTGCCTCGTGAGGCTTGAGCTGCCGTGAAGCGTAGGCAATGACATGCCCTCTCTGCATCAGAACTGCGCCCAACCCCGAAATGGATGCATCGCAGTAAACCACAAAATCCTCGACGCCCTCAGGCAGGGCTAGGATAGGCGCCTCACACAATTTCTGTCTCCGCATCTCAAACGCAGCCTGCTGCTCGGGTCCCCACCGAAAGACCACGGCTTTCTTCGTCAGTCGTGTCAGGGGTACGGCTATCTTGGAGAAATCTTGGATAAATCTCCGATAGTAGCCCGCCAATCCCAGGAAGCTCCGAATCTCAGATGGAGACTTCGGAACCTCCCATCTCATCACGGCCTCGACCTTGGCCGGATCAACCAGAATCCCATTCTGGTTGACGAGGTGTCCAAGGAATTGCACCTCGCGCAACCAAAACTCACACTTGGAGAACTTGGCATACAAGCTCTCCCTCCTCAGGGTCTCCAATACCTCCCTCAGATGCTCCTCGTGTTCCTCCCGAGTCTTGGAATAGACCAAGATATCATCGATAAAGACTATCACAGACCGATCCAGCATCGGTCTACACACGCGGTTCATGAGGTCCATGAACGCGGCAGGAGCATTGGTGAGCCCAAACGGCATCACCACCAACTCGTAATGACCATAGCGCATCCAAAACGCAGTCTTCTGCATATCCTCCTCCCTGACCCTCATCTGATGATACCCCGAATGCAAGTCAATCTTGGAGAACCAAGATGCTCCCTGAAGCTGGTCAAATAGGTCGTCAATCCTTGGAAGCGGGTATCGGTTCTTCACCGTTACCTTGTTCAGCTCCCGATAATCTATACACATCTGATGCGACCCGTCCTTCTTTCTTACAAACAGAATCGGTGCTCCCCAGGGTGAACTGCTCGGCCGAATAAATCCTTTGTCCAACAGCTCCTGCAGCTGCGTAGACAACTCCTGCATCTCGGGAGGAGCCAACCGATATGGTGCTTTGGCTATCGGAGCCGCACCAGGAATGAGGTCAATCCTGAACTCCACCTGTCACTCCGGAGGTATCCCAGGTAGTTCCTCCGGGAAAACATCAGCAAAATCTCGAACCACCGGGACCTCGCTCACGGTCGCCTTACCCGCCTCCCGGGTATCCATCACATAAGCGACATAACCCGCGCATCCCTGCTGAAGGTAGCGCCTAGCCCTCGCTGCTGAACATGCAGTGGGTCCACACTGTTGCCGCTCTCCATGAATCACTAACTCTCCCCCGCTTGGGGTCCTGACTCGCACTAGCTGCTGTGCGCAATCTATCACTGTCCCATTAGGGCTCAACCAATCCATACCAATAATCACCTTGTTCCCACGCAATGGAATGGGAACCAAGTCTACCAGGTAACGCTCCTCAAACAGTCGCATAACACAATCTCGAAACACCATCGATGCTCGCACCGATCGATCGTCAGCAATCTCTACTTCTAACGGGCAATCTAACTCGCCTGGAGTCTCATGAAATCTCTTGCTAAGGGCAAGAGAAACGAACGATCGGGATGCACCCGAGTCGAACAATACCTGAACTGGGATGCCGTTCACATGGAACGATCCTAATACACATGTATACACACGGAGCACATATCAATATCATAACGACGTAAAATAAAAGATAGAAGGAAGGAATCATACCTGTCACCACATCGGGCGCGGCGCGTGCCTCCTCGGCGGTCAACTGAAATGCCCGACTCCTCACCACTGGAGCCTCTGCCTTTCCCTGACGGCCATCCGTGATCCGTAGGGTTGCTGGAGCTGGCGCCTTCACTGGCGCTGAAACTGTCAACATGGGGCAATTGGCCTTCTTGTGGCCCCTCTGGTTGCAATGGAAACACAGCAACTCCGATGTCTGAATAACTGTCGCAGGAGCAGTGCAATCCCTGCTGATATGCCCAAACTTGCCGCACTTGTAGCAGCCTGACGATCCCATCCTGCACGCCCCCTCGTGCGGCCTGCCGCACCTCCTGCAGCGGCTCGGTCCCGACTGGCCTTTCGGCCTCCCGTCTGATCCCTTGGGCTTTTTCCCCGAAGCCCCTGCTGCCTGACCGTCCTCAAGTTTCCATTTCCGGATGTGCTCCAAATCTATCTCTCTCTCCCTAGCCCTGGCAATCATGGAGTCCAGGGTAGGGCAAGACGAAAAGCTAACATGCTCCCGAATGTCAGCTCGTAGCATATCATGGTAACGAGTCCTCCTCATATCCTCGTCACCTGCATACTGGGGCACCAATAAAGCCCTCTCCCGAAACTTGGCGGTGATCTCCGCCACGGTCTCTGTCGTCTGTCTCATGTCTAGAAACTCCCTGGCCAGCTGCTGAAGCTCGACCGCTGGTGCAAACTCCGCCCTGAACCTAGCCACAAAGTCCGACCAGGTCATTGCCTCGATAGCCGAGTCTCCCAACGAGTCACCCTCTAACTCCCACCAATCCCGGGCTCGGTCCGGTAAACACCCTGCTACGTACCTCACCTTCGACCCCTCAGGGCAGAAGCTGGTCAACTGGGCGGACTCAATATCCGCAATCCATCGCCTGGCGACAATGGGGTCCTTCACCCCATGGAAATCGGGCGCACCACTGCCCCTGAAGTCCTTGAAGGACAGTGTGCGAGATCCCGACTGGCTAGAGGCCAAGTCGCTCCTGAATGCCCGTAGGCGATCCTCCATCAACTCCACGATCCCTTCCTTGATCGACCCAAAGATGATGGGGGTCGACTCAAGGATGCCCCTAGTGATCTCCGACGTGATGAACTCACGTAGCCTCTCATCAATCGGCTCGGTGCCTGATCCCGAACCTGACCCCTCTCCTGACCCGCCATCTGTTGGTCTCGGTCGAAGTACCACCATTCTGCAAAACATCATAATAATCATTAGTGGTACTGCTACTTTCTGAGGGATCTCAACTACTTATAGGTTCCTTGGTCTCGTCTTGGTCTTCCTCGGCTCGGGTACGGATCCTCTGCTTTCAGTTGTACGGGCCCATACTACCTTCCACATCTATCCGTACCTTCTCGAGGAATTCCTCGACTCCACCAGCTCCCCTTTATTACTGCTACTCTCTGTTATTCTCATCCTAGGCTTGCCCTAGGGAAAACTCAAGTTCAACACGACTGGTCCTCAGCTGCTGTAGGTCTCCTCATAATTCCAGTTAGCCACCACCTAAACACCATCACATGTGATGAGGATTAGATAATCCTTCAAGTAAAAGATCCGTCCCTACAACGGTTGGACTCAAACAAGAGTTGCGCAATAGGGCCAGTTCCAATACTTTGGGATTATTCAACCCTGATTACATGTGGTGTGACGTGTTTACCTAGTGGCTAACTCCCATTACTCAGAATCCCACCAAGCACGAAGCAAGCAGCATTCGGATAAGGGAAAAACAGACTCAAGCCAAAACTATTCTTATAACAAGAAACGGCACTTAACATAGGATGCTAAGCTCGTACTTTCAGGCATAACCTAAACAGGCTATCCTACTGCTGTCTACTCAATTCTAGCATGCAATATTCATAAAGCTGTAACACATAAGCAGGCACATAAGGCATCACTCCTAGATCCTTAGCCTATTCTAGCATGCAGTTCTACGTAAGCTGATAAACATAACATAAACTTGTATGGGTACTATGAGGAATACTTACTTGAGCTCGGCCGGTTGCGCACATCACACACTTTGCTCTTTCTTATGACTCTTTTCCAGGTTTTAAAGAACAATTTCTTTTGGAAAATCTTTCAATCCCTCGATTTGAGTCCAAACACTCCCGAAGGCGTGTCCGAATCCCTCAAACTAGGGCTCTGATACCAACTTGTAACGACCCAATTTTTACGTCCGAAAATTTCATTTTAAAATATTACTTTAGAAAACATTAATAAATAAAAACATTGTTTGATCACACCATAACACATCGTAACCATGTTCTAAAAGGCCAAACCATACATCCCATCAAAATATCAGAGTACAATCCCAGGAAATCTCGTAAATGCGGAAACCGAAAAGTGTGTGTATGACGTGCCGCTACCGCGCCGGCTCCTTCCCCTTCGGTGCAGAGGTACCTGAAAACAAACTGTAAACGTAAGCACAAAGCTTAGTGAGTTCCCCCAACGTACCACATACCATACAATACATAACATACGTACTACCAGGCTATTCTGGGGTGCCTGACTACCCTGTACGGCCATTCTGGGGTGCCGACCTACCCATACGGCCATTCTGGGGTGCCGTCTTACCCGTGTCAAGCCATTTTGGGGTGCTGACTACCCATGTCAAGCCATTCTGGGGTGCTGACTACCCATCGGTCCTAACAACTGATCCTCGGGGACTGGTCCCCTCCCGCTACCTCTATCGCATAACATAACAGACCAACATACAAGCATACCATCACATACAGTCAGATAATTCTGGGGTGTCTAACGACCCAACGGTCCTAACAACCGAACTCTACTACTACTGCATATAGCGTATCATGATAGCATGTAACATAACAGGTAATAGCAAACCTAGATGATATCACAAAGACAATCATCTATCATACGTCTTCTACTGGTGGGCCGGCATTGTGGCCTTAGACCCACCACTACTGGAAGGTAACTCACCTCAAAGTAGCTGCTGAGCTGATCGGGAACTAACTGACTACTGCTGCTCCGGGAGTCCTCCAGCTGCAATTCCCACAACATACTCAATCAAACACTGCTAACTGTCCTTTAGGTAAAATGACCATTTTACCCCCGGTCTAGCTCTAAGCCAAAGCTAGAGTCAACTTTCAGTTGACCCGACTCGCCGAGTGGATCTCCACTCGCCGAGTCCCTAGCAAACTATTGTCCTGGGTCCCTGGTTCTACTTGTCGAGTCGGGCTATGACTAGACGAGTTAACCTTCTAACTGTCATTCAACTCCTTCATCCTACTCGCCGAGTTGTATGAACAACTCGCCGAGTCTGCTCTTGATCTATGAAGATTGCCTTGGACTCGCCGAGTTAGGGCATTGACTCGCCGAGTCCTAACATGGGTGAGTTCAGCTCCCAACTCACCGAGTCACCCCCTGTGACTCACGGCTCAACTCGACACATCATGAAAGGACCAAATCGGTGACTCGCGACCAGACTCGCCGAGTCACCTATACGACTCGCCGAGTCGTCGCCATGCATCCACCAAATACATCAATTTACTCGATTTCAGTTCATGAAATTCATAGATCTGGACTACTAGGACACAAATCACACGTAAAGTTTCCAACTTTACGTGTGGATATTCACTAATGTGGATTTTAGGGTGCCAAATGCCTCAAAAGGGTAGATCTAGGATGAACAAGCCACATGGGGCCATAAAGCTAACAGATCTGAGCTCCTGGAGTTCAATCTTGCCTAGATCTAAAGGTTAATCCACTTATTACGAATCATTAAGCACAAACAAGCTTGAAGAATTGCTCAAGAGTATCCCAAATGAAATCCTAAGCATAGAAACAGGGGAAAAACGAGATATACCTCAAGGAAAATGTTGAAATGACACAAAGATGGCTTATCTCCTTCTCCTCTTCTTGATCTACTCCTCTTTCTCCTCAAAACCTTCAAGAACACACCAAGAACACTTCAATCTCTCAAGGAAATAAGGGAAAACGATGTTGGGGGAGTTCTGGGGGTGAATGGGGACGAGTTGGGGCGGAATGAGGGTTTAAATAGGGTGCAAACCCTTGGAACTTAGGGTTTCATCCAGCAGCGGTGACTCGCCGAGTCCAGGATATGGACTCGCCGAGTCGCCCACTTAAACGTGTCCTGAGTCTCGTCCCTACTCGGCGAGTCGGACCTTATGACTCGCCGAGTCCAAGGCTAAAATAGGGCAATGCTTAAATTAAATTCACATACCGGAAACCAGGTGCTACATATATCCAGCAGTAGCAATGTACTGAAAATGCCTACCGACCGGGTTAGCCAAGAATTCAACAACCAATCTCACTAGACTAGCTTAGTCACCCGACTACTTAGAAATTTTGGGTTACAGCAACAGATTGACCATTACTACTAAGGTAGCCAAATATATAACATTTTTAGCAAAGTCAACAAAATAACAAAAAAAAAAAATCATAGCAAAAACCATAGATTTTGTGGGTAGTTTAGCTCGCCAACTATTTACTCAATCAGATTTACTCAATAGTCGAAGGCATTCAACAAACTAGATTACTCTAAAAGAAGCTAGTCCTATCATGTAACATCTGCGAGTTTGGGCAATACTTTTAAGTGATATAGTTATGATTTTAGTTATCTTATAAAATCCTCGTATAGAATAATTATAAATAAATAAAAAACCTTCATATATAGTACGCGTTATATAAATGATAATTATATTTTAATTAATGTGTACATGGTTAATGGAGAAATATTATGTGCTTACATTATTTGTATAAAACCTTATTCTAAACTTAATGATAGTGGATGTAAAAAACATGAAATGAGGATAGGTCACTTGTTATCCAAGACTATGTAAATGAGAGGTGATGTCCTAATAAATACAAGTCTATCAATATAAAGAATATCGACAACGGAGCTTGTATTTTGAAGTTATGAATTTCACAAAGTATTTTTACAATGTAATCCTTACATACTGTAAAAATTAAAACAAAATGAAAATTAGCTATTGATATCTAAAGGAAAGTTTTAGTACACGTCGATACGAATCTATGGATATAAAGAACATCAAAAATGGAGCTCGAATGCAAGATATACAAATTTTCAAATATTGTGAAAAATGGATGCAAAGATGACGACATAGCACAACCCAGAAGATGCCATGTAGCACTAAATACTCTCTTCCGACATTTAACTCAGCAACAACATGGCTCCATGAGAATCTGCCATGTGGGAAGGGTCTGGCACATCTTTCAAAATTTTGTATAACTAGCTAATTTTGTTCATTCTATCTTCACATGTTCACTTTTGAAGTGCTTTCTTTACCTAGAAATCCAAACTTCCGTATTTTGGGTACTTTAGTGGGCTACTACTATGTCAAATAGTCCAATAGAAAGAACTATTTAGCATCGAGGTTTTGTCTGCGATGTGTCCAAGTTTTCACTAGAAAGCATGTACGTTAAGTTGCACTTACTATGCTTTTATTTGTAACTTATATTAATGTTCATAGTCTTCATTATGAACCTATAACTAAGATTTAGTAGTAACAAGGTTTTTAAGCCGCGTGTTGCGGCGAGAGTTTATGTGATAATTTTTGTAATAAAATGTTTTTGATGTATTAAGGCATTACACTTTAAACCACCTTGGCCCTATTAGGCATCCATCTTGATTACCGGATTAGAGTCAATAATTCTTATGCCTAGAAAATCTTTAAATACCATAAAATAAATATAATAAATTCGTAAATAGAATACCCTTGCACTTTGTTCCTTAAATGAAAATAGATATCATGAAATCCATCCAAAGCATTCCAAAACATAGTAAATTAATTTTAAAAAAGTTTCTTAAATGCAATATGATATCATGAAATACAAAAATAACATGAGACCGTAAAACTAATGTCGCTTTTAGCAAAGTACATACATTAAAAGTGTCATTTTTAACAATGTATTTGATGAGGTTTCTCTTTATGTGTACACATTTATTATTTCCTGTAAAAAATATTTATAATATTTTCACATTCAACTTGTAACTCAAATCACATAAGAATCTTGTCTTGGAAAATACATGACAATACCAATTGAAATACACATAGACATGCCACCCTAATGAAAATGACATTAAACAAACATGAAGTAGCACAATTCTGAATGCTTATTATATATGACATAATTAAAGTATTCCTAAAAGATATATCTTAAGTAAAGACAACAAAAACACAAATAAATGTCTTCTTAACAAGCCATAACTTTGATATTTGTATTCGAGTTTGTTTTATAAAGAAAAACATATTTAAAAATTATGTTGACCACAAATATACATCAGGAAAAGTAATATAGAATATGATAAACTTTGACTGAGCTTAAAACATAAGTTCCTTTATGAGAATCAATGCATTGAGATTTGCTATGTTTTTTGTCTTCTTGGCTTAAAAAAACTATTAATCTCAAAAGAGAAGTAACACAGAGCATAAAATTGCAACATCATAAAAGGAATGGTATGGACATATCAACCATACCTGTGCCTTTTGAACTTTTATTTTCTTGAAAATTATAAGCATTCATGACGAGGAGATTCTATCCATATTATGCCCCTACACATAGAAAAAAGAACTCATTAACTTTTTTTTTTAATCTTTCCAAGCACTTTTAAATCCTAAAGAGATTGGCAAAAGATTATTTGAAAGAAAACATTTACATTTTTTCTTGCAGCAAATAGTTTGCAAAGGGTGATAGCCACTGTAAATACAATAGTTTCAACTCTTAAGCACATGGAAATCACTTAATGTTGTTTACGTAACCTAAACAAAGTAACCAAATGATGTTTATATCCTTTTAAAAAAATTTAAATCCTAAACAAAAGTTGTTTCTATCCTAAAACAATTGTTCAGATTAATATTTTAGTATTAAAACAAATATCCATTTTTTTCTTGACCAAAACACTAAAAATGATAGTAAATTCAAAACATTTTCACTAAATAATCTACTTCGACACCCATGCATACCTCTGAACATGCCATATACTATAATTTTTACATCCCTCTTTTTTGTTGGAAGAAATCTATTTAATATGTAATTAAAAAAATATAAAAAACATGTAGTTTAGGTATAAAAGAGAAGGAAAGAAAAACAAACATAAAAAACCTATACATAACTAAAGAAGGGGAAAGAAATTGCCCAAAGTAGCTTCAATTTGAACTCATTTGAGCAATTAGATGAAAGCAACTTACTGGTTCAGAAGTAATGGTGCATGAGGGCATGTTAAAAGAGAAAGAAAATTAGATTCAGTGATGAAAATTCGAAGACTGTTTCCAAATGAACTCCTTTGGTATCCTTGTCTTGTATAGTTCCCCAATCTTTGTCCATTTTATGTTTCATTTTATTAGTTTAGAGTATGGAATTAGTATATTACCATGGAAATTGAAAATCATAACTACAATTTGTTTGTAATTTATGCCCCTTGGATTTTCTCTCTCATGGTGTTGGGGGTGACTATTTAGGGTAAATGCAAATTCAGAAGGTAATTAAAATGAAATTATGGACAAATGGTGGTATTGTCAATCTTTTACGACCCAAAACACCAAGTGGATGCAAAACGACATAAATTTAGGTTAGAAATGGTACCATTAGTTAGAGCTTTGAAAGAGAATCTAGACTCACCTTTTCCTTCAAGCCAGATAATACTTTCTCAACTACAAAAGTTTTTGATCTATAACACATAAAAATTCATCATGGATCTCATTCGTTTACCTGTAGTTTGTTATATGTAAATAGACGAAAATGTTCTTTTACCTGGGATTTGATTTCTTGCTAACTTTATCATTTATTCTTACGATGATAACGGAAATCATCTCCGGTTAGTATCCCAAAATCCATCAAACACAAATTGAACCCAATATTGCAGATATCGATTTATCTTTTGATGAAAATGAGGCTTTAAATGAAAATAGGAACATAAAGTTCTGATGGATTTGCATAATATGCTAGTGCGTCGATCTTTTTGTCATCTAGGAATTGATGGTGGTGACGGCGGTGGTAAAGGGCATGATACGATGACGTTTTAGGTTTTTCTCATAGACAGATGGAAGTAGAGCAAAGGTTGTGGTAGTGGTGGGTTGCTCACCAATAACAAAAAGAGAAGAGAGATGAAGAAGAGATATGACAATTACCTTGAAGACATTCCCATGACCGATAGTGTGTCTGTGGAAGTTGTGGTTGGTGAGGGATAATGAGAGACATATATATATATATATATATATATATATATATATATATATAAATATGTATATATATATATATATGCTATATATATATATATATATATATATATATACATATTTATATATATATATATGCAAGAAACAATGTTGAGGAAGTATTAATACATTCAAGCATAGTGAGGGTGTAGCTTGATGTGGTCATATCTACAGTATCAAAACGTTCGATAAACGTTGATCTTTACAATTAAGATATAATAATAATTTATCTACTTATAGGAGTGATGCATAGGCATGGTCTTAGTGATGTCTTTAAAGTGATTTTTCTAAGCAATATACATTTTATACCACATAGATGCTACCTCCAATATGATCTTACTTGGTCATTCTGTATTTGATAGAACTTGGCATTCTTTATGATTATTAAAGAACCCAGAAATAGATAATATAACTGTATAATTATGAATGAATACTGAAGTGTAGTAATATTTGTAATTAGGTCATTAAAAAGGGAAAAATGAGTGCAAGGTTATTAAAAGGTTGAATATATGTTGAAAGCTTATATCAAAATTATATATATATATATATATATATATATATATGTGTGTGTGTGTGTGCATGTGTGTGTGTGTTAAAAATATATTTGGTAAATACAACTTGAAAATCTTGGCATAAGTATTATTAATGAAAGTTTGTATCGATCGGATATACTTCAAGTATAAAGAACGAAAATAAAAAAAACAGAGAACAGAAAGTAAATAACACAGGGAGTTCTCCAAATTGTTCTTTCACCAAAAAAGTGTTTTTGTCTTCACTAAGAAGAAAGGTTGTCACAAAGATGACTGGCACAAAGTCGAACTTTCTATATCAGGGTTTTGATGGATATCTTGTCTAAGTCCATAACTATATTTGGTATGTACTTAACCCGACCCGGCATGGTCCATTTGGGTTGCATGACATCATGCACTTGGATAGACTAAATGAGAGAATAAGACACTTATGGTTTATTAATATATTATAAGTTCTAATATATTAATAATAAGAATAATAATATTTAGTTAGTATTGATCAATAATTAATTTAGAATTAATTATGTGATCAAAACAAGACTAATTAAATATATGTGTTGATTGTGTCAATCATCCATAACTTATATAGTAGGCCAAGGCTCCACGGATTATCAAGTTGGGTTAAACCCATAAGATGCTCCATGGATGCTCCATGGGGGTTACTTAACCCATGGGTCATGGAAATAAAAGGTCATGACAATTAGGTTTTACCCTAATTGTAACATACTATATAAAGAAGTTATTCATCACCATTTTCGGCCACTAGAGTGAATCAAAGAGGGCTAGCCGAAAATCCAAGTGTTCTTATTCTGTTAGAGTTTATTCCAAGTGTACTTGGTTTTGTCTGAAGCATTTGAGGCATCACACTTGAAGTGCTAGGCTCACAAGGTTTCAAAGGAATCCAAGCGACAAAAACGTATGTAATTCTTACTATGTATTAGAATAAAAGATCCCCATGTATGCTAGATGGGATTCTGAACCTTGGAAAATAATTTTTGCATGTATTTTAGTCAAACATAGATCCAAAGTTTCTAGGGTTGCATGTACACCATAGGAGTGTTAGAATGCTGAAAACCCAACATGTTTACCCTAATGATGATCATATACTAATGTGTACATATGTATACCATGATTAAGGAATTGTATCGTATCTATACGAAGAACCAATCTTCATAAAAAAGATATAGGATTTGCTATCTATTCTATACTTATCTATAGCATTACCTAATATAAAAAAGATTAAATTGAATAATTATACTGTGCAATGATGTTGATAAGCTTGATACATTGGCGCTAATAGTATAGTAGACGCTGACGCTGGTAGATAGTGTATGTAGAGTTTGACTCTACAGATTATAAGGTGTGACCTTATAATCTCCGCTCATCCAATGATGTCAAAACTAATATTCTTATTTAGAATAATCAGAAGAACCATTATTGAACTTGTCAGCTTCTTTCAAGATTTAAAGCTTGACCAATCTGAACTGATCAAGTTTAAGTTCATCCAATCTTCTACTAAGCTCCAGAGATATCAGCATGCGATATCCTCTCTCCAGTTCAAAGTAACTAAATCTCTCCATGCGAAGATAAACCATCCTTTTAGTGGGGGTAGAAGGAAGATCATTAATTCTTTGAAAGCACATGTGTCAAGATAAATTATTCCATGCTCTATTTCTAGAGAGAACATGTATTGGACTGGTTTAACACCCGCTAGAAATTCATTATGTATGTACCGAATGTCATAAAGAAGAAGAAAATTGGTGTTCTTGGACTGTCTAGGAGCACCTGTTCTTCCTAAAGAGGAGGGTCTAAAGAGACCTACTAATGGAAGAAGGCTTAGCTTCTTGACATTGTTGAGCAGTTGCGGAATTGCCAATGTTACTTCCTGAGCATGGATACCCTTATGTTTGTCAATGATTTCTTTAATTTGCATCTACTCACTGTAGCCAAATTTTACTAGCTCACGAGCGAATAGAACTTCAGTGTATTCATATTTAATTTTCTTCCTGAATAGATGAAGCTTTAGTGACTCGTTCCTTGGTTTGGTGCATCTTACTTTGATAACATGATTAAGCTTTGTTCTGCGACTAAGCACGTCTCCAAACTTCTTCCTGTCTATACGATCATTGTGGTCTGAAACTTTATGTTTCTTTTCCATATTATTATTGAAGTGATGAATATTCTTGACTTGATTATCAGCATTTTATCAGCAGAAGCAAGAGCTTGAACAAGTTTGGTAGACATACGTTCTTCGTTTCCAACTTCTTTCTTTTGTCGAATAGCAAAATTGTACTCTAACATGATTTCTCAAAACTTCCTAATAAGGTAATCTCCATTTTTTTGCTAACTTATTTAGATCAAAATTGATTTTTCATTTCTTGCTTTTCATGGAAGGAGGGGGTGATGTAGGATCACCAGCAACAGTACTTCCAACTTTAGTATCATGAGCTCCCTTTGAGAATGAAGCCATCCTCATTCAAGGATTAAGCTGATCATTGTCAGAATGAATGTCACTATGAGTTTCTAGATGAATCTCCCCTCTAAGTAAGGATTGATATGGAAAAAATTCAGTAAAAACAATAGACACAATAGTTTGTGGCTTGAAACCAGGATCATGAACCCTTCGTAGTCGTCGGTCTTTGATTGTTCATTAGTGTCTTGAATACGCTGATTAGTTTTTGTTTTAATATCTGGAATATTAGCGACATCAATTTCTTTTTAAAGGTTAACCCTTCCAGTTTCATACATCTTAGGTTGAGATGGAGTTAATGCAATCACCACCATTTGCTTTGCCTTTTTCTGATCTAGATCCCCTTGATCATTCTCCCTCCTTTTAGCATCATAAGATTGGGGATGAGAGTTAGGAGGTGGTCAAGGAATATGAAGAGGAGAATAAGATGGTGGAGGAGGTGGTGGAGGAAGATTTGTTTAACGAGGTGGAGGTGGAGAAGGTTTACTGTTGGGTTTTGAGCAATCTAACACTTCCTAAGTGTGCATGCAACCCTAATAAACCTTGGATCTATGTTTGTCTAAATACATGCAAACTAATAATTTTCCAAGGTTTATAACCTATCTAACATGGCATGGGGAACATTTCAATATAAAAGAGTTAGAAGAGATTACATACCTTTTGGTGAGTTTGGTTCTAAGGAGTTTGAGGGCCAAGCACCAATAGTGTGAATGCCTCAAATGGAATCACAAACACCACAAACTCTTGGAACAACTTTGAGAGAGTATACACCTTGTATAAAATCGGCCACACACATGCACACACACACTAGTTCACTAGTTTTTCTCTTAGGCTCCATTTCATGCTCCATAAGCATGCTTATATAGTGTGCATGGTTAGGGTGAAACCCTAATAACCCATGTCTTTTCCTTTTCCAAGGATCCATGGGTTAAAAGCTCCATGGATCATCCATGGACTTCCACATAAGCCTATCCCATTAACAAATGAGTAGTAGCCCACACTATATATAAAACAAATAGCCCATAATTTAATTAGTATTCCTTTTAATCTCTAAATTAATTCATAATTAATTTAAGACTAAAACTAATTAAATAACGTAACTTCATATTAATATATTATAACTCATAATATATTAATAAACATATGTGTATAACTCTCATAAAATTATCCATAATAGTTTGGATGAGATGCAACCCAAATGGACCATGCCGGTCGGGTCAAGTATATACCAAATAAGTTATGGACTTAGACACCTTATCCAACAGACTCCCACTTGGATAAGTCTAATAACTATATTTGCCTATAACTTCAGGAACCAACCAACAATCGTAGCTCTCGAAAACTCCCTAGAACAATGAAGACTCTGTCGAACTATGAAGCGCCATTTTAGATAAGTGATCACATAATCCTCTGTTCTCATGATATTAGCCGGACAAACACATGGAACTATGTCTTGCTTATTGTCTAGCAGTTGTTTCTTGATTTTCCGATTTGTTTGACGAAGAACTTCACTGAACACATCGGTTTAGTTCGGACCAGGCCTGGTACATGGGTCAACACAAAATCATCGAGGGGCCCAGATATCGCTTCTATTTCTAGAAGGAACAGATAAACTTCGACTGATATGCTTGTTCTACTACTTATTGAATTGTACACAAAGGCACGTTTTATAACATCAAGTTACTGATGCGTTTACGTCCAATCAATGCACAACCAACTCATAGGTAACGACTCATATCTCTAGGTTTAAAGATTTATATGATGTTATCGTCTCACGATCACTCGAGATAAATTCCATGAAGTGATACAAGTGAGCGTGGGTTTATACCAATACTAATAACTTATGAGTACTCATGAATGTTGCAGCAACCATTGCCATGTCTAAACACATTTAAGGCATCTACAAACCCAATTCATGACAATCTTGATTCATACCTACTTCCGACGTATGATCGATTGTGGAGGTTTGAATAAATTAATTATTCTGGAAGTCAAAACATGCAAAACTGAAACAATAGTAAGTAATTGACAATGATAGTAACACTTTACTCATAAATAAATCACAAATTTTATTCATCATCAAACGTCGATTACATTTTACAAGTTTCAGGAAAACTATCTAATCTTTAAAACTAATATCGTCCCTCAGCCCGATGCGTCTCGCATGCTGAAAATGCTTAACCCTCGTCAGTCCCTTCGTAAGGGGATCTGCAGGATTCTCATCCGACGACATCCTCCTTGTCACAAGGAGTCCTTCTTCAATCTTGTGTCTTATGAAGTGATATTTTCTGTCTATGTGTTGGGATCTGCCATGATCTCTTGGTTCCTTGGCTAAGGTAACCGCACTATTGTTGTCATAGAAAATCTCAATAGGTTCCTTAATAGCTGGTACAACTCCAAGGTCTCCGATGAAGTTCTTTAGCCATATCGCCTCCTTCGCTGCTTCACTCGCTGCTATATACTCTGATTCACAAGTCGAATCAGCCACCGTCTCCTGCTTGGAACTCTTCCAAGAAATTGCCCCTCCATTTAAGGTAAAGATCCAGCCTGACTGAGAGCGGAAATTATCCCTATCAGTCTGAAAACCAGCATCACTATACCCTAATATTCTCAAGTCATCACAGCCACCAAGGGTAAGGATCTAATCCTTAGTCCTCCGTAGGTACTTGAGAATGTTCTTTACCGCGGTCCAATGAGCCTTGCCAGGGTTCCCCTGATACCTGCTGACCATGCTCAAAGCAAATGCCACATCAGGACGGGTACAAGTCATAGCATACATGATCGAGCCAACTGCGGAAGCATACGGTAATTGGCTCATCTCAGCTATCTCTGCCTCTGTACTCGGACTTTGAGTCTTACTCAGTTTGGTATTGCTTTGGATCGGTAAATCTCCTTTCTTGGAATTCTCCATGTTGAACCTTTTCAACACCTTATCCAAGTAGATACTCTGACTAAGTCCAATTAGTCTTCTACTCCTTTCTCTTAATATCCTTATCCCTAGGATATAGGTAGCCTCCCCTAGGTCCTTCATAGCAAAGCACTTCCCAAGCCAGGACTTAACCACCTGCATGGTTGGGATGTCATTTCCTATGAGTAGTATGTCATCCACATACAGTACCAAGAAGCTAACTATACTCCCACTAGCTCTAACATACACGCAAGACTCATCTTCGCTTCTCGAGAAGCCAAACTCTTTTACCTTCTCATCAAAACAAAGATTCCAGCTACGAGATGCTTGTTTTAATCCATAAATGGATTTCTCAAGCCTGCATACTCTATTAGGGTACTCTGCATCGACAAAACCCTCTGGCTGATTCATGTACACATCCTCAGCCAACTTTCCATTAAGGAAAGCGGTTTTGACATCCATTTGCCATATTTCATAATCATGAAATGCTGCAATGGCTAACATAACCCTAATAGACTTAATCTTTGCTACCGGAGAAAAGGTTTCATCATAATCAACACCTTGAGTTTGAGTAAAACCCTTCGCAACCAGTCGAGCCTTATAAGTATGCACTTTTCCTTCCATGTCTGTCTTCTTCTTGAAGATTCATTTGCACCCGACTGTTTTACGGCCTGGTACATTGTCAACCAAGTTCCAAACTTGATTGTCATACATGGACTGTATCTCGCTGTCCATAGCCTCCTTCCATTTAGCAGACTCCGAGCTTGCCATGGCTTCCTTAACACTGCTAGGTTCATCCAAATTTACTAGTGTACTATCACTAATAAACGTATCACCTTCCGTAGTAATATGAAAACCATAATAAAATGAAGGTGTGTTCCTAACCCATGTGGAACACCTCGGAGGTACAGACTCGTCAGCTGGATCAACAGGAGTTTCCTCCTCAGGTTGATTACTAGTGTCTGAGGTTCCTTCACCAATTGATTCTTGAATTTCTTCAAGATCAATCTGCCTCCCACTGTCTCCTTGGCTTATAAATTCTTTCTCGCGAAAGATCCCTCTTCGTGCTACAAAGACCACATTCTCACTGGGTCTGTAGAAGAGGTAACCGAAGGATTTCTGTGGGTGGCCGATGAAAATACACCTTTCACTTCGGGGTTCAAGCTTATCTTGAATTTTACGCCTCACGAAGACTTCGCAACCCCAAATTTTGATGTGGTCCAAATTGGGAATCTTCCCAGTCCACATCTCATGAGGTGTTTTGGTAACCTTCTTTGTAGGGACTAGATTAAGGATATGGGCGGCAGTCTCTAAGGCATACCCCCAAAAAGAGATTGGTAATGAAACTCGACTCATCATAGAGCGAACCATGTCCAACAAGGTTCGATTACGCCTCTCAGCTACACCATTCAGCTATGGTGTCCTGGGAGGAGTCAATTGTGAGACAATCCCACACTCCTTAAGGTAGTCACGGAACTCGGTACTAAGATACTCACCACCTTGATCGGATCGAAGCATCTTAATGTTCCTACCCAATTGATTTTCTACTTCCTGCTTGAATTCCTTAAACCTTTCAAAGGTTTCGGACTTATTTTTGATTAAGTAGACATACCCATATCTACTAAAATCATCAATAAAAGTCACATAATACCGATTAGCATCCCTTGTGGTGGTTTTGAATTGCCCACATACATCAGTATGTATTAGGTCCAACAAACCTTCACCCCTCTCACAAGTTCCAGTGAAGGGTGATTTTGTCATTTTTCCAAGTAGACAAGATTCACAACTATCATCTGATTTGAGGTCAAATGATTCCAAGACTCCACTCTTTTGGAGTTGGCCTATGCGTTTCTTGTTTACATCTCCAAGACGACAATGCCACAATGATGCTTTATCTAGGCTAGTAGAAGAATCAATATACAACACATTATTTCCTAATTTGTCCACAATCGACACAGTTTCATACACACCATCACAAGGTAATGCTTTAAAATAAAACACATTATTAAAGAAAGCATTAATACCACCACATTCATTATCAAACGAAAAGGTAAAACCTTGTTTGTACAAAGCATGAAAAGAAATAATATTCCTCGCCATTTCAGACGAGTACACACATTTATTCAAATCTAGTTTTAACCCATTATTAAGCAACAAAGTATAAACTCCAATCTTGGAAACAGGTGAAGCCTTCCTATTCCCCATGATTAAGTTTATCTTCCCGTGCTCCACATCCTCACTTCTTCATAGGCCCTGCAAATCAGAACATATGTGAATACCACATCCTGTATCAAGCACCCAAGAGTTAGAATATGTTGATTAATTAGACAATATAGTGTAAATACCTGCATAGGTGGGTTTCACTTTCCCATCCTTTAGATCCTGCAAGTACTTAGGGCAGTTTCGCTTCCAGTGTGCCTTTTCATGGCAATAAAAGCATTCAGCATCCTTGGGAATGGCAGAAGGAGTGACAGAACCGTTCTTAGTCTTTGATGAGGAGCCTTCAAGAGACTTTCCCTTGGTACCCTTCGAAGGGTGCTTCCTCTTTTTCCCTTTGCCTTGCCCAATAGCTAAAACAGGGGTAGATGTTGGAGTAGGAGTAGTAGAGGTAACAACCGCCTAACCCTTAAGACCGGTTTCCGCGGTTTTCAAGAGTCCTGGAAGCTTGCTGAGGGTAACTTCCTCCTTGTTCATATGGTATGTCATTAGAAAATGATCATAACAAGAAGGCAAGGAGTGCAAAATGATGTCAATTGCCAACTCCTCGGGGATGTTAACATTCAGCTTCAGCAAACGGTCCACATACCTTTGCATCTTTTGCATGTGGCCCGTGATGGATTCACCATCCTTCATGCGGGTAGTTATTATGGAGGAGATTATTTCATACCGCTCCTGACGAGCACTCTGATGGTACCTTTCCATCAGGTCTTGGTGCATCTCAAAAGGGTAGAAATCTTCATACGACTTTTGGAGCTCGGTTGTCATCGTGGCCATCATGATACATGCCACCTTAGTAGCATCTCTCTCATGAGTCCTGAATTCAGCGATCTCCTCAGGAGTAGCAGTAGACTCATCAAGTTCTTTTAACTCCTTATCGAGGACATATTCCTTGTCCTCGTAACGAGTAACCATCCTGATGTTCCTAATCCAATCCATGAAGTTGGAACCATCAAAGATGACCCTCCCACAAAGATTCATGAGAAAGAAAGAACCAGTTGGGTTAGAGCCTGAAGCATTAGTGTTGGAAGACATCTGAAAGAAGAAAGTAAGTTTAGATTAGATATTTAGGATCCTTAATAAGATACCCAAATGTAATATTAAGGCTAGGATCCAATCACAATATATTACACTTAGAAGAGGGATGCCGTAATCTAAGTAATAATATATTTGAAAGGTAGGTGAATGACGATTCACCAATTTCCACCATGAAAACGAAATGATTTATTAGGTTTAATTGGATTTGAAATTCTAGATTCTTTTGAGATTCATTGAACTTTTCAATGGCATGTTTCAATCTCGATTGTGCCCTTCAAGTTTTGTGATTGGGATGCTGAGGATCACAAAACAAGGTGTGAATAACCATGCTAATTCACTTGGTACTCTTAATATTATCACCTAATCAATGTGCCGGTTAACCACACACGCTCCATTGATCTATGAAAAACATTAAGTCACCCTTCGTGATCCTTACTAGTCCTAGTTAGTGTGCCAGTTAACCACACACGCCCCACCAACGACTTGGTAAGGTACAAAGTGTGAATTCCATGGACTAGCACCATGTTCACATTTTTCCTAAAATAACTAAGATTGGGAATTAAAAGAGTTTAGTTATTTTATAATATTCATTATACTTTTAATGAGGATTTAAAGTCATTGTTCTACCCGTTCGGCTAACGACCCTCCACCGATCAAGCAAGCGGTGGGTGAGAGTATACACCCATTAAGTCGCCATTTTATAGGCAACAACCTTATACCCACCTTATAGACCGGCTTCGTGAATGAGGCCTACTAACGGTAAAACGACTTATTATACATATATATAATAATTAACCATTAATGTTATAAATAGTATAAGGGTTGAATTTTAACTATTAAAACTCTAAGGTTTGGAATTAAAGTTTATTAAAGTGTGTGAAACTTTACAAATTCCAAAACTTGAGGGCAAGTTTTGTAACTTTGCAAAACTCTTCATTTCATAACTTATGAATTAAAGGTTCATAAAAATGAAGACTCTTCATTTTCATGTAACTTATGTGTTTTAAGTGTGTGTTAAATGAAAGTGACCTTTGGTAATCCATAACTTGAGGACAAATTATGGACTCCATTAAAACACATAAATGATAAAGAATTAATCCTAAACAATTCAGCAAATAATTCCTATCATTTTCTAAATTCATAAGAACATGAAAATGATCATCAAAAATTCAAGAATTATATGAACACATAAAATCATGGAATTTTGATATATGCTATTGTAAATGGATTAGAACAACCATTACACCAACTAAAATAAGCTTTATAACACCAAAACAGTTTAGGGTAATGTTTCTAGTCCATTTCCAGCAGCAAAAGTCGAGAATCTGCACTCTTTCGATCCTACTCGTCGAGTGCATGAACTTACTCGCCGAGTAGGTTGAAGTTTTCCTTGGACTCGTCGAGTCCCCCCAATGGACTCGGCGAGTCCACCATGCTGACAACAACGATTTCGACTTTTTTCACTATTTTGCATCAAGTATCAAACAAGCAAGCCTAGGCTCTGATACCACTGTTGGGTTTTGAGCAATCTAACACTTCCTAAGTGTGCATGCAACCCTAAAAAACCTTGGATCTATGTTTGTCTAAATACATGCAAAATAATAATTTTCCAAGGTTTATAACCTATCTAACATGGCATGGGGAACATTTCAATATAAAAGAGTTAGAAGAGATTACATACCTTTTGGTGATTTTGGTTCTAAGAAGTTTGAGGGCCAAGCACCAATAGTGTGAATGCCTCAAATGGAATCACAAACACCACAAACTCTTGGAAAAACTTTGAGAGAGTATACACCTTGTATAAAATCGGCCACACACATGCACACACACACTAGTTCACTAGTTTTTCTCTTAGGCTCCATTTCATGCTCCATAAGCATGCTTATATAGTGTGCATGGTTAGGGTGAAACCCTAATAACCCATGTCTTTTCCTTTTCCAAGGATCCATGGGTTAAAAGCTCCATGGATCATCCATGGACTTCCACATAAGCCTAGCCCATTAACAAATGAGTATTAGCCCACACTATATATAAAACAAATAGCCCATAATTTAATTAGTATTCCTTTTAATCTCTAAATTAATTCATAATTAATTTAAGACTAAAACTAATTAAATAAAGTAACTTCATATTAATATATTATAACTCATAATATATTAATAAACATATGTGTATAACTCTCATAAAATTATCCATAATAGTTTGGATGAGATGCATCCCAAATGGACCATGCCGGTTGGGTCAAGTATATACCAAATAAGTTATGGACTTAGACACCTTATCCAACAGTTACCACCTGGAGAGTTTGTTAGGGTGTCATTGAAAACCATATCATCAACATCATTATCACCCAGGGACACAAGTCACTTCATCACAGCCATATCGCTTTCAACTTTAATTAACCTTTTATCCATTAAGTGAGCTAACTTCACAATTATAGAAAGTTGAAAAAGAACAACATTTTGAAAGTTGGAGCTTGATTCATCCTAATCATTTTGATGTAACGCAACAGTTTTGGTAGGAGTTGGTGCAGGAGGAACATTCTCATCTTAAGGAGAAGGAGATGTTAACTCATATTTTATCATTGGTTCAACAGTTTCCACAAAATGAGAGGTTGATCCATGTTGTACAATAACATCTGCAGAAGGAGTGGATGAAGAAGTAGGTGAAAATCGAATGTGCTTGTTCATTCTTGGAGGAGAATTCATTCCCTGAGCAAAGTGTTCTCCATTATCAGTGACTGATCTTTCTTCATGTTTATCAAAGTCTTCTTCTTTGTCAGCCCCTTCTATACTAAGAGTACCTTGTTTATAATTATCATCACCATTGTCTTTATTAGCGACTTCATCAGTGTCTTCTTTACCATCACGCTCATCACCGTCTTCAAAATCTGAGGATTCAACCACATAGGGTTTATCAATCCATTTTTGCATCCTCATAGTGATAGATAAATCAAATTTAGATGGAACGGAATTAATAATATTGAAGGAAAGATTAGGAATTGGAATTGTGATCCCATGACTATCAAGATAACATTCCTTACAAGATAATATGAGTCCAAGCCAACATGGATAAGAAACATACGTTGGCTTCTTTTTCCCAATGATGTAGTCAATGAATTGATCAAGATTAAGTTAAACAAAATCCAGTCTTTTATTGTACAAATAGAATATAAAATACTTTGCTCAAAAAGATTCAGTTGGTCCAAACTCACAGCCTTGTGTCCAAGACATTTGCCAATTTCACCTATTAAAACCTCCATCCTAGATTAAAACACTAATGAAGAGTGTTCTTGTATGTATCACAAGTGAGACCCTCAAGTTTGAAATTATAGCCTAATTTTTCATGAACAGACTTGCAACTTTCTTCAGATGGAGCTTCAGAGTAATCTTTAAAACTAGGAACACAAAGAGTAGTTTGAAAGGATTCCACATCAATAGTAACCCTATATTGACCATCTCCAATGCTTCTTGTAATGGTTCGAGCATTGGAATCAACAGAGCATGAGTAGTAGAAATCACACACCTGTTTAGGGTAGAATGGGTCTAGGAAATCGCATAATGCATATTGAAGAGGATTGCTCTTAACATAGTTAATGAATTCTTTGATTTCTGAGTTTCCATATTGCTCTGGATTTCATTGGAAAATGCCACATTATTTGCTTTAATGATGGGAGAGACAAGGGGCTTGAGGATCTTTGATGACATTGGTGATGGAGGCAAACTTGTGTATATACTTTCACATGGTGAAAGCTTTGAGAGAAAAGATGGTTGAAAGATTATTTTTCAAGAGAGAAAGAACTTATTGGTTGAATAGCTTGTAAAAGTGACTTATGATGGAGAATTCCAAATTTATACCTTAAAGTTTCTTCCTTTTTACATAATCATGAATGAAGATATATGCATCGTAAAAATATCATATCCCAAGATAATGATGGACCTTTCAGTCATCATCCAAAAAGTTACCATTGGAATAAGCAAGCTATATTAGTGAGACATTCATAAGCGATAATGAATATATGCGTGATTGATCAGCGAGTGAATTGATGATGGTCTCCTAGTAAGTTTCTAATGCCTCGTGATTGTGGGGGCATAAACTACCATTCACTGACATAGTATTAGAAGATCTCATCAGCGTGCGGTTTCATACGATGAATGATTAATCACTTTTATTAGAAGCAAAAGCATAAGAGTGGTATGATATGTGTCATAACTTGTGGTGCGTTAGCTTAACCATTAGCATAGATTTTCAAGCACTCATTAACATATGGTAGAGTATGCTGAATCATAAAGATATAAAGAATAATATAAGGGCAAGAATGGGTTGGTGCATGTAATAGTCTATGATACATAGACTAACCATCGGCACATAGTTTCAAACATTTCTCCGTGTATGGTATAACACAGTGAATCACCAAGTTTTATTATTAAGGTAATGAAAAGTATGGATTGTTTCAGTCACGCTGAGGTAGAATTAATATGAATCATAAATTGTATAACTCATTAACAAGAAGTGGTTTAAATCTTTGTATTATAGAGTAAGTTGCGGTCTAGGGCAAAAGATTCACCATTTACTCATAATGGTATCATGTCATACCTTAGACTAGAAGATAAATGACATGGACAACCCATTATCATTTCAGGACTAGAAAACTAAATCATATGTTGATGATTGTGCAATCAGTGTAGCCATTGGGATATGATCAATGTTTCAGCAAAAGTTGAGACTTTATTCATACGAGAAGCATGCTTCCAGGGACAAGGTCAGGTAGGATAGTTAACTAAGAACAAACACCCAACCCTTTTTAACAATTCTTTATTTGGACTAAGAAATATCACATAGGAAGTTTAGACAATGCTAAAGAATTAGTGTGAGGGCATAACTAAATGCTCTTAACATATGGTCTTGCTGGTGAGAAAATTAGAGAGATTTTAGTCACATACAATAACACACTTCTAGGATGATGATGTGTCAAAAGTTGCATACTAAGCTTAGAATAGCCTACATCCGATTCCTTTAAAAAAATAATATACACATAAAAAATAAAATAGTTAGTCAAACAAGAAAATATTTTAAATAGAAAAATATGTGATACTTTTTTAGAAAGGTGATAAAGACTTATTCCATATAATCTTTAAAATGGAATAGTCATAAATGCATTTTCATTTTCCAAGATATCTACCACTTGAATTTTGGCTTTAAAAGTGAACAAACAAGATCACCAATATCTCACAAAAAACCAAGTCACAGTAAACGAAGGGCGAGAATACCTTTAATCGTTTAGATTCTACAAATTGATTCCAAGCTTCACGTTCACCATGAACAAAAGAAGAATATGAACCAATTTTTCTAGCCAGTGAGTTAGAAGTATCAAATCTTAGTAAGCTTCGAGTTATAAGAGTCACCAATACAATCATCGAAGGTTCCATTTATTGTGATCCATGAAGGAAGATATGGTGCGATTGCTATCTTGTTGAAGATGTTTTTGGAACTTTGAGGTGATGGAGAGTTAATGACAACGTCCCTAGAAACTAGGCATGCCATCTCATGAAACTACACTTCATCTCATTGGAACCAAAATAGGATGTTCAAGATAGAATAAATATGTATCCAGAAGAATACTTAATAGCACATTTATCCCCCATTTGGTCTCATCATCATGAGCATCAACATCAGTGAGACGTTGGTGCTAAAGAAAAGATGCTAAGTCAGTGTTACCTAGCTCCTTCAAAGAGGGTGATGCAACTAAGGAGTGACACATTGATATGAATCAGTTAAGATAAATGTTAAGATGGAGATAGAAGGTCCTAACACATATAGAGCAAAGATAAGAACAAACATTGCCATTGTTAGTAGCAAAATTTGTATTATACAGTGTATACTCCTATAGTAAAGAAATATAAAAAATTAATGCACAAAAAAAATGAACTAAAAGTGTAGCAACTTATGTTTATAAATTTAAGGGTATCAAAGCATGAAGAAAAATAAAATAATGTAACAATGTATAAACCAATATAATCAAATCATATCAATATCATTGTCCCTGAGTGCAAAAAGCAGGATTTTGTTCTTAGAATCAAACACCTTTCCCTCATGAAGATTGAAAAGAACTTTCTAACCAGTGTCACAAAGTTGACTAATGGAGATGAGATTGTGTTTTAGACCCTCGACATCAAACACATCCTCCAGCTTAATCATCCTGCATTCAAAAGTTCCAATACATGTAACAATTCCTCAACTATTGTCATCAAAGATCACCATTAGACCACCCTTCATTGTAAAATTTGTTAAGATGGACTTGTAACCGGTCATGTGTCTAGAACTTCCACTGTCAAGGTACCAAGTTTGTCCTAGATTTGGACAAGGTCCTTTGACGGTGTCAGACCTATTAGTGTCAGATATGCCATCAGGGGAATCATTGATAAGTTCCATAAGATCCTTGTCATTCAACCCATCATCTTCAAATGTCCCGTTTTCTTCTAACCATTCTTCATACTCCTCTTATTTTTTAATGAAATCTTTTAGTAAAGATATGTTTTTCTTCTTTATATGAGCCACAAGCTTCATGTATAAGACTTCATAATTCTCTAGACCTTGAGTTTCTTTCTTCTCCTTGCAATTCTTGGCAAAATGATAATGACTTCCATAATTAAAGCAATTACCTGAGTTTCTCTTTTTTGAAGTGGATGTCCTTCCTAGAGTGTTTACATTAAACTAAGGTCTTAGAACCATGTTTAATTTGCTTTCTTCATAGTGTTTGACAGTCACAGGAGCACTGGCAATAATTTCATTAGTGAGTCTTTAGCCATTTCCTCACTCTAAGCTAAATTTGTACGATTCACTGATGTGCTTCACTACTTCTATTTCGAGACACTAGAGCAATATAATTTTCCTTGCTTGAATACTTCATGAATTCTTTATGAAGAGCTCTGGTTATTTCATAATTTCACATATTACCGAACATGTAGTTCAAAACCATGATCTTGATCTTTTCACCATTCTTATGAACATCGGCGTGATGTACCCAACTTTTCCCAAGAGAATCGAAAAACTTTAGAATCATCTAAGATGAATGGTTGATGATTCCCAGCTTATGCATATCATTAACCAAACAGTTAAACCTATTGAAGGTTTGGGTAAGAAAATCACCTTGTTAAGCAAAGAAATGCTCATATCTTCGATTGAGGATGATGATGGTTGTCGCCTGGACTTCCACGGTGCCTTTATAAGCCACTGTTAGCATATCCATCATCTATAGAGATGACTTATAAGTTTGTACAAGAAGATACAAATAGTAGGGAAGAGAATTTTTTAGTAGCCCTGGCTTTCACATAAAAACTGAACAGTCTCTTGTCATCGCCATCTTAACGCATCTCTAGATTTTGCTTCGAGGGACCAATATGAGTGTTTTTGGCTATGGGTTGGTACTTAGAAACATGGAGACATTTTTCAATAATTTTAATCATCTCATAGTCAATGGTCTCGAAAACAATCATGGCCTTTGTTTTCCATATAGTGAAATAATTGTTTATCAAAGGGAGGAATTCTGTTGAGACAAATGGATTTAGGATTTGACATGATTACTTGAGTGTATCACAAACCCTCTATAATACTAATAATTGAAGTTATCGATCGAATACACTTGAATTAATAATAATGAAAGTAAAAAACAAGTAGCAGAAACTAAATACCACCTAGAGTGCTCCAAATTGTTCTTTTTTACCATGAAAGAGTTTTTGTCTTCACCAAGAAGATGGGTTGTCACAAAGATGAATGAAAAAAAGTCAAACTCTCTACATTAGGGTTTACCCTGATGTATATTATATACTAATCTATGCATATATAACCCATGATTTAAGGGGTTTTATCTTATCTTTAGTAAGAACCGATCTTCATAACTAAGATACTGTATCTGCTATTAATTCTATACTTATCTATATCATTACCTAATATACAAAAGATTACATACAATATGTACACTATGTGCTAATGCTGATAAGCTTGATATGTTGGTGCTGATAGTTTTGTAATCATTGTTGCTGACACATAGTTTATATAGAGTTTGACTCATCAGATCATAAGGTGTGACCTTATAATTACTTACACACATTTAATGTATACTGAATACTTATAAATTTGTACTAAATGTGCACACATATTATGATAGTATTGCATAAACAAGGATTTATATTGGATGAATGAGTACATAGGTTTTATTCTTGTCTAGTTTAAACTAAGATGTATAAAGATGCTTAGTTCCTAGTAAGTTGAATAAATGTATAGTTATACCTAGTATTGTGGTATTATTAAATGAATAGGAAGACCGTATTGAATGTAAATTACAATTAATAATATTTGGTTTAGTTATAAACTAAGGCTTGTCAAGGATAATTAGTTAAAAGTAAATTGGATAAATGGGTAGTTATCGTATGTGTAGGATTGGAATTGAGAGTAGAGCTGTATTCTTCGACACTATTACATGTTGAGGTACATGTTATGTAGTAGATTACTGTAGTAGTATTACTTCTCTTTCTAGACGAGAACCACTTACTATTCTAAGTAGTCTCATGGAATGCTAGTAGACTCATAGGCTATTAGTGTTTAAGAATTATACTTTTCCAGGGACAATGATTATATATGCATTTGGGTACTTTATCCCCCTTATTGTTGCCTTTATTGACTTTTGTTGCTGAGAAATCCCCAAAACATTAGAATATACTTGTTGCTTACGATTATCCGTCTTGTTAGAGAAATATAAGAATCGATGGGATGTGTGTTAAGGGTAGATTGTTTTAGGATCAGTATATGAGAATCAATGGGATGCATACTAAGGGTAGATTGTTTTATAGATATCTATGTCATGTGATATATCTTTATTGTTCGATTACAATTCATTTTGCAAGATTAATATATATGATTTATTATCACTAAAATATTATATGATTGAAAACCCCCTTTATGCCACCAGGTTTTCCCAAACTCAAGCCACTAAAGCTATATGCATCACAGGTAGGAGGAATAAAGTTGTTAGAAGTTGATAAGGTTGTCGAGTGATTAAAGAGACAACCTTCAATTGTATTCATGATTGTTTAGTATTTACGGTGTCGATTATTTTGTGTTGATAAGGACATGATTAGGGTTTTATTATTTTGAAACAACAATTGCTTTCAAAATGTTTTAATATACTGGGATTTTCCAAAAACAAAGATAACATGGTTTTGAAAGCGTAAACAAAATTTCTTTTTTGGTTCTGGAAAATACAGATGTCATAGTTGGTATGCGGCCATTAATTGAAGTGAACTAGGAATTGTGATTAGTTCTAGACTAAATTTTAGAGACTAAGTTATGATGGTGAGAGGTGTTTCTAGTATATCTTAGGTTATATACCAATATTGCTATTATATAGACACAAGCACTAGAATACTTTACCTACTATAAGTCTTAATTACTATTAAGTGCTAATAGATTTATCTTATAGTAGGGTTTAAGTTCTATACCTTACCTACTATAATTTAAAAACATTCACTAGCATACTTCAGTAGAGATTACTTATATTATATTATGTGCTAGTTGATATGTGTTATAGGATGTCTTAGGTTGCATATCTATATTGCTATTACTTGAAAAGATTTAAGGTTTATTAATTACCTTGATTTTGGGAAATAGGATTTATGTGTTACAGATTCTAATTGTATCATTACTATATTATAACTGCCATGTAACTTCCAGGGGTGATAAGGAGACTTATACATGATGGTTAACATAGATTTATTTTAGAAAGTATATTAGTTCGTTTGGTGTGATAATGTACAACCGAAAACCAAATGAAATCCATGGCTTATAGTTATGACCAGATTGAGGCAGTGAGTGCTTATAAATTTGGAAGTACTGAAGATGGTGATAAATACCTCACTAATATTGAAACAGATGGTATAAAAGGTTCTATTAAGAAGCCGAAGTTTCCAAAAGGAATAGCTGACAGATTTTCCAGACTCAACATGCCAAGTCTTTGGTTGTCTATACTAGGTGGTATGAATTTGAAGTGATAGGTTAATGAGCTAATTTGTACAATATATCTGATGGCATGACTTAGTATTTAACAATAATAAGTCAATTGAAGTAGATGTGCTAGATCAGGAACATGTATGGAAGGATCCTATTAGACGAATCTAGGAAATTTAGTGTGTGCTTCATAAAGCACATAGTTATTGTTAGGGTACATGGTAGAAACAAAAATTTCTAGTGGATTCCATGAAATAATTTGTATGTTCTTATTTAGATACACACATATTTTTAAATTGCTTTGTGGGTATCATATCTAGTTACTTGGCGACCTTAGGGCAATTCTTGGAATGAGTATTGATAGGTGTGAAATGTAATATAGACATATAATATCGAAAACATATGATAGTTACATGGATCAGGAGGCGTCATAAGGTTACTAAGAAATTAATTGTTGAGTAGATAGTGTGGATAACACTACACATTCATTTTGCTTAATTGTGTCAATAGCTACAATATATAATTTCTAAGAGAGCGCTTCTGGTTAAGGTCCAAGTCACCATGAAGGATCATTTACAGTTAATGTACATCTACATGAGTGAGTCTATTGATTCTGAGAACCTTGTATGATGAAGTAATTGGTTTTAGTCATGCGACTTAATAAGGATGTTACTAATGTTATCAACATAAGAATTGCAACCTCCCATGTTCAAATGAGGAAGGATCAGGTTTTTAACACAAGATGGAAAGTTTCTTCCGTGTTAGTGATTGTCTTGCAAAGATAAGGGTCTAGTTCATTATGTATCTATCGCATGATGCAATAAAAGATCGTTAGAATGTGACCGTTAATTCAGTTATTGTAGCCGAAATAAGAAATTATCTTGGGTTGAGTTTACAACTTAGGAAGGAGTGAAAGTCTCAATTGAATGTCGAGTTTGTAACTAAAGATTTAGGACTAAAGTTACATAAAACGATGAAAGAACAAGTAAAGGTTTAAGAACCACTAATGTGTATTTTTAATGAAAACGTTTTTTTATTTATAATTTCTAGTCGATCACATCTAAACCACACATTGCAAGCAGTGAACCTGAACGCGTATAGTATAGTTTTTATAACCAAGGGTGTCAAAGTCAAATGTAACAGTATTGAATTAATATATGAATTTTTATTTTATGTTAAAAATAAATGAAAGCAATAAAAAAGGATTTTAGTATTAAATCTCAAAAAAAAAAAAAAAAAAAAACAATAACTAAGCTAAATAGATAAATTTATTAGAAACGAATCACTTCAGATACTCAAATTTGGATTGGTTGCTTCTCAAAATAGTATTTAATGTTGTTAAAAGTGTAATGGATTTTGTTAGTTGGTTACCGAATTCTAGAGTGACTGGTTATCTTGATCAGATTTCCTAGTACTACTAATTAATGAATAACTAACACAATGATCATGCAATTAGTGAACACATAATTAATTTAATATATTCGGAATATCAAATATATGATCTAGTGATTTATCCTTAATGGCCATCTAAATTAATGAATGTATAACATGGATATCTAATACACTCTAACAAAGTGAAAGTCACATACTAATATTACCGAACCCTAGGATTTGATCAATTTATAGCCCTAACAGTTAACGATCATCGACAAATTAAGATTCAAGTTAATGTAATTAGATTGGTCCTCTTATCCACACATAACTATATAATCAGCAATAAATTCATAACTTTAACATGATAGGTGAAGATCAATCAAACACAATTAATAACCAAAATAATAAAATCCAAAATCATTGAAATCAACACATAAAATCGATTTTCATCTACTCCAAATGAAAGCAAATGCTTTTAACACTTAATTTCATAAAGTAAAAAAACAAATTGACACAATTAGAATGATAATCATTCTTAGCACTACAAATCAAATGACTCTTGTCATGAATCATTTCTAAAAACCTTCATATTTTTGCTCCATATCAACTTAACGACCCTCTAGGTGCTTTTAGACTCTAAAAATCGTAGCTTGGGGTTTATTTTCGTAGAAACGGAATTAGGTTTGAATATACATCATTAGGGTTAATTTTCATCTCTATTTATAGGTTATAGCAACGCCATGGCATGTAAAAAGACTTGTCACACCATGGAAAATGAAATCTTCATGTCCACAAAATTTTCTGTTTTTCCACACGTAGAATGGCTTTTCCACGGTGTTGGAACTAGGAATCCGGATATTTCACAAAGATACTATTCATCGAAAAATTGTCTACTTTTTAGAATATTTTGAATTTGCTCAAGAGGACTTTCGAGTCATGAGATATGGCCAAAGCACTAAAGAGAGGTCAAGTTGCGAACAACATCTTTTTTAGCTCCTTTTTTCCTCATTTTGCATCCCAGCTCTGACTATAAATGTAATTAAACATTTAAAAGAATATTAAGTATTATATATCTTAAACTACAACTTTTTTACTCAAATATATTAGGATAATGGTCTAAAATACATAGCTAAATAAGGTCATATCGAAATACCCCACACTATTCTTTTGGTTGTCCCCATGCAAAACTAGATTCATTATGATATGATTTTAATACCATCACATGAAAAACTTGCTCACCAATATCACAGAAAATAAACCAATTTGAATTGACCAACTATATTTCACCTAAATGCATATATTTGTGTCTATAGCAAACCTAACTACTTCCCAAGTCTTAAATACTAACAGTCATCACAAACGTTCCCCACTTATTTTGAGCAACATTCATCTTTGCATTCCCACCACCAATGCCCTTTTATTTACCCAATTTTGTTTCAACAATTATTTCCAAATTCGAAATGAATCAACTTAAAAAAGAAAATACTATATATAATAATTTTCCTAAAAATATAACTAGATTTTTTCTTTTCATTATTTCAAATTAAACTTTCATAAATAATCAATCAAATAATTCTAAATTTTTCTATTAATACTATAACTCGTGACTTCATAAGAAACTCATTGGGGTACTCAGAATTCCTTAGGCCATCAATGCAACCGGTGACTTTCGATGAAACCCATGTAAGGATTTTTTTTCCATCCATCCAAGCATTTACAACAACGTGGATAGATATAAATATCCTTGAGGGAATACTCACCGAATCTCAAAGGGCACAAATTGGCTTCACTCCTAACCTGTTTATATATATATATATATATATATATATATATATCACAATATTCCAAATGCAGAAATTGAACAGATAAAACTGGAAAATTTGTTTGCTTTATTTTAACAGAAAAGATCCAAAAGATAAATTGTCACCGATAGCATTTTTATTTGGTGTAGGTATTCACAATGCAAAACTTATTATGTCCCTAAAACTACACAATGTCACTTTTTTGTCTCATGGTTTTGCTAGAACTCGGAAACCACTAATACACCATAGGAAATTAGCTCAACTAACTACTAGAGTTCGCACCAAATCGTCTAGCACAACACTAGCAAACTAGTCCCAATGTAATAATATAAAAAATTTAAAAGCATTCTACATATTTCAAATTACAATATTTTTCTAGTCTATATAATGTACCTAAAATTTTTAATCTATCATTTTATAATAAAATCTTTTTAATGCTTGAAAATCCTTTTTTGCCTTACCCCACAATTATTTCATATAGTGCACTCATTTTATGCATAAAACAAAATGAATCACATAAAAACAATAAAAAGGGAAAAAGGAACATACTCGGCTAAAGAAGTAGTAGCGAGATCAACGTGATTGTTGTGGGAAAAGCTTGGACATCTTGAAATGTCAGCTAGAAATCGGACCTCCATTGCTTCCTAATTTCCAGAAACCAAGTCAAGATCACAAACTTCTAAATCATAGCACAAAAGATTGCAAAAATTTGAAGTGAACAGTACTCATGATGTGGGAAAGTACCAACCATGCCATAGCATTAAGCATGAGAAACTTCGAGAAATCACGATGAATACATGCACCATGGCGTGGAAAATATGGTCCACACCATGAAAATCATAAATAGTTTTTGAAATCGCGTAGAATTTAATCTCCATGTCGTGGAAACGGGGTGTCCGCGTCATAGGAATTGAGCATCACATAATTGAGATTTCTTAAAAAACTGATCTTATGTGCGCTATTCTGCATTGTAAAAAATATCCTAAAGTTCATAAGAAGCTTTATATATCAACCATATAGAAAACTATCTCTCACTAATCGACACACACCCACACTTATCAAAAGTTGTTGTCTTCAGTCCAATTTCTTTAAAATTCTCTTACAACCTGTTTCCTTAATTGGTAACCTATCATCCTCATAAGCAAAACTAAACCAAATTTTGAAGGTTAAATAAAGAAAACACAAGTGATCATTTGGCTACAAATTTAAAACATACTAAAAAAATAAAAATAGAAATATTCTAAACCAAACAAACCAGACTTATAAAGTTAAAAAATAAAATATAAAATGCCACTTGTCATCATCCTTGTCTTGTGCTCCAATAGTGCAGGATCCAATATCATTTACTATGAACAATTCTTCCTTGGTTAGAGTAGGTGGAAGTTGTTATGGCACGTTGATTGGTCTCTTGATCTTTAAGTGCAAAAACAACAAATCCATAGAATTTCCTAGCTAACTAACTCCACCATGAATATTATCTAATTACGTCCAAACTTGACTCTAGAATGGGTATGCTAGAATTTCAACAATTTGCATATTATGTTGTGGTAGAACTTCCATCACTATGCTCTTTCACACTTTTCTTTGTTCTTTTGGTCTAACCTCGTCAACCAATCACATTGGATCATCGAAAGGTATCATGTGTTTCCCACCTCCAATATCAACATGAACCTTGGCATCTTGAAATGAACGAGGTCGTAGTAAACACCCATTTATTCATTTAAGGGCACGTGTGAATGGGTGCTCTATAAACCCTTAAGATCGTTCCAAACTCGTAATCAATTGTCCTCCATAAATCGTTGCTCTCGTTCGTCCTTCTACTACTTTCTCATAAAGGAAGAGTGTTATATGATAAGGAATATTGCAAACAATACCGAGTATAAGAATACCCCAAAGCAAAATCAATCAATCTAACAAACCCTTTCACCTACCTCATTTTGATTTACTAAGAATGTAATGAGTTGGTGGATAAAACGATGTATTGGAGAACAAATAAAAGTTGTTCAAGTAATAGCTGAAATGAAAACTCCATTTTTCGTGTAGAACCATGCATCTTGAGCAAAAATTTCTTCAAGCAATACTCGATATGCATTATTCAAAAATTTGTTATATTTGGGGCAATGGTATATGGATAATCATATATATTATGTCTCCAAATTAACTTCACTAAACTACATTTTGTAATAGCCCGGATCCCCAAGTATCTTTACTTTCATATTTTTGATATTCTGTGAGGGGACTCGACGAGTTGGAGGTCGAACTCGCCGATTCGGGTCGCGGTTTTGGGCAGAGGTTCGCGTCTGGACTCGGCGTGTCCAAGGGATGGACTCGGCGAGTCTGCGTTGTTTAGTGAAACCCTAATTTCCCAGTCCTAAGCCCTATTTAAAGGACCTTATGGCCTTCATTTGCGGCCACCTTGAACCCTAAGTGCACCCATACGATTGAGAGACCTTGTGAGTGTGATAAGAGGCCATTTGTTCATCATTTTGTGTATTATTGCAAGAAAGGAGGGAGAAGATCAAGCTTGAAGAGTTGGGGAGCTTGGATCTGCTTCTATTTCATCAAGGGAACCTTCTTGAGGTAAATTTCAGAGCTAAACTTCGTATTTTGGGTTGATGTGTCAAATCTAGGGTTTCTTCTTGCCTTGTTTGGCTTAAATTGGAAGCATGAAAGGTCCCATGGAGATACGGAACCTAGATCTGGACCTTAGCAGGTCCAGGAGGCCCCATATGACAAGCTTTATGTCCATCCTTTTGAGTTGGAAGCTAGGGTTGCCATATTAGAGGTTATTTCTCCAAAATGAGCCTTGTATGCGTTGCATGGCGACCAAGACTGAGACTTTACGTGATAAATGAGCTTGGGAAGGCCAAATCTATGTGTGTATGGAACGGATCTGACCGCAAAAGCCAATTTTAGCTTTATGCATGGCATGGACTCCCCGAGTCTGAAGAACAGACTCGACGAGTCGCTTGAAGATTGTCCTTGAGACCACCCAGTGTGTAGTCCTGCCGAATTGTGGGTGACTCAGTGAGTCACAGTGAGTTAGAAAGGTTTTGACAGGTGGACCGAGTCAAGTTGGGACTCGCCGAGTTGTCCTTGCGACTTGGCGAGTTGAGTCGCGGTGGCCTCGTGATTCAGGCCCAGGTGGAACTCGTCGAGTCAGGGGAGTACTCGATGAGTCAAAGGGAAAATCCTTGTGAGTTGGTTAAAACGCTTAGACTTGCTGAGTCCCTATAGTGCACTCGCCGAGTCCGGTCAATGGACCAAAGATTGTTGACCAAGTCAACCTGTGTTGACTTGGTAAGGATGGTCAACCTTAGTGGTACAAGTAATAATTATAGATTCATGATGTCATAGGAGGATTACAGCTCGGGGGTCCGAGCACGAGTGATTCCAGGGTTCACGAATTAGCGAGACATACGAGGTGAGTCTTCTCACTATACTATACCCGGAAGGGTTTCACTGTGTGACCAGAAGGTCAAATATGATATGCGATATATGCCTTATGTGTGATAAGTTATTCATTATATGTGCCATGTATGATATGCTTGATTTGGGCTGGAAGGCAACAGGTTATGGGCCGGAAGGCGTGGTCATATGGACCGTAAGGTTGACGTGGGTAGGACCGGAAGGTCTACCCAGTCGGGACGGAAGTCCCCTGAGACACATGGACCAGAAGGTCAACGCCTGGAAAGGCGTACGTGCGTAGGTTGTATTTTGGGGAACTCACTAAGCATTTATGCTTATAGTTGTTGTGTTATGTGTTTCAGTTACTAACGAGGACCGTGGGAAGGCGCCGACGTGATCGTACACACACTCGGGGAAACCATTTTGTGATCTTTTGTTATGTAATCGGTCGTGACTAAATTGTTACGTTGGAACCTAAACTTATTACTTAATGTTTTGATGATTGTAAAAATGAAAAATTTTTAGTTTCGAAATTTATGACGTTACAAGTTGGTATCAGAGCCTTGGTTTGAGGGATTCAGGTACACCTTCAGGCATAACTGAACTCATACCAGGGATTTGAGAAAATTTTAATTAATAAATCAATAAAAAAATTTGATAAGTGATTTTCAGACAACCAAAGAAGAAAGAGTGTGTACGGTCAGCCAGCGCCCGAACCGTAAAATCCCCAAAATACTCTTACAATATGTGTTATGAGATATGATATGATATGATCGCATGCTAGTAGACTAGGTATACATATTAGGACTAGAGTGGCCTGATTTTGTGATGCCTTAGTCTAGGGAAACCTGCTTCTATGAGGTGCTTGAGAGCGAGTGGGTAACTAGTGTATGACAAGAATAGAGTACTCAGTATTCGGGGTTTGGGGAGGAGGACTTGGGGTGAATACCGACGCGGTGTAATTGGTAGTATTAGGCCCATACTACCAAGGACACCGGGTTAGTGGGCAGCCCAAGTAAGAATCTCTGGGTATCGGAGACTGAGTAGGACTGTGTTATCGAGTGCGATTATGCCCGATAGAGTCTCTGATATTTTTATGTTGTATTTCAAAGACATCATGGTTGGACCACGACACAGACCTGGTACGAGTGGTGTGACTGATGAGGAGCTTCGTCAGATGATTCATGAGGAGGTGGCTGCAGCGATCTGGGCCGAGATCCCGGACATGTTTGGGTCTATTAAGACCACGCTGATGGAGACATTTGATGAGTGGTACGCCGCATTGACTGAGGCTGCCGCCGCTACAGCTACCGCAGCAGTAGCCGCTGCCAGACCACAGGGAGGTGACTCGTTGCTGTTCCGGGAGTTCAGCAACACGAAGCCAACAGATTTTGACGGGATGCAGGATCCGATTGCTGCGATGAGATGGATTACTGATATCAAGGGATGCTTCTATACTTGTTCATGTCCAGAGCATCTGAGGGTACGGTTCGCCTTGAACCAACTCCGCCTGGGAGCAAAGGATTGGTGGAAGTTCTTGACGGCGAACATCACTCTGGCAGAGGTCTCAACTGTGACTTGGGAGAGGTTTACTGATATGTTCAGAGACGAGTATGTTCCCCTGGTGGAGAGGGAACGGTTGGTTCAGGAGTTCTTGACCCTCAAGCAGGGTAATGATTCTGTTACGGTGATCACGCGGAAGTTTCATGAGAGGGCGATGTTCTGCACCGAGCAGGTGTCCACGGAGCAGGCTCGGATGAGTCGGTATTTGGGAGTGCTGAGGAGGGATATCCGGGAGTTCATATCGAACTCGTCATATCAGACTTTTGCTGAGCTTCAGGCGAATTCCAGGAAGTGTGAGATCGAGTTGGAGACCCAGGCCAGGGAGGAGGCCGAGTCTCAACGGGTGGATCGGCGGTCGGCTCAGTCTCAGCCGGCAGCCAAGCGGATCAAGTCCGCTGATTCGAGATCCGTAGGTCAGAAGAGCCGCACTTGCGGAAAGTGCGGCAAGGGTCATGAGGGGGCATGTCGATCGGGTGCTTGCTACAAGTGTGGCAAGGAGGGCACATTGCTACAGATTGCCCCAAGGGATTCATGGTTTGCTTTCATTGCAACCAGACTGGCCATCGGAAGGCCAAGTGCCCCCAGCTTCGCCAGGGATCTACGCCTGCTGCCAGGGTTCCCGAGGTTCGGCCAGTGAAGGCCGAGGCTCCGAAGGCTCGTGGGAGAGCTTTCCAGTTGACTGCGAGGAGGTCCGCGCGATGCCTGATGTCGTGGCCGGTATGTATTCTTTCATGTATTTACATTTACACTGAGATATTGTGCTTATATTATTATATGCGTAGGTACTTTTCTTGTGAATCATGTGCTTGCTTTGGTATTATTCGACTTGGGTGTGAGTCGGTCTTTTGTTTCGTTGGCTTTTAGCCAGCACATCGGTATCGATCAGGAGGTGATGAGCCGACCCCTGTGAGTTGCTATAGCAAATGAGAGAGCGGTATACGCCACTGAGGTGATTCGAGGATGCGTGCTCAATATTTTTGGGGTCGAGTTACTTATAGACTTGGTCCCTATAGCTATGGGGGATGTCTGGGTTATCATGGCCATGGACTGGTTGAGTAAGTTTGGAGTAGTCATTGACTTCGAGAGATAGCTGGTGATGATACGAGACCCTAGTGGGGGAGTGATCACGGTTTATGGCGAGAGGACCCGGTGTGGGTCGGCGTTTTGTTCGGCTGTGAGGGCAAGACAGAGTTTGCAGCAGGGCTGTGATGGATTCATAGCCTTTGTGATGGATACTCGTGTTGGATAAGGTGTCTAAGTCCATAACTATTTCTGGTATGTACTTGACCCGACCCGGCATGGTCCATTTGGGTTGCATGGCACCATGCAATTGGATAGACTAAATGAGAGAAATAATACTTGGAGATTATTAATATATTATAAGTTCTAATATATTAATAATAGTATTTGATTAGTTTGATCAATAATTAATTTAGAATTAATTAAGTGATCAAAAGATAACTACTTAAATATATGGGTTGATTAAGTAAATCATCCATATCTTGTATAGTGGGCTAAAAGGCTCCATAGACCATCAAGTTGGGTTCCACCCATAGGATGCTCCATGGATGCTCCATGGGAGTTACAAACCCATGGATCATGGAAATGAAGAGTCATGACACATTAGGGTTTAACCCTAGATGTGTCAACACTATATAAGTAACATACCCTCCACCCAAAATCGGCTACACTAAGAAAACAAGAGGGCTTGGCCGATTTTGAAGAGTGTGTATTCTCTCATAAGTTCTTCCAAGAGCATTTGGTGTTGTGTGAAGTATTTGAGGCATCACACTTGGGGTGCTAGGCTCACAAGGTTTCAAGGAACACAAGCAACAACAAGGTAAGTTATTCTATCTATACTTTATGTTAAAATTGTTCCCCATGTATGCTAGATAGGTATATAACCTTGGAATTCAACTTTGCATGACAA
Organism: Lactuca saligna; assembly: GCF_052625555.1. Classification (NCBI taxonomy): domain Eukaryota; kingdom Viridiplantae; phylum Streptophyta; class Magnoliopsida; order Asterales; family Asteraceae; genus Lactuca; species Lactuca saligna. Next base: position 165,776,748 of record NC_136420.1, read on the forward strand.
ATTAGACAAACATAGATCCAAGGTTATTAGGGTTGCATGTACACTTAGGAAGTGTTAGAATGCTCAAAACCCATCAGTGGTATCAGAGCCTAGGCTTGTTTGTTCTTATTTGTGCTTAAAAGTTGAAAACAGAATCGGAAATTTGCTGTCTGCGAATGGACTCGTCGAGTCTATAGGGGGGACTCGTCAAGTCCATGAGTATCTTCAACCAACTCGGCGAGTCAAGTTCATGCACTCGGCGAGTAGGGTCGAATGAGTGCAGAATTTCGATTCAGTTGCTGGAAAATGAATTAGAAACATTACCCTAAACTGTTTTGGTAATTATAAACTTGTTTTTGGTGGTGTAATGTCTTTGCTAATTCATTTACAACAACTAGTTATGAAAATTACAAAGTTTTATGTAATTTTTGATTGTGTTCATATTCATGTTCTTGTTCTTATGATGTTTTAGGTGATCATAGGAATTATTTGTAACCTATTTGGTAGTTTAATTCTGGATCATAATGTGTTTTAATGGAGTCCATAACTTATCCTTAAGTTATGGAAAACCAAGAGTCACACTTGAGTTAAAACCATTAAGAAAACACAAGAGTTATAAAAATGAAGAGTCTTCATTTTATTACTCTATTAAACTCATAAGTTACAAGAAACGAAAAGTTTTGAAAGTTACAAAACTTGCCCTCAAGTTTTGGAACAAGTAAAGTTAAGTTAAAACTTTAAGTTCCAACCCCTAGAATTTTAAAAGTTAAAATTCAACCCTTATACTTATATTATGATAATTTAATAATTATATATATGTATAAGAATAAAGTCGTCTTACCGCTAGTACGCCTCATTCACGAAGCCGGTCTATAAGGTGGGTATAAAGTTGTTGCCTATAAAATGGTGACTTAATGGGTGAATATTCTCACCCACCGCTTGCTTGACTGGTGGAGGGTCGTTAGCCGAACGGGTAAGACAAGGACTTATAAATTCTCATTCAAAGTATGATGAATATAATAAAGTAACTAAATGTTTATTAAATTCCCAATCTTAGTTACTTTAGGAAATATGTGAATAAGGTGCTAATCCATGAAATTACACTTTACACTTTGTCTAAGTCGTTGGTGGAGCGTGTGTGGTTAACCGGCACACTAACTTGGACTTAACAAGGTAGGTAAAGGGTGACTTAAGGTTTATTATAGTATCGGTGGAGCGTGTGTGGTTTACCGGCACATCGATTGAGTGATAAACTTTTAGGGTACCAAGTGATTTGCATGGTTATTTCACACCTCGTTTTGTGATCCTCGGCATCCCAGTCACAAAACCTGGAGGGCACTCCCGAAATTGAAACATGCCTTTAAAAAGTTCATTGGATCTCAAAGAATCTAGGAATTTCTAAAACCAATAAAAACTAAATATCTAATATTTCGGTTTTCGTGGTGGAAATTGGTGAATCGTCATTCACCTACCTTTCAAATATGGTATAGCTTAGATTACGGCATACCTCTTCTAAGTTATATTATATTGTGATTGGATCCTAGCCTTAATATTACATTTGGGTGTTTTATTAAGGACTCTCTTAAATCTAAACTAAACTTGTTCTTCTTTTTCAGATGTCTTCAAATAATGCTTCTGGCTCGAATCCTAATGGCTCCTTTACTCTTATGAGTCTGTGCGGGAAAGTCACCTTTGATGGATCCAACTTCAATAAATGGATCAGAAACATCAGGATGATTACCCGCTACGAGGACAAAGAATACGTCCTTGACAAGGAGCTTAAGGAAATTGATGAGTCCACTGCAACTCCATAGGAGATCGCTGACTTTCATACTCATGAAAGAGATGCAACCAAGGTGGCTTGCATCATGTTAGCCACCATGACAGCTGAACTCCAAAAGTCTTATGAAGATTTCTACCCTTATGAAATGCACCAAGATTTGATGGAAAGATACCATCAAAGTGCACGACAAGAGAGGTACGAAGTCATCTGCTCCATGATAACAACCATGATGAAGAACGGAGAGTCCGTCACGAGCCACATGCAGAAAATGCAAAGGTATGTGGATCGTTTGCTGAAGCTTAATGTGAACTTCCCTGAGGAGCTTGCAATAGATATCATTTTGCACTCCTTACCATCGTGCTATGATCAATTCCGCATGACATATCACATGAACAAGGAAGAGGTCACCCTCAGCAAACTTCAGGGACTTCTCAAGACCACAGAAACAGGTTTTAAGGGGAAGTCGGTTGCTATCACTCCTACTCCAGACTCAACTCCGGTCTTAGCAATCGGGAAAAGTCGAGGGAGGAAGAGAAAGAGATCTTCAAAGGGTACCAAGGCTCGGACCCTTGATGGCTCTTCTTCAAGTGGAACCAAGAAAGGTTTCATTACTCCTTCTTCTGACCCAAAAGAGGCTGAATGCTTCTATTGCCATGAAAAAGCTCATTGGAAGCGAAACTGCCCAAAGTACCAGCAAGATGTAAAGGATGGGAAAGTCAAACCCAACCATGCAGGTATTTACACTATCATTTCTAATAACTCACCCCATTCGAAATCTTGGGTCCTTAATACAGGTTGCGGTATTCATATTTGTTGTGACTTGCAGGGACTAGGAAGAAGTGAGAATGTGGAGCAAGGAAGAATAAACTTAATCATGGGGAATAGGAAAGTTACACCCGTCACCAAGATTGGAGTTTATACTTTATCACTAAGTAGTGGGTTAAATTTAGATTTGAATAAATGTTGTTATTCGCCAGAAATGGCAAGAAATATTATTTCCTTTCATGCATTGTACTAACAAGGTTTCACCTTTTCGTTTGATAATGAAGTTGGTTCGATTAATGCTTTCTTTAATAATGTACTTTATTTTAAAGCATTACCTTGTGATGGTGTGTATGAAGCTGTATCTATTATAGATAACTTAGGAAATAATGTTTTGTGTATTGATTCTCCTAATAATAATAACTTGGATAAAGCATCATTATGGCATTGTCGTCTTGGACATATAAGCAAGAAACGCATAGGCCAACTCCAAAAGGATGGAGTCTTGGAGTCGTTTGACCTAAAGTCAAATGATAGTTGCGAATCATGCTTACTTGGAAAAATGACAAAGTCTCCCTTCACAGGCTCGTGTGAAAGGGGTGAAGGTTTGTTGGACCTTATACACACGGATGTGTGTGGACCATTCAAACATGCCACAAGGGATGCTAATCGTTATTATTTGACATTTACTGATGATTACAGTAGATATGGATATGTCTACTTAATCAAGCATAAGTCAGAGACTTTCGAGAAGTTTAAGGAATTTAAACAGGAAGTCGAGAATCAATTGGGCAGGAACATTAAGATGCTTCGATCCGATCGAGGTGGTGAGTATCTTAGTTCAGAGTTCCTTGACTATCTAAAGGAATGTGGGATTGTCTCACAATTGACACCTCCCAGGACACCGCAGTTGAATGGTGTGGCTGAGAGGCGTAATCGAACCTTGTTGGACATGGTTCGTTCCATGGTGAGTCGAGCTTCGCTACCAATCTCATTCTGGGGGTATGCCTTAGAGACTGCCGCCCATATCCTTAATCTAGTCCCTACAAAGAAAGTTGCCAAAACTCCTCACGAGATGTGGACTGGTAAAGTACCTAAACTAGACCACATCAAGATTTGGGGCTGCGAGGCTTTCGTGAGACGCGAGACTCATGATAATCTTGAACCCCGAAGCGAGAGGTGTATTTTCATCGGCTACCCACAACAATCCTTTGGTTACCTCTTCTACAAACCTAGTGACAGTGTGGTCTTTGTAGCAAGAAGAAGAGTCTTTCGAGAAAGAGAGTTTATAAGCCAAGGAGACAGTGGGAGGCAAGTTGATCTTGAAGAAATTCAAGAGTCAAGTGGTGAAGGAACTTCAAACTCTAGCCCTCAACTTGAGGAGGAAACTCCTGTTGAGCCAATTGACGAATCTGTACCTCTGAGGCGTTCCACGAGAGTTAGGAGTGCACCTGAGCATTACTATGGATTCCATATTACTGCAGAAGGTGAGGCACTTATTAGTGATGAGACACTAGTAAGTCAAGATGACCCTAACAGCTACGAGGAAGCCATGGCGGGCCCCGAGTCTGCCAAATGGAAAGAGGCTATGGATAGCGAGATACAATCCATGTATGACAATCAAGTTTGGAACTTGGATTAGAATGTACCAGGTCGAAAGACTGTAGGGTGCAAATGGGTCTTCAAGAAGAAGACCGACATGGATGGTAAAGTACACACTTATAAGGCTAGACTGGTTGCAAAGGGTTTCTCTCAAATTCCTGGAGTGGATTATGATGAGACCTTTTCTCCGGTAGCCAAGATTAAGTCTATTCGGGTTCTGTTAGCCATAGCCGCATTTCATGACAATGAAATTTGGCAAATGGATGTCAAAACCGCTTTCCTTAATGGAAAGTTGGCTGAAGATGTTTACATGAGTCAGCCAGCGGGTTTTGTCAGCAACGAGTACCCTAATAGAGTGTGTAAGCTTGAGAAATCCATTTATGGATTTAAGCAAGCACCTCGCAGATGGAATCTTTTCTTTGATGAAAAGGTCAAGGAATTTGGATTTTCTAGGAGTGAAGATGAATCTTGTGTATATGTCAAGGCTAGTGGGAGTATAGTTAGCTTTTTGGTATTGTATGTGGATGACATACTACTCATAGGAAACGACATTCCAACCCTGCAGGAAGTAAAGTCCTGGCTTGGAAAGTGTTTCGCTATGAAGGACCTTGGTGAAGCTGCGTATATTTTGGGGATAAGGATCTTGAGAGATCGGAGTAAAAGACTAATTGGACTTAGTCAAAGTACCTACTTGGAGAAGGTTCTGAAGAGATTCAGAATGCAAGACTCCAAGAAAGGAGAGTTACCCATCCAGAGTAACGCCAAACTGAGTAAGACACAAAGCCCTAGCACTGAGGCTGAGATAGCAGAAATGAGTCGAATACCTTATGCTTCGGCTGTAGGTTCGATCATGTATGCTATGACGTGTACTCGACCTGATGTAGCCATTGCCTTGAGCATGGTTAGCAGGTTTCAGGGGAACCCTGGCAAGGCACACTGGACTGCGGTAAAGACTATTCTCAAGTACCTACGAAGGACTAAGGACTGGGTCCTTACCCTCGGTGGGAGTGATGACTTGAGAGTTGTAGGGTATAGTGATGCTAGCTTCCAGACTGATAGGGATAACTTCCGCTCTCAGTCGGGCTGGGTCTTTACCCTAAATGGAGGAGCAATATCTTGGAAGAGTTCCAAGCAAGAGACAATGTCAGATTCTACTTGTGAATCAGAGTATATTGCAGCTAGCGAAGCGGCAAAGGAGGCGTTATGGCTGAGGAACTTCATTGGAGACCTTGGAGTTGTACCGGCTATTAAAGAGCCGATGGAAATTTTCTGTGATAGTGAAAGTGTTGTTGCCTTAGCCAAGGAACCAAGGGATCATGGGAGATCCAGACACATCGACAAAAAATACCATTTCATCAGACATCGGATCGAAGGACTCCTCGTGGCAAAGAGGGTATCATCAGATGAGAATCCGGTAGATCCCCTCACGAAAGGACTGACTCGGATTAAGCATCTCCAGCATGCTCGGAGCATAGGGCTGAAGGATGATATTAGATTTAGTAGTTAGATAATCTCGAAATTTGTAAAGTGTAATTGACATTTGATGATGAATAAAAGTGTTTTATTTATGAGTAAAGTGTTACTATCTTTTGTCGATCGTTTACTATATTTCTTTTGCATGTTTTGACTTCCAGAATAATTTTGTTTGGTATAACATATTATTCAAACCTCCACAGTCGGTCATATGTCGGAAGTAGGTATGAATCAAGACTGTCATGTTTGGTTGTAGAGGTCTGGGACAAGGCTACAACAATCATGAGTGCTCATAAGTTCTGAGCATTGGACTCAACCCACACTCACTGGAATCACTTCATGGAATTCTATCTCGAGTGATCGTGAGACGGTAATATCATATAAGTCTTTAAACGTAGAGATATGATTTGTTACTTACAAGTTGGTTATGCATTGATTGTACGAAAAACGCATTGGTAACTCGATGTTATAAAATCGTGCTCTTGTGTGTAATTCAATGAGTAGTAGAACAAACATATGAGTCGAAGTTTATCTGTTCCTTCTTGGATTACAAGCTGATATCTGGGCCCCTTGATGATTTTGTTTTGACCTATGTACCGGGCCTGGTCAGAACTAAATTGATGTGTTCAATAAAGTTCTTTGTCAAACAAATCGGAAATTGGGAAACAAATGTTGGACAATAAGTAAGACATTGTTCCATGTATTTGTCCGACTGATATCTAGAACAAAGGATTATATGATCACTTATCTTAAATGGCGTACCATCATCTTCTCAAGTTTCAAGAAACCTTGTAAAGAGCTACGATTGCCGATCGGTTCCTAAAGTCATACTTGCAGTTATAGTTATTAGACTTATCCAAGTGGGAGACTGTTGGATAAGGTGTCTAAGTCCATAACTATTTCTGGTATGTACTTGACCCGACCCTGCATGGTCCATTTGGGTTGCATGGCACCATGCAATTGGATAGACTAAATGAGAGAAATAATACTTGGAGATTATTAATATATTATAAGTTCTAATAAATTAATAATAGTATTTGATTAGTTTGATCAAGAATTAATTTAGAATTAATTAAGTGATCAAAAGATAACTAATTAAATATATGGGTTGATTAAGTAAATCATCCATATCTTGTATAGTGGGCTAAAAGGCTCCATGGACCATCAAGTTGGGTTCCACCCATAGGATGCTCCATGGATGCTCCATGGGAGTTACAAACCCATGGATCATGGAAATGAAGAGTCATGACACATTAGGGTTTAACCCTAGATGTGTCAACACTATATAAGTAACATACCCTCCACCCAAAATCGGCTACACTAAGAAAACAAGAGGGCTTGGCCGATTTTGAAGAGTGTGTATTCTCTCATAAGTTCTTCCAAGAGCATTTGGTGTTGTGTGAAGCATTTGAGGCATCACACTTGGGGTGCTAGGCTCACAAGGTTTCAAGGAACACAAGCAACAACAAGGTAAGTTATTCTATCTATACTTTATGTTAAAATTGTTCCCCATGTATGCTAGATAGGAATATAACCTTGGAATTCAACTTTGCATGACAAATTAGACAAACATAGATCCAAGGTTATTAGGGTTGCATGTACACTTAGGAAGTGTTAGAATGCTCAAAACCCATCAACTCGTGTGACCGCGGAGAGGCCCAATTCGATTAATGACGTCCCGGTTGTATGCCTCCGGAGAGGCAACTGGAGTTTTCGGATGTGTTCCCCGAAGAGTTGCCGGGTGTGCCTCCGGATGCTCCATGGGAGTTACAAACCCATGGATCATGGAAATGAAGAGTCATGACACATTAGGGTTTAACCCTAGATGTGTCAACACTATATAAGTAACATACCCTCCACCCAAAATCGGCTACACTAAGAAAACAAGAGGGCTTGGCCGATTTTGAAGAGTGTGTATTCTCTCATAAGTTCTTCCAAGAGCATTTGGTGTTGTGTGAAGCATTTGAGGCATCACACTTGGGGTGCTAGGCTCACAAGGTTTCAAGGAACACAAGCAACAACAAGGTAAGTTATTCTATCTATACTTTATGTTAAAATTGTTCCCCATGTATGCTAGATAGGAATATAACCTTGGAATTCAACTTTGCATGACAAATTAGACAAACATAGATCCAAGGTTATTAGGGTTGCATGTACACTTAGGAAGTGTTAGAATGCGCAAAACCCATCAACTCGTGTGACCGCGGATAGGCCCAATTCGATTAATGACGTCCCGGTTGTATGCCTCCGGAGAGGCAACTGGAGTTTTCGGATGTGTTCCCCGAAGAGTTACCGGGTGTGCCTCCGAAGAGGCAAGTGGAGTTTCGTATCTATTTGGTTCCGGGAGCGGCGCCCATCTCCAAGGCGCCTTATCATCTCGCTCTGCCGAAAATGCAGGAATTATCCTGGCAGCTTCAGGAGCTGTTGGGAAAGGGATTCATTCGACCGAGTAGCTCGCCATGGGGAGCACCGATTTTGTTTGTCAAGAAAAAAGATGGTTCACACCGGATGTGTATCGATTATCGGGAGTTGAACAAATTGACGGTTAAGAACAGATATTCATTACCTAGGATCGACGATCTTTTCGATCAGTTGTAGGGGGCATCTTGGTTTTCCAAGGTTGACTTGAGGTCGGGGTATCATCAGCTGAGGGTTCGAGAGGAAGATATGCAAAAGACTGCTTTCAGGATTCGTTATGGACATTATGAGTTTGTGGTGATGCCTTTTGGCTCACCAATGCCCCGACCGCGTTCATGGATCTCATGAACCGGGTGTGCCGACCGATCCTGGATCGGTCGGTGATCGTATTCATCGATGATATTTTGGTGTATTCAAGGACTAGGGATCAGCATGAGGAACATTTGAGGGAGATTCTTGGGGTTTTGAGATCGGAGAGACTGTATGCTAAGTTCTCCAAGTGTGATTTCTGGTTACGAGAGGTCCAGTTCCTCGGGCATCTTGTTAACCAGAACGGGATATTGGTCGACACGGCCAAGATTGAGGCGGTGTTGAGGTGGGAGGTGCCGAGATCGCCCACCGAGATCAGGAGTTTTCTGGGTTTCGCTGGATATTATCGCAGGTTTATCAAGGATTTCTCCAAGATCGTTGTGCCACTCACTATGATGACCCGGAAGCGTGTTACGTTTTCATGGGGACCGGAGCAGCAGTCCTCATTCGAGACGCTTCGTCATAAATTGTGCGAGGCTCTAGTGCTTGCACTCCCGGAAGGGATGGAGGATTTTGTGGTATACTGTGATGCCTCTATATCGGGTTTGGGGGCGATGCTTATGCAGAGGGGTCATGTGATAGCGTACGCTTCGAGACAGTTGAAGCCTCATGAGTCGAGATATCCCACGCACGACCTGGAATTGGGGGCGGTGGTGTTTGCCCTCAAGATCTGGCGACACTATTTGTATGGGGTTCGGTGTACGATATACGCGGACCATAAGAGCTTGAAGTACTTGATAGATCAGCCAAATCTGAATATGCGATAGAGAAGGTGGTTGGATGTGGTGAAGGATTACGATTGTGAGATCTTGTACCACCCGGGCAAGGCTAATGTGGAAGCCGACGCGTTGAGCCATAGGGCGGATAGCGCCCCGATCCGAGATATTTGTATGAGATTGACGGTATTGACCCCAGTTTTGGATATTATTCGAGGAGCTCAGGTAGAGGCTGCGAAGCCAGAACATCAGAAGAAGGAGCGGGTTGTAGGTCAGGTATCAGGATTTGTCACGGATGGTCGAGGGCTTATGACTTTTCAGGGTCGGATTTGGGTACTGTTTGTGGGCGGTGCGCGTACTATTTTGATGGAGGAAGCATATCGATCGAAATTCCCGATTCATCCCGGTGCTATGAAAATGTATTTGGATCTCAAGAAGGAGTACTGGTGGCCCTGTATGAAAAGGGATGTCGCTTGGTTTGTCGAGAGGTGCTTGACTTGTCGGCAGGTCAAGGCCGAGCACCAGCGACCGCAGGGTAAGCTGCAACCGCTAGAGATTCCTGAATGGAAGTGGGAACAAATCACTATGGATTTCATCACCAAGTTACTGCGAACTGCGAGGGCAGTCGATGCGATTTGGGTGATCGTGGATCGGCTGACGAAGAGCGGTCATTTTCTAGCCATCAGCGAGAGCTCTTCTGCGGAGAAGTTCGCCGAATTATATGTGAGGGAGGTAGTATCTCGGCATGGGGTGCCAATCTTGATTATTTCGGACCGTGATGTGCGTTTCGCTTCCAGGTTCTGGAAGAAGTTTCATGAGGAGTTGGGTACTAGGTTACATTTCAGTACTGCATATCATCCCCAGACAGACGGTCAGAGTGAGCGGACGATTCAGACACTCGAGGACATGCTTCGGGCATGTGTATTGGACTTCAGAGGAAGCTGGGACACCTATCTGATGGGTTTTGAGCATTCTAACACTTCCTAAGTGAACATGCAACCCTAATAACCATGGATCTATGTTTGTCTAATTATCATGCAAAGTTGAATTCCAAGGTTATATTCCTATCTAGCATACATGGGGAACAATTTTAACTTAAAGTATAGATAGAATAACTTACCTTGTTGTTGTTTGTGTTCCTTGAAACCTTGTGAGCCTAGCACCCCAAGTGTGATGCCTCAAATGCTTCACACAACACCAAATGCTCTTGGAAGAACTTATGAGAGAACACACACTTCTCAAAAATCGGCCAAGCCCTCTTGTTTCTTAGTGTAACCGATTTTAGGTGGAGAACATGTTACTTATATAGTGTTGACACATCTAGGGCTAAACCCTAATGTGTCATGACTCTTCATTTCCATGACCCATGGGTTTGTAACTCCCATGGAGCATCCTATGGGTGGAACCCAACTTGATAATCCATGGAGCCTCTTAGCCCACTATACAAGATATGGATGATTTACATAATCAACCCATATATTTAATTAGTTATCTTTTGATAACATAATTAATTCTAAATTAATTATTGATCAAACTAATCAAATAATATTATTAATATATTAAAACTTATAATATATTAATAATCTCCAAGTGTTATTTCTCTCATTTAGTCTATCCAATTGCACGGTGCCATGCAACCCAAATGGACCATGCCGGGTCGGGTCAAGTACATACCAGAAATAGTTATGGACTTAGACACCTTATCCAACAGTCTCCCACTTGGATAAGTCTAATAACTACTATTGCAAGTATGACTTCAGGAACCGATCGTCAATCGTAGCTCTTTACAAGGTTTCTCGTAACTGAGAAGATGATGGTACGCCATTTAAGATAAGTGATCATATAATCCTCTGTTCTAGATATCAGTCGGACAAATACATGGAACAATGTCTTACTCATTGTCCAACAGTTTGTTTCCCGATTTCCGATTTGTTTGACAAAGAACTTCATTGAACACATCAATTCAGTTCTGACCGGGCCCGGTACATAGGTCAAAACAAAATCATCGAGGGGCCCAGATATCAGCTTCTAATCCAAGAAGGAACAGATAAACTTCGACTCATATGTTTGTTCTACCACTCATTGAATTATACACAAGAGCGCGATTTATAACATCGAGTTACCAATGCGTTTTTCGTACAATCAATGCATAACCAATTTGTAAGTAACAAATCATATCTCTAGGTTTGAAGACTTATACGATATTACCGTCTCATGATCACTCGAGATAGAATTCCATGAAGTGATTCCAGTGAGCGTGGGTTGAGTCCAATGCTCAGAACTTTTGAGCACTCATGATTGCTGTAGCCTTGTCCAAGATCTCTACAACCAAACATGACAGTCTTGATTCATATCTACTTCCGACATATGACCGACTGTGGAGGTTTGAATAATATGTTATACCAAACAAAAAATTATTCTGGAAGTCAAAACATGCAAAAGAAATATAGTAAACGATCGACAAGAGATAGCAACACTTTAGTCATAAATAAAACACTTTTATTCATCATCAGATGTCAATTACACTTTACACATTTCGAGGTTATCTAACTACTAAATCTAATATCATCCTTCAGCCCTATGCTCCGAGCAGGCTGGAGATGCTTAACCTGAGTCAGTCCCTTCGTGAGGGGATCTACCGGATTCTCATATGATGATACCCTCTTTGCCACGAGGAGTCCTTCTTCGATCCGATGTCTGATGAAATCGTATTTTCGGTCGATGTGACTGGATCTCCCGTGATCCCTTGGTTCCTTGGCTAAGGCAACAGCACTTTCACTATCACAAAAAATTTCCATTGGCTCTTTAATAGCTGGTACAACTCCAAGGTCTCCAATGAAGTTCCTCAACCATAACGCCTCCTTTGCCACCTCGCTAGCTGCAATATACTGTGATTCACAAGTAGAATCTACCACTGTCTCTTTCTTGGAACTCTTCCAAGAAATTGCTCCTCCATTTTTGGGTAAAGACGCAGCCCGACTGAGAGCGGAAGTTATCCCTATCAGTCTGGAAGCTAGCATCACTATACCCTACATCTCTCAAGTCATCACTCCCACCGAGGGTAAGGACCCAGTCCTTAGTCCTTCGTAGATACTTGAGAATATTCTTTACCGCAGTCCAGTGTGCCTTGCCAGGGTTCCCCTGAAACCTGCTAACCATGCTCAAGGCAAAGGCTACATCAGGTCGAGTACACGTCATAGCATACATGATCGAACCTACAGCCGAAGCATAAGGTATTCGACTCATTTCTGCTATCTCAGCCTCAGTGCTAGGGCTTTGTGTCTTACTCAGTTTGGCGTTACTCTGGATGGGTAACTCTCCTTTCTTGGAGTCTTGCATTCTGAATCTCTTCAGCACCTTCTCCAAGTAGGTACTTTGACTAAGTCCAATTAGTCTTTTACTCCGATCTCTCAAGATCCTTATCCCCAAAATATACGCAGCTTCACCAAGGTCCTTCATAGCGAAACACTTTCCAAGCCAGGACTTTACTTCCTGCAGGGTTGGAATGTCGTTTCCTATGAGTAGTATGTCATCCACATACAATACCAAAAAGCTAACTATACTCCCACTAGCCTTGACATATACACAAGATTCATCTTCACTCCTAGAAAAGCCAAATTCCTTGACCTTTTCATTAAAGAAAAGATTCCATCTGCGAGGTGCTTGCTTTAATCCATAAATGGATTTCTCAAGCTTACACACTCTATTAGGGTACTTGTTGCTGACAAAACCCTCTGGCTGACTCATGTAAACATCTTTAGCCGACTTTCCATTATGGAAAGCGGTTTTGACATCCATTTGCCAAATTTCATAGTCATGAAATGCAGCTATGGCTAACAGAACCCGAATAGACTTAATCTTGGCTACCGGAGAAAAGGTCTCATCATAATCCACTCTAGGAATTTGAGAGAAGCCCTTTGCAACCAGTATAGCCTTATAAGTGTGTACTTTACCATCCATGTCGGTCTTCTTCTTGAAGACCCATTTGCACCCTACAATCTTTCGACCTGGTACATTCTCAACCAAGTTCCAAACTTGATTGTCATACATGGATTGTATCTCGCTATCCATAGCCTCTTTCCATTTAGCAAAATCGGGGCCTTCCATGGCTTCCTCGTAGCTGTTAGGGTCATCTTGACTTACTAGTGTCCCATCACTAATAAGTGTCTCACCTTCTGCAGTAATATGGAATCCATAGTAATGCTCAGGTGCACTCCTAACTGTCGTGGAACACCTCAGAGGCACAGATTCGTCAATTGACTCAACAGGAGTTTCCTCCTCAAGTTGAGGGCTAGAGTTTGAAGTTCCATCACCACTTGACTCTTGAATTTCTTCAAGATCAATTTGCCTTCCACTGTCTCCTTGGCTTATAAAGTCTCTTTCTCGAAAGACTCCTCTTCTTGCTACAAAGACCACATTGTCACTAGGTCTGTAGAAGAGGTAACCAAAGGATTGCTGTGGGTAGCCGATGAAAATACACCTCTCGCTTCGGGGTTCGAGCTTATCATGAGTCTCGCGTCTCACGAAAGCCTCGCAACCCCAAATCTTGATGTGGTCTAGTTTAGGTGCTTTGATAGTCCACATCTCGTGAGGATTTTTGGCAACTTTCTTTGTAGGGACTAGATTAAGGATATGGGCGGCAGTCTGTAAGGCATACCCCCAGAATGAGATTGGTAGCGAAGCTCGACTCATCATGGAATGAACCATGTCCAACAAGGTTCGATTACGCCTCTCAGCCACACCATTCAACTGTGGTGTCCTGGGAGGTGTCAATTGTGAGACAATCCCGCATTCCCTTAGATAGTCGAGGAACTCTGAACTAAGATACTCACCACCCCGATCGGATCGAAGCATCTTAATGTTCCTGCCCAATTGATTCTCGACTTCCTATTTAAATTCCTTAAACTTCTCGAAAGTCTCTGACTTATGCTTGATTAAGTAGACATATCCATATCTACTGTAATCATCAGTAAAAGTCAAATAATAAAGATTAGCATCCCTTGTGGTAGGTTTGAATGGTCCACACACATCCGTGTGTATAAGGTCCAACAAACCTTCACCCCTTTGACACGAGCCTGTGAAGGGTGACTTTGTCATTTTTCCAAGTAAGCATGATTCGCAACTATCATTTGACTTTAGGTCAAACGACTCCAAGACTCCATCCTTTTGGAGTTGGCCTATGCGTTTCTTGCTTATATGTCCAAGACGACAATGCCATAATGATGCTTTATCCAAGTTATTATTATTAGTAGAATCAATACACAAAACATTATTTCCTAAGTTATCTACAACAGACACATCTTCATACATACCATCACAAGGTAATGCTTTAAAATAAAGAACATTATTAAAGAAAGCATCAATAGAACCAACTTCATTATTAATCGAAAAGGTAAACCCTTGTTTGTACAAAGCATGAAAGGAAATAATATTTCTTACCATTCCTGGCGAGTAACAACACTTATTCAAATCTAAACTAAACCCTCTACTTAGCGATAAAGTATAAACTCCAATCTTGGTGACAGGTGAAGCTTTCCTGTTCCCCATGATCAAGTTTATTCTTCCTTGCTCCACATCCTCACTTATTCTTAGTCCCTGCAAGTCACAACAAATATGAATACCACAACCGGTATCAAGGACCCAAGATTTCGAATGGGGTGAGTTATTAGAAATGATAGTGTAAATACCTGCATGGTTGGGTTTGACTTTCCCATCCTTCACATCCTGTTGGTACTTTGGGCAGTTCCGCTTCAAATGAGAGTTTTCATGGCAATAGAAGCATTCAGCCTCTTTTGAGTCAGAAGAAGGAGTAATGAAACCTTTCTTGGTTCCACTTGAAGAAGAGCCATCAAGGGTCCGAGCCTTGGTACCCTTCGAAGATCTCTTTCTCTTCCTCCCTCGACTTTTCCCGATTGCCAAAACCAGAGTTGAGTTTGGAGTAGGAGTGATTGCAACCGACTTCCCCTTAAGACCTGTTTCTGCGGTCATGAGAAGTCCCTGAAGTTTGCTGAGGGTGACCTCTTCCTTGTTCATGTGATATGTCATGCTGAATTGATCATAGCACGATGGTAAGGAGTGCAAAATGATATCTATTGCAAGCTCCTCAGGGAAGTTCACATTAAGCTTCAGCAAACGATCCACATACCTTTGCATTTTCTGCATGTGACTCGTGACGGAATCTCCGTCCTTCATCATGGTTGTTATCATGGAGCAGATGATTTCGTACCTCTCTTGTCGTGCACTTTGATGGTATCTTTCCATCAAATCTTGGTGCATTTCATAAGGGTAGAAATCCTCATAGGACTTTTGGAGTTCTGCTGTCATTGTGGCCATCATGATGGATGCTACTTTCGTAGCATCCCTTTCATGTGCCTGAAAGTCAGCGATCTCCTGAGGAGTTGCAGTGGACTCATCAATCTCCTTAAGCTCCTTGTCAAGACATATTCTTTGTCCTCGTAGCGGGTAATCATCCTGATGTTTCTGATCTATTCATTGAAGTTGGATCCATCATAGGTGACTTTCCCACACAAACTCATAAGAGTAAAGGAGCCATTAGGATTCGAGCCAGAAGCATTATTTGAAGACATCTGAAAGAGGAGAACAAGTTTAGTGTAGATTTAAGAGAGTCCTTAATAAAACACCCAAATGTAATATTAAGGCTAGGATCCAATCACAATATAATATAACTTAGAAGAGGTATGCTGTAATCTAAGCTATACTATATTTGAAAGGTAGGTGAATGACGATTCACCAATTTCCACCACGAAAACCGAAATATTAGATATTAGGTTTTTTATTGGTTTTTTAGAAATTCCAAGATTCTTTGAGATTCAATGAACTTTTCAAAGGCATGTTTCAATCTCGAGAGTGCCCTCCAAGTTTTGTGACTGGGATACCGAGGATCACAAAACGAGGTGTGAAGTAACCATGCAAATCACTTGGTACCCTTAAAGTTTATCACTCAATCGATGTGCCGGTAAACCACACACGCTCCACCGATACTATAATAAACCTTAAGTCACCCTTTACCTACCTTGTTAAGTCCAAGTTAGTGTGCCGGTTAACCACACACGCTCCACCAACGACTTAGACAAAGTGTAAAGTGTAATTTCATGGATTAGCACCTTATTCACATTTTCCTAAAGTAACTAAGATTGGGAATTTAATAAAACATTTAGTTACTTTATAATATTCATCATACTTTGAATGAGAGTTTATAAGTCCTTGTCTTACCCGTTCGGCTAACGACCCTCCACCAGTCAAGCAAGCGGTGGGTGAGAGTAGACACCCATTAAGTCACCATTTTATAGGCAACAACCTTATACCCACCTTATAGACCGGCTTCGTGAATGAGGCGTACTAGCGGTAAGACGACTTTATTCTTATACATACATATATATATATATATATATATATATATATATATATATATATATATATATATATATATATATATATAATTATTAAATCATCATAATATAAGTATAAGGGTTGAATTTTAACTTTTAAAATTCTAGGGGTTGGAACTTAAAGTTTTAACTTAACTTTTCTTGTTCCAAAACTTGAGGGCAAGTTTTGTAACTTTCAAAACTTTTCATTTCTTGTAACTTATGAGTTTAATAGAGTAATAAAATGAAGACTCTTCATTTTTCTAACTCTTGTGTTTGTTTTAATGGTTTTAATTCAAGTGTGACTCTTGGTTTTCCATAACTTGAGGACAAGTTATGGACTCCATTAAAACACATTATGATCAAGAATTAATCTACCACATAGGTTACAAATAATTCCTATGATCATCTAAAACATCATAAGAACAAGAACATGAATATGAACACAATCAAAAATTACATTTAAAACTTTGTAATTTTGATAACTAGTTGTTGTGAATGAATTAGAAAGAACATTACACCATCAAGACAAGTTTTCAATTACCAAAACAGTTTAGGGTAATGTTTCTAATTCATTTTCAGCAACTAAATCGAAATTCTGCAATCAGTCGACCCTACTCGCCGAGTGAATGAATTTACTCGCAGAGTTGGTTGAAGATACACGTGAACTCGCCGAGTCCCCCCTATAGACTCGACGAGTCCACTCGTAGACAACAAGATTTTCAACTTTTTTTTTCAACTTTTAAGCACAAATAAAAAGCAAACAAGCCTAGGCTCTGATACCACTGATGGGTTTTGAGCATTCTAACACTTCCTAAGTGTACATGCAACCCTAATAACCTTGGATCTATGTTTGTCTAATTATCATGCAAAGTTGAATTCCAAGGTTATATTCCTATCTAGCATACATGGGGAACAATTTTAACTTAAAGTATAGATAGAATAACTTACCTTGTTGTTTGTGTTCCTTGAAACCTTGTAAGCCTAGCACCCCAAGTGTGATGCCTCAAATGCTTCACACAACACCAAATGCTCTTGGAAGAACTTATGAGAGAACACACACTTCTCAAAAATCGGTCAAGCCCTCTTGTTTCTTAGTGTAACCGATTTTAGGTGGAGAACATGTTACTTATATAGTGTTGACACATCTAGGGTTAAACCCTAATGTGTCATGTCTCTTCATTTCCATGACCCATGAGTTTGTAACTCCCATGGAGCATCCATGGAGCATCCTATGGGTGGAACCCAACTTGATAATCCATGGAGCTTCTTAGCCCACTATACAAGATATGGATGATTTACATAATCAACCCATATATTTAATTAGTTATCTTTTGATCACATAATTAATTCTAAATTAATTCTTGATCAAACTAATCAAATAATATTATTAATATATTAAAACTTATAATATATTAATAATCTCCAAGTGTTATTTCTCTCATTTAGTCTATTCAATTGCACGGTGTCATGCAACCCAAATGGACCATGCCGGGTCGGGTCAAGTACATACCAGAAATAGTTATGGACTTAGACACCTTATCCAACACTATCTACCTTTAGCAGAGTTCTCGTATAACAAAAGCCATCATTCGAGCATTGGTATGCCACCCTTTGAGTTGTTTATGGGCGGAGGTGTCGCACCCCCATCTGTTGGGGTGAGGTAGGACAGTAGGTTATGGGTAGCACGAAGATCGTACTTCAGACGACCAAGCAAATTCAGCTGGTCAGGCAGAGGTTGTTGACCGCTCAGAGCCGACATAAGAGTTATGCAGACAGACGACGGTCTGAGCTTGAGTTTCAAGTTGGTGATCTTGTACTCCTGAAGGTCTCTCCTTGGAAAGGAGTGATTCGGTTCAGTAAGAGGGGCAAGTTGGGGCCCCGATATATTGGTCCTTTCCGTGTGATCGCGAGGGTGGGCCGGGTAGCCTACCGTTTAGACTTGCCAACAGAGTTGGGTCAGATTCACGACACTTTCCATGTGTCGCAGTTGAGGAAGTGTATAGCCGACGAATCGGCGGTGGTTCCATTAGGGGATATTCAGGTGGATGCAAGCCTGAATTATGTTGAAAGACCAGTAGCCATCAGAGATCAGAAGATCAAGGTTTTGAGGAACAAGGATGTACCCCTTGTATTGGTTCAGTGGCAGCATCGAAAGGGATCAGAGATGACCTGGGAGCCGGAATGTGAGATGCGTGAGCAGCATCCGGAGCTATTTTCCTAGCGGGACTTCGAGGGTGAAGTCTTGTTCTAGTGGGGGAGAATTGTAACAGCCCGGATCCCTAGGTATCTTTACTTTCATATTTTTGATATTCTGTGAGGGGACTCAGCTAGTTGGAGGTCGAACTCGCCGAGTCGGGTCACGGTTTTGGGCGGAGGTTCGCGTCCGGACTCGGCGAGTCCAAGGGATGGACTCGGCGAGTCCGCGCTGTTTAGTGAAACACTAATTTCCTGGTCCTAAGCCCTATTTAAAGGACCTTATGGCCTTCATTTGCGGCCACCTTGAACCCTAAGTGCACCCATACGACTGAGAGACCTTGTAAGTGTGATAAGAGGCCATTTGTTCATCATTTTGTGTATTATTGCAAGAAAGGAGGGAGAAGATCAAGCTTGAAGAGTTGGGGAGCTTGGATCTGCTTCTATTTCATCAAGTGTACCTTCTTGAGGTAACTTTCAGAGCTAAACTTCGTATTTTGGGTTGATGTGTCAAATCTAGGGTTTCTTCTTGCCTTATTTGGCTTAAATTGGAAGTATGAAAGGTCCCATGGAGATATGGAACCTAGATCTGGACCTTAGCAGGTCCAGGAGGCCCCATATGACAAGCTTTATGTCCATTCTTTTGAGTTGGAAGCTAGGGTTGCCATATTAGAGGTTATTTCTCCAAAATGAGCCTTGTATGCGTTGCATGGCGACCAAGACTGGGACTTTACGTGATAAATGAGCTTGGGAAGGCCAAATCTGTGTGTGTATGGAACGTATCTGACCGTAAAAGGCGGTTTTAGCTGCTGCATGGCATGGACTCGTCGAGTCTGAAGATCAGACTCGTCGAGTCTGAAGATCAGACTCGACGAGTCGCTTGAAGATTGTCCTTGAGACCACCCAGTGTGTAGTCCTGCCGAGTTGTGGGTGACTAAGTGAGTCACAGTGAGTTAGAAAGGTTTTGACAGGTGGACCGAGTCAAGTTGGGACTCGCCGAGTTGTCCTTGCGACTCGGCGAGTTGAGTCGCGGTGGCCCCGTGATTCAGGCCCAGGTGGAACTCGTCGAGTCAGGGGAGTACTCGACGAGTCAAAGGGAAAATCCTTCCGACTTGGTTAAAACGCATAGACTCGCCGAGTCCCTATAGTGCACTCGCCGAGTCCGGTCAATGGACCAAAGACTGTTGACCAAGTCAACCTGTGTTGACTTGATACGGATGGTCAACCTTAGTGGTACAAGTAATAATTATAGATTCATGATGTCATAGGAGGATTACAGCTCGGGGGTCCGAGCACGAGTGATTCTAGGGTTCACGAATTAGCGAGACATACGAGGTGAGTCTTCTCACTATACTGTACCCGGAAGGGTTTGACTGTGTGACCGGAAGGTCAAATATGATATGAGATATATGCCTTATGTGTGATAAGTTATTCGCTATATGTGCCATGTAGGATATGCTTGATTTGGGCCGGAAAGCAACATGTTATGGGCCGGAAGGCGTGGTCATAAGGACCGTAAGGTTGACGTGGGTAGGACCGGAAGGTCTACCCAGTCGGGACGGAAGTCCCCTGAGACACATGGACCGGAAGGTCAAGGCCTGGAAAGGCGTACGTGCGTAGGTTGTATTTTGGGGAACTCACTAAGCATTTATGCTTACAGTTGTTGTGTTATGTGTTTCAGGTACTAGCGAAGACCGTAGGAAGGCGCCGGCGTGATCGTACACACACTCGGGGAAACCATTTTGTGATCCTTTGTTATGTAATCGGTCGTGACTAAATTGTTACGTTGGAACCTAAACTTATTACTCGATGTTTTGATGATTGTAAAAATGAAAAAATTTTGGTTTCAAAATTTATGACGTTACACATTTGTAATTCTGACCGAATCTAAATGTGAAAACTTGCTCATCGTTTATACATTAATGAAAATTTAACATAATTGTGAAAAAGAATTGCACACACGACTCCTTGTTTATTGACTCTTGAAGTTTAAATAAACACCTCCATCTATTACAAGTAAAAGTGAAGCCTTTTCCCAAAAAAAATCTTGTCAAATAAGGCTTTAAATGAGAAACTAGCCCCACACATGAAATCGAATCCTAATCATTAGTTGGAGAAGCCACAACATCACTATCATGCAACAGATTAAAAGTAGCTTTGTAACATGCAAGTTTCTCAGGATTGATATTAGAATCCTATTTACACCATTCATCGAGTCTTGGTTCGATTGATTTTACCTGGTCGAATTAGGAAGAAATTTCCTAACTAGTGTGTTTCCGGTGTCCCATTTTAGGTAAAACAAATAAACAAAGTAACATCGAATGTGTACTGGTGTTTTTACAATGAATGGAATAAATTTTCAAATCTATCCAATTTCCACGACATGGGAACTGCACTTCCATGCAATGCTAGTAGAACAGACCCCACCGTGTGGCGAATATGTTGTAAAGAATCCCCCTTACATTAAACCAAGAATCATACAAGAAAAACAAACTATATTAGACACAAAATGAAAAAATAAGCAAATTAAACATAATGAAAAGAAAATTCAAACAAAACTAAACTCGGGTTGCCTCATGGAAGTGCTTCTATTTCATGATTCATAAGTTGGTTTCCTTCTCAGTCTACATTGCATAGGTGTGAGTTTAATCTCCATGAATTGCTTCATCTCTAGTTTCTTTCTTTTGAATGAAACTACTCTTATTTTATAATCTTTTTTTAGAATTATTTTTCTTATTCTAGACAAAATCTCCTCCGTGTTTGTCGTTGACTCCATCGTGCGCTCTTGTGACCTTATCTCCCTTGTTGTCTCCTTTTAAATTGTTTATCTCAACATCCTATTCTTTGATAGCTAACTCCTATATTTCGACACTATCTTCATTTCCTTTATTTGTTTCCTTAGCTAGATCTTGAGGGCTTGGAAAGGCACAAACTTCAAATAACATTAGAAATGAAGCTCTTGGTGTTGTACATTCTACTACTTCTTTTCATCATTCTTCTTTCTGTATCACATTATCCTAATTCATTAACTCTTCTGCCATCAAGTTCTCAAATTTCACAAGTTGATTATTCTCCTATTTTTCTTGATACACTTATTCCAACAAGAGAACATCATCTTTAGATTCCAAGTTATATTCCTTCTTTACTACAAAAGTCATCTCTTCATCTCTAACATGAAATGTTAGTTTCAGATTATGGATATATGTTAAAACATGAGCGGTACTTTAGAAGAGTTGTAACGCCCCAAAAATACGAACCAAAAATTTCATTTTTTAAATACACATAGTTAGCAAAACATTAAAATAAAACATTCACCGATCATATCATTTCATAAAAGATGTGCGTGTCTGGAAACCAGTTTATTAAAAAAAACATAATAAAGTCAGAGTACAAATCCCCAGGAAGATCTCATAGTGTGGAATACCAAGCGTGTGTGTGATGTGCTGCTACCGCGCGAGCTCCTTCCCCTTCGAAGAAGAGGTACCTTAAAACCAAAAACTGAAAATTGTAAGAACGAAGCTTAGTGAGTTCCCCCATCATACCGGACACCATACAATCACATAACATACATATTGCCAGGCATTTGTGGGGTGCCCGACCTACCCGGTACGGTTATTTTGGGGTGCTGACCAACCCATGTTAAGCTATTCTGAGGTGCTGACTACCCATGTCAAGCCGTTCTGGGGTGCTGACTACTCTTCGGTCCTGACGACCGAACCTAGGGGACTATTTCACCCCCTACTGCTACTATCAAATATATCATAACATAACATATATTAGACATATCTGGGGTTCCTCAACTACCCTTCGGTCCTAGCAACGGAACTCGGGGACTGTCCCCTCCTACTACCTCTATCGCATATAACGTAACAAGCCAGCATGCAAACATATCATCCCATACCGTCATACATATCTGGGGTGTCTGACTACCCTTCGGTCCTAACAACCGAACTCTACTAGTATCACATACAACATATCATGCTAGGGTATAACATATCAGGTAGTAGCAGACCTAGATGATATCACAAAGACAATTATCTATCATACGTTTCCTACTGGTGGGCCGGTATTGTGGCCATACACCCACCGCTACTGGAAGGTAACTCACCTCGAAAGTAGCTGCTGTAATCTACTTACTGAGCGTCTAACTGCGGGATCGCAAATCCTTCGGCTATAAACTATAAACATAGGTTAGACACCCATAAATACCATTAGGTCAAAAGAATGACCCTCCCTTGGCCCAAGGTCAACCCCTTGGTCAAATTCAATGCCCGTTTGACTGGAATCGCCGAGTCCTTTTCCTAGTAACCAGGTCCTACTTAACCAGTCCTTCTTCCATCTCACTGAATCACCCTTCACTCATGACTTTGGACGATTGAACTGACTCGTGACCCGACTCGCCGAGTTTGAAGAACAACTCACCGAGTTCTAGGCAATCTTCATAGGACTTGCTGAGTTGTTCATCCAACTCGTCGAGTCTAAGGCCATCTTCATGGAACTCGCCGAGTCCCTATGACCCATTTCCCATATAGGCCAAATCTGAGACATGCAACGCTTCAAAACCATAGATCCATGTCCCTTAAGCATGCTTATCACGTAATGTTGCAAACTTTACGTGCATGCATTGCCCTACAAGCTAAAAAGCCCAAAACCAAGCTCTTCAAGAGGTCATAGACTCAATGAGGACCTTAATCACTTCAACCACAGGAACTTTATGCTACTAATTCATCCAATAAGTCCAGATCAGAAGTCCTTTCGGGTCATTAAACACCACACATGGAGCTTGGTGATCTAGGGCTTGAAAACCACCAATTTTGGACAAAAATGGCAACTAATGATCTAAAGATCAAGGTAGAGACTTTTCTACCTGAATGGAAGCTTCTCCATGCGTAGAGTTCGAATGTACTCCTTTCCTTGTACTCTTCAACCACCACTTTCTCCTTCTAAGCTCCAATCTGCTTCCAAAGGCCAATAACTCTCTCTAGATCAATAAGGGGGCTAGGGTCTCATTGTAATGCTCTCTAGAAGTGTTAGGGACAAAGGAGGCCAAGATAGGGTGTTTAAATAGGGTGCAGATAGCCGGATTAGGGTTTTTGCCCAACCACAGCCTACTCGCCGAGTCCAGAGTCGAAATCCCGCTCCTTGACCCACTCCTACTCGGCGAGTTGGCCCATCAACTCGCCGAGTCCAAGGCAATATATATATATATATATATATATTAAGAAAATAAATATCAAGGAGTACGTACCGGGAACAAGGTGCTACCATAGTCTTCATAAGATTATGGACAAATATTCCTCTTCTTTAACGTGTAACACTACAAATCTACCAGAAATACGAACTTTCCCACTTTAACTAATAAATCTTCTATAATTCTGTAACGGTATATGATTGAACGATACACCATGCGGCATGCCATGTTCATGGTCTTTAATTTAGGAGAATTGAGTTTTTGTAGAAAGAATAAGGCATGAGATTCATGCTAGCTCTCGGGTCATCCAACACGTTTGTTCTTGTTGTAATGTCGAACTTACAAGGCAATGTCAAATACCACGGATCTTCTATTTTTTCTAGAAAGATCATCTCCTATAGCATTTGAAAAATGTTAATTGAGTACCATATTTCAGACTTTCTCCAACTTTTTTCGGTTTCTAACTAGATCTTGGAGGAAGTTTTTGTATTCAAGTATTTTTTTTTTTCAATTACATAAACAAATGGCATATTATTTCAATTGTCGTTAACATGCTTCATCAAATTCTTATGTTCATGTTCCAACGGGTTATGTTTAACCTAATATGGATATTTAAGAGGAGAAATGTATTCTTTGTCAGGTGGGGATTCAAAATGTTTTTCCAGTTTCCACATCATGGGTGTATATTGGTCACGTCATGGAGAACGAATAGAATCCATTTTTTGTTTTGCTTCTTCTTCTTCGAGCTGATGGTTAGGAACGTTTCTTCTTATCTCCAAGAGCACTAGAGGATTTGAATTTTCTCCACATTCAGTTGTTACTGCCACACATGGGCTTTCGAATTTTCCCTTTATTATTTGCACTTGCTCCTGGTAAATCTTTGTATATGAGCTTGGTCAATTGTCCAACTTGCATTTCGATGTTCATTACAGATGCTTGTTGATTCCTCATAGTAGCATCTGTATTATCGTGCCACTTCTCACTAGCCTCCATCAATCTATTTAATACATATTCCAGATCGAGTATCTTCTTGACTTGAACTTTCTGTTTTTGGTAGAAACCACATCCTTAATGTCAATAATTTTATTCTTTTTCCATTTTATATTCTTCATAGGGCTTCCAAACTTTCTCTGGCTTTCTACAATTTCTAACAAACATATCACCACTTGCATAACATACTCGAACAATTTTGTTTCCTTTCTTGTCCAAATTGTAATCTTTAGTAATATAAGGTCTAGTACAGTTGTGGCATCACACATGAATCACATGAATTGATTTCCCATCTTGGTGAATTTTCTATCCATGGTGTCAAGCTTTGCAAGAACTGAAGCAAGTTTGTCTAGATCTCCATCTACCTTTACCTTTCATTTTGTAGCATCTTTCCCTGGATTGTGGTATTCTGTTGAATGGTTGGAAAATTCTTTAATAAGAGGATTGTTATTTGCCAAATATTTTTGTGTCAAGGGCCATTGAAAATCAAGAAAATGCCTTCAGCTCACATTTATCCCATCATAAAATGTTGCAATTTCTTGTTGCACATTTAAGACATGCTGAGGACAATTTCATAACATTCCTTCTAACACTCCCATTCTTCTTATAATGAATCCTAATCATTTTGTTAGAAAGTAAACACTAGAAAAAATTTTGAATAAAAAATGAACTCATGGTGTGTTCTCTGTCTTGTATCTCGTAAATGCTCTTCCTTCTAGTAATGGACTTTAATGATGTCATGATCCATTTCTCTTATGGGAAAGTGATGTTAGGACAGAAGTATACAATCAACAATTCTAATCGAAATAAAACAAACGAAATTCAAACATATATACAAAATACAAGAATAAATATACAGAAAACATACTTGTATTATGATTACACAGGAAATATAATCAGGAAATTGTACAGATTGAGGCGTGCTATGGAGTGCCCTAAGACAAAAATTTCCCTGGTAGGGATCTATCAATAGGATACAACAATCAATCCAAAAAGTGATATTGAATCTAACGAAATTTTTATGTTCCCTTCATCTTTAGGAAGAACGAATTTGAAAGAGAATTTTGTGGTATAAAAATGATTTCTGTAACCCCTCGCAGATGAATGAAAACAAGTATTTATAGGTATTAGTTATGACAGTTGGAAACTGTCAAAACCGAAAATAAATGTCAAAACCTGTCATTCAGTAATTGCAAATTTAATAAAAATAAAGAATAAAAATTAATTTCATAATTAAAAATTATTTAATTAATCAACAAGACCCTAAGAGCCCTAAGGCCCAAGGCCCCTCTTTTGACCATTAAATATTCTCTTGATATTAGTCTATTTTGAGTCCAATTAAGCGAATCTAACACCGCAACCCAAACCCAATATGCTTTACCTATTACTTGACTCATTTGATTAAATGAATGGGACAAGACATATAAGGTGGGAGAAGGTTTTCTTTTCCACCAATTTGGGATAAGTCCCACATTGTAATTTTGTAGAGAAAAGTTTCAACAATACCCCATATTTTCTATTCAAACTCCAAGAATACCCCACATTTGAAAAGAAAATAAGTGACTTTTGATATTCAAATAAGGGTAGTGAGATATGTCATGCATCTGAATAGGTGTTGTATAACATGAACCTTTCATAGTGAGTACTACTTGGATCTACTTTGTGGGTAGTGAACTAGAGTCTTGAAGTAACCACTTTTTATAGTAGAATAAAAAATAAGAAGTATCACACATATCATATCTAAGCATAGATCATTTCTTACCGTTGTGTTCATTTCGGTCGTGAACAATCCTTTCTTCATCAGACTTTTAGAGAGCTTAGCCATATCAGCTCCCAACGATGCGACCTCACATCCATCTCACATAGGTAATTCTAATCTAGAACAATCCGTACTTATTCCACTATAAAAGCTATCAGCATTATTGAGAATAAAGAATTCATCCCTATATCATCAATAGAAAAAAAAAACAAAATAAATATCATAGGAGTGAGCATACCTTTGTGTTAGTGCTTCTTTGAGTCTTCCCCAACTAGTTGTCCTATTGAACCTAGACAATGGGATCTCCAATGTTGCTAGGTTAGGTTTCCTCCAGGTGGTGACTCATTGTGTTGGCTTTAAGCCCATTCCCCTCGATGTGAAGAGAACTTGCTCTCTACTAAGGCCTTTTGTCAAGAGATCAGCTACATTTTCCTTTGACTTTATATAGCTAATGGAAATTTTGACATCCCCATTTTCACGACCAGAAAAGACCGATTTTGTTTATGCTTTATAAAAATCAAAGTACATCTTTTCATAAAAATGTTGTGGAATTTGTTCCCAGAAAAACATGATAAATACGTTATCAAAACATTTTTGAAGAAGCGTATTTTATTTATGTTAAAACGTTTGGGATGTCATAGTCAATACAAAAACATAATCATAAACGGAACTTACGTTTATTTACACTAGTGATCTACATCTCTTTAATCTCTCAGTTTAATGTGACTCCATATCAACACGTGTGATGTAAATAAACTGAGTGGGTAAGGTTGGGAAAACTGGCGAGTACATAAGGTTTTCAACCAACAATAATATAAATTATTATGTTTAAATAGTTAAACAATCAACCCAATTACCCATCCCCATTATCTTCTTTATCCTAAGGAATATGCACGAAATCCATTGTTGCCAAGGTTTACCCAACGGGCACTAAATCCATAGTTCCTAAGGTTTATCTCGTTTATTGACAATATCATTTCCGAGACTCCTCTCGCAATACAGGTCAATGGATTTTATCTCGTTTATCGATGATATCATTTCCGAGACTCCACTCGCAATACATGTCGATGGTTTTTAGAGTACACCTGGTGAATACACAATTAAAAACACCTACAGGTTGCGAGCCTGCTAGTGTCCACTGGACTGTCTAGAATAGTCCGTGGTTGTCATCCATACATTGCTGGATGATGGGGCCATCAATTGGGAAAAAGGCTTCTCTCATGGTTCACCTTTACCTTATGGTCTATATTACCTCTTTCTCATTTTAGTTTTTTCACACAGAGACTATTTCATCTACACATGTATTATCCCAACATATTCGGAGATATAAAATACATATATCGTTTAAATCATTTAAAACATGTATAAAATCGTTCACCCAACATAGATAGCAAGTATTCGGATAATATGCACACATAGCATGTAATTTATATAAAATACTTCATATCTATGTGGAAGCTGAAAGTAACTATGCACTCACCTGAAAGGTGGTGACTCACCACTCAGACAGCGCTTCAATACACTCAAAAGAACTTTCCTTCGATAAAACCTACTATCAATACCACTAGGGTTTAGTCTAACGATAACCGCGACAAATTAATAGTCTAGCTATTATTATTATTATATAAGCGTTAAATAACACTCAATATAACTCATAATAATAGCCCAAACATATATTTTAAGGACCTAATAACATTCCTATAATTATTTGAAAGCAATATTAAAAGTTGTAAGCGTAGCTCACTTACAGCGGATTTTAGAAAAAACTGGGCTTTGCTCGAAGGAGCTTCTTGAAACCAAAAGACCCTTTTTCTTGGGACTCCAGGAGCCTCGGGGCTTCCCTCGGGAGCTAAGGGGTCTTCCTAGGGTTTAAGGGTGGT
Source organism: Lactuca saligna (assembly GCF_052625555.1). Taxonomy (NCBI): domain Eukaryota; kingdom Viridiplantae; phylum Streptophyta; class Magnoliopsida; order Asterales; family Asteraceae; genus Lactuca; species Lactuca saligna. Next base: position 165,805,194 of record NC_136420.1, read on the forward strand.
TTGGGTAGCTAGAGAGATAAAGAAATTGGAGAGAGAAGTGCTTTTGGTGTGAAAATGGAGGCAGCCTCGGCCTCCTTTTATAGCTGCAAGGTTTTCGCTATGTTGGGCGTTTAGAAGCTCTACGTGGGGCGTAGCTTGGATAAGGCAGACATATGGCAAGCTTTGGATGGTGAGACGTGGAGGCTTGTGGACCGAGGAAGAGTTCTTGTACGCGGGGCGTTCCGAACCTCATACGCGAGGTGTACTCGTACGGGGGCATCAGATGCTAACGCTAGGAGTATGTGAGGGGTTGCATGTCATGCATCCAAGGCGGGTACTAAGGTCAGCGAAGGAGGGTCCAGATTGCGCCACGTCATCGACTCTCATCAGACTTTGCAAATTCGAGTATCGACTTTAAAAATTCGTATCTTCCTCGTACGAGCTCCATTTTTGACGTTCTTTATATCCACGCGAAGGGGGAAATGTACTCTACAACTTTTGTTTAGACTCCATCAGCAAATTTGGATTCAATTTCATATTTTATATTATTAACGGGCTGGGACAAGATTGATCCTTGAAATCCTCATAACTTCTTCATACGAAGTCAGATTTGGGCGTTCTTTTTATCGATGTTCTTAGTTTAGCCAATTCTACGAATTTCGTTTAGATCACTAAGGCTAAATCTCTCTCTATCATAAATTCACTATTTAGACTTCCTGGTGCCGTGTCGGTTCCGTCGCGATATTTCGATGGGCCATAACTTCTTCGTTATAACTCGGATTTCGACGTTCTTTAAATGTACGGAAACCTTGTAACATATACTACAAGTTGGTTAAGGTTATTTTTTTTAATTAATATTTTACTGAAAAGTCATTTTCGACCCTTATTTCCTCTAAATTGACTAGACCGAATATGCGGGCGTTACAATTATCTCCCCCTTAGGATGATTACGTCCCAGAATCATCAACGAAACAGGGCTCGTATAATGACTCCATACGTCATCTCTTCATCCTATGTAATAATTATAACTTCTTTATTCCTTTAAGTCTATCTCTTAGACTTATTGGCTGTAAGCAATACTTGATCGTGCACCTGTTCTCTACCTCAGGTTAGATTCCAAATTATGACCTATCATCATGTGATGCACATTTAGACTCAGGTCTTTTAGAGTTAAATTCTAAAATAGACTATGTATTCCTTCATGTTTTAAAGTGATATAATCACACTTTAACATGTAGCATTTCTAGCTACCAACTTCTTTAACAACCAACGCGATACTTCAATTGATCTCTTTGATTTCAATCGTTTGGTTTAATTCGGATGCTACATCAAACTTGGTTCTCTGAACCACATAACCTACTCATCGTAGTCGGACTCATTGTGATATGACCACTAGGTTCGGGATAATAATAATTTTTCTTAGTCAATACCGAAACAATGGTAACGACATACTTAAACAAAGCGAAATCATTTACTAGCCTCTTCGTAACCTTGTGACATTCCCTGATCCAAGTGTGAGTCCTATGCTTCCGGTAGTATAGGTCTCTACTACCATTCACACCTACTCATACTCATCCCAAGTATTGTCTCGAAGTCTCCAAGTCCCCATACAGGAAAATTACATATCAATTTAACATAGCAGATATCAAAACGAATGATTTATTATTTCTTGAAACTATTACATAGGTGTTCAAGGTCACGCTAGAATATGCCTCTAATAGACTACATCATAACTCGACTTTCAGATATCAATGCTTAGTCTTCATTGCGTTGTTAGCTGCTTCGTTAGGGATGCTTCTTGGCTTTGGAGGTGCATCTGCTCTTGATGCTTCACTTTTCTTCGGGCAATCCTTTGATATATGTCCCTTGTTACTGCATCCGTAACAGAACCTCTTGCTTCATGTATAGATATTAGCATAATGCTCGTTCTTCCCACACTTAAAACAAGTCACTTCTTCGTAGCACGTCCCATAGTTCTTCAGTGGTGCCTTTGGCTTTGTAAATCCTTTTCTTTTTGGGCAGTCTTGCTTAAGGTTCCCTTCCTCATTACGTTCGTAACACACCCTGATGTTGAATGTACACTCATCAGCGTAATGCCCATGCTTTCCACACTTAAAACAGGTTTCTCTCCCATGGTGTTTCGGCGGTACACTTGGCTTTGTAGCTCTCATTCGACATTCTTTCTTGAAGTGTCCCTCTTTACTACACTTAAAGCAAATTCTTCCTCGGTTTGGCATTCGTGGGAAGAGTGACTAGTCTTCCCGCATTTGAAGCAGGTTACTTCCTTAGGAATTCTACCATTGTGTTTCCTTCCATACTTGTCTCACCATTTTGCTTCACCTACTCCTCCAGACATCGAGGACATGTTGTTCTTGTCAGACCTTGAAGAACCTCAAATTTCTTTTTCTTGCCAACCTCAACCTTTCTTGTCATACTACCATTGATCGCTTCATCAACAGACTTAGCAACCTAGATGGTCGCCTCAAGAGTGGGTGTCTGATGTACTGGCACAGTAAGTTCGTCCTTACTTTGTTGAAATAAATGCCTTGTTTCTTCCATCTGTTGATCTAGCATTATCTGCACCATTGCTTGTACTCTGGTCATCGTGATTGGCCCAGTTGCAGCTGCTACCTCTGGCACATGCTTAATCACTCGTGGTTCGGGCAACGGGTTACCACTTCCAAATCCGCTTCTAGTGCTCACCATGTTGATCTACGCACCAAATCAGACGTTCGGTGTACAGAGGCGAGAATTTAAGATAGGAAAGTTTTATTTACAATAGACGTATAAATCTCCCTAATACCGTAGTTAAACGTTTAGATACCTGAACACATAAGGTTTCCAGATCCGGTCGGTAATAGACCATAGATCCGAACAATTAATAACATATCAGGTACAAGCATTTAGCACATAAAAGCATTTTAGGCACAATCCCTAAAATAATCTAGTGCTCAAACCACACAATCATCGCTTAGCATTCTAAGTTTAAGTCTAGAAATAAATCCATATTCCTAGTTCGCTTAAACTAATGCTCTGATACCAACTGTGACATCCTCATTTTCACGGCCAGAAAAGACCGATTTTGTTTATGCTTTATAAAAACCGGAGTACTTCTTTTCATGAAAGTGTTGCGGAATTTGTTCTCAGAAAAACACGATAAATACGTTGTCAAAACATTTTCGAAGAAACGTATTTTATTTATGTTCAAACGTTTGGGATGTCATCGTCAATACAGAAACATACGCATAAATGGAACTTACGTTTATTTACATTAGTGATCTACATCTCTTTAATCTCTAAGTGTAATGTGACACCATATCAACACCTGTGATGTAAATAAATTGAGTGGGTAAGGTTGGGAAAACTGGTGAGTACATAGGGTTTTCAACCAACAATAATATAAATTATTATGTTTAAATATGTAAACAATCAACCCAATTACCCATCCCCATTATCTTCTTTATTCTACTCTAAGAATTCAGCTATTCCTCGTTTATATATTCCTAAGGGTTATCCTAAGGAATAGGCACGAAATCCATCGTTTCCAAGGTTTACTCAACGTGCACTAAATCCATAGTTCCCAAGGTTTATCTCGTTTATTGACAGTATCGTTTCCGAGACTCCTCTCGCAATACAGGTCAATGGATTTTATCTCGTTTATCGACGATATCGTTTCCGAGACTCCACTCGCAATACATGTCGATGGGTTTTTAGAGTACACCTGGTGAATACACAGCTCAAAACACCTACAGGTTGCAAGCCTGGTAGAGTCCACTGGACTTTCTAGAATAGTTTGTGGTTGTCATCCATACTCCACTGGACGACGGGGCCATCAATTGGGAAAAAGGCTTCTCTCATGGTCTATATTACCTCTTCCTCATTTTATTTTTGTCACACAGAAACTATTTCATCTACCCATGTTTTATCCCAACATATTTGTAGATATAAAAATCATATATAGTTTAAATCATTTAAAACATGTATAAAATCGTTCACCTAGCATAGATAGCAAGTATTTGGATAATATGCACACATAGCACGTAATTTATATAAAATACTTCATATCTATGTATAAGATGAAAGTAACTATGCACTCACCTGAAAGGTGGTGACTCAACACTCGGACAGCGCTTTGATACTCTCAAAACAAATTTCCTTTGATAAAACCTAGTACCAATACCACTAGGGTTTAGTCTAACAATAACCACGACAAATTAATAGTCTAGCTATTATTATTATTATATAAGCGTTAAATAACACTCAATATAACTCATAATAATTGCCGAAATAATTATTTTAAGGACCTAATAACATTCCTATAATTATTTGAAAGCTATATTAAAAGTTGCGTAAGCGTAGCTCACTTAAAGCGGATTTTAGAGAAAATCGGGCTTTGCTCGGAGTAGCGTTTCGAAACCGAAAGACCCTTTTTCTCGGGACTCCAGGAGCCTCGGGGCTTCCCTTGGGAGCTAAGGGGTCTTCCTAGGTTTTAGGGGTGGTTTGGGGAGCTAGAGAGAGAAATAAATTAGAGAGAGAAGTGATTTTTGGTGTGAAAATGGAGGCAGCCTCGGCCTCCTTTTATAGCTGCAAGGGCCTCTCTACGTTGGGTGTTCAGAAGCTCTATGCGGGGCGTAGTTTCGGATAAGGCAGATAGATGCTAACGCGAGGTGTAATTGTACGTGGGGTGTCGGATGCTAACATTGGGCGTATGCGAGGGGTTGCATGTCATGCATCCGAGGCAGGTACTAAGGTCAGCGATGGAGGGTCCAGATTGCGCCACGTCATCGACACTCATCAAACTTCGCAAATTCGAGTATCGAATTTAAAAAATCGTATGTTCCTCGTACGAGCTCCGTTTTTGACATTATTTATATCCACTCGAAGGTGGAAACATAATCTACAACTTTCGTTTAGACTCCGTCGGCTAATTTTGACTAGATTGAAAATTTTATATTATTAACGGGCCGCGACAAGATTGGTTCTTTAAATCCTCATAACTTCTTCATACGAAGTCAGATTTGGGCGTTCTTTTTATCGATGTTCTTATTTTAGCCTATTCTACGAATTTCGTTTAGATCGCTAAGGCTAAATCTCGCTCTATCGTAAATTCACTATTTACACTTCCCGATGCCAGGTTGGTTCCATCACGAAACTTCGACAGGCCATAACTTCTTTGTTATAACTCGGATTTCGGCGTTCTTTATATTTACGAAAACCTAGTAACATATACTAAAACTTGGTTAAGGTTATTTGTTCTAATTAATAATTTGTCGAAAAATCATTTTCGACCCCTATTGCCTCTAAGTTGACTAGCCCGAATCTGCGGGCGTTATAGAAATGATTCCATTCTTCAGCAAGTCTCTTATTGGAAGATGTGTGCGCCTAATGTGTCTCAACTTGCCATTGTATATATGTCTTTTTGCTCTAGGAAGAGCAGCCATACTATCATAATGTATGTCAATGGTAGTAACAGGTTGAGGCCACAGAGGAATACCTTCTAGGAAGCTTTTAAGCCATTCAGCTTCTTCAGTAGCTTTGTCTAAAGCAACAAACTCTGCTTCCATTATAGAATGAGTATTCACAATTTGCTTAGATGATTTCCAAGAGATAGCAGCTCCACCAAGAGTGAACACGTATCCAATTGTGGATTTTGCCTCTGAGGTATTGGAAATCCAATTTTCATCACAATACCCTTCAAGAATAGGAGAATATCTCGTGCAATGCAATGCATAATTCATTGTATGCTTTAAATATCTAAGCACTCTCACTAATGCGTACCAGTGATCTTTCCCATGATTATGGGAGTAGTGGCTCAATCTACTCACACTATATTCTATGTACGGTCTTGTATAATTCATAATATACATTAAGCTACCATGAACATGAGTATATTCTAACTGAGCTACACTATCACCTTTATTCTTCTTTAGATGACAAGAAGCATCAAATGGGGTGACAATCGGCTTGTCATCATAGTGTCCAAACTTCTTGAGTATACTTTCAATATAATAGGACTGTGTAAGAGTATAACCGGCTGGTCTTCTTTGAACTCTTACACCAAGGATCACATCTACTACTCCCTAGTCTTCCATGGAGAAGGAAGAGTTTAGCATTTTCTTAGTTTGATTGATCACATCCAAATTGGTACCCATCATAAGCATATCATATACATACAAACATATGATGACTCAAGAATTCTTGTATTGTTTCACATAAACACACTTATCACATACATTTATTCTAAGTCCATTAGAGGGTAATCTGTTGTCAAAATTCTCATGACATTGCTTTGGAGCCTGTTTTAGTCCATAAAGTGATCTAACTAACTTACAGACTTTGTTTTCTTGACCTTTAACTAGAAAACCTTCTGGTTGATTCATATATATCTCTTCATCTAGTTCACCATACAAGAAGGTAGTTTTCACATCCATTTGGTGTATTTCCAAATTCTGAATGGCTGCAATTGCTACTAATGTGCGAATGGATGTAATTCTTGTAACAGGTGAATATGTGTCAAAGAAGTCTCGACCCTCTTTTTAACGATACCCTTTAGCTACTAAACGAGCTTTGTACTTTTCAATGGTACCATCAGGTCTAAACTTCTTCTTGAATATCCATTTGTGCCTAATTGGTTTTTGCCTAGGTGGCAAATCTACCAATTTCCAAGTGTTATTTTGCACAATGGAGTCAATCTCACTTTTGATTTCCTCATTCCAAAATGAGTTTTAGAGGATTCCATAACTTCCTTATATGTTTTTGGTTCTTTATTCACTACATAGATCATGTAATTGGGTCCAAAATCTTTGGCTATTTTGCCCTGTTGGCTTCTTCTACTTTCTAAGTTCTCTTCTTGAAACTTTGAAGAATTCTCTACATTTGATTGTAAACTTTTTTCTGGAATGGTATCATTCAATCCATCATCTAGAGGTCTTTTCCTAGAGCAGGTAACCTCTTTCCCTTTATCCTTAAAACGAAAAATATTTTCAAAGAATTCAGCCTTTACTGATTCCATGATGGTTTGGTTATGGATCTCATCAATATGTGATTTATACTCAAGAAACCTATAAGATACGCTATTCATGGTAGGGCCAAGATAGATGCAATCTATGGTTTTTGGTCCAATTTTAGTCCTCTTTGGAAGAGGTACTTGTACCTTCGCCAAGGAACCCCACGCTTTCATCCTTTTTAAGAGGGTAATCTCCCTTTCCACATATGATAGGGTGATTTGTCACTCTTTTGATGAGGAATTCTATTAAGTATTGAGTTTCCTGCAAGACATGCTTCTCCCCACAAATTATGGGGTGCTCCAGAAGTTATTAACATTGAGTTTATTATGTTTTTCAATGTTATATTCTTCCTTTCAGCAACTCTATTTTGTTGTGGAGTATATGAGTAGTTGTTTGATGAATAATACCATTTAAAGAACAAAATTCAGATAAGTCTTTGGATTCATATTCTCCTCCTCGATCAGACCTTAGAGTTTTGATCTTTTTATCGAGTTGATTTTCAAATTCAGCCTTATGGTTCTTAAAAGAATTCACAGCTTCATCCTTGGTGTTTAACAAATAAATATAACAATACTTGCTACAATCATCAATAAAGGAAATATAATAATTTTTTCCTCCTCTTGTAGGTGTTGCTCTAAAGTCACATAAATCAGAATGCATTAAGCCAAGTATTTCATTAGATTTTTCAACTGATTTATGAGGATGTTGTGAAAATTTTGATTATACACAAACCTCACATTTTATGTTTTTATCTAATGAACATTTTGGTAACATGCCAAGTTTTAGCATTCTTTGAATATGGCAAAAATTGACATGTCCCAATCGAGAGGCTAGTAGTCCCCATTGTTGCATTAGCATTAACATTGGTTACATCATTGTTTGGTGTTTCAACACCATAGTACAAAGGTAATACACTGACTTTGAAGACACCCTCACTAAATTATCTCTTTCCAACATACACCCCACCCTTGGTGAGAACAAACTTATCTGACTCAAATACATGTTTGAAACCTTTTTTACTAAGAATAGGACCAGAAATCAGATTCTTAGTAATTTCAGGAACATGCAAGAGATTACTTAAAACAAGTTCTTTTTGAGAATTCAGCTGTAGCTTCACTTTTCCCTTTCCTTCAACTTTTGTAGTAGAGCCATTCCCCATAAACATTGGTATAGAATCCGAGACTTTCTGGTATGTGGAAAACATGGTTCAGGAGTTGCAAATGTGCCTTGTGGCTCCAGTATCAATCCACCAATCGACACAATTTCTAACCATGTTGGTTTCAATCACAACAACAAACTGATTTGGTGATTCAACCATGTTGGCTTGACCAGAATTTCCTCCACCAGAATTGCCACCATTGTTTCCATGGTTCCCTCCATTATTCCCTCCATTGTTTCCTCCCTTGTTTCCTCCTTAACCCCTCTTGAATCTGCAATCTTTGGCCTTGTGTCCAATTTTTCCACAAGCATAGCATGGACCAGAATTTTTCTTGATAGGGCCATGATTTTTGCCATCTTTGGAAGAGTTTTTGGAGCCTTGCTTCCCTTTCTTGTTGTTGTGATTTGTCCTTGAAGTACTTTCTTCTCCAACAAAGTTTTTAGTTGGTTCCAAGGAATTTTCATCTGCCTTCTCATTCAATTTGTTATCTTCTTCCACAAGAATTCTCAACACAATTTGCTCAAAACTCATGTCATCAGTTAAGTGCTTAAGATATAATTTGAAATTCTTCCAAGAAGGAGAAAGCTTTTCTATGATTGAACCAACAAGAAAGTTAGAGTTTATAGCCATACCTTCAACTTCAAGATCATGTGCAATGACTTGAATCTCCTCCACTTGTTTGAGGACAAATTTGGTATCCACCATCTTGAAATTCATGAACTTTCCAATCAAGAAGTTCTTGGAACATGCCATTTCTTTTTTGTATTTCTTTTCTAGTGATTCCCTTATCTCTCTTGCAGTAGTCATGGTAGAGTATATATCATACAGAAAATCGTCCAGGACATTCAAAATATAATTTATGCAATTATATTCATTTGTGTTCCAAGTTTCCACTACCCTTTGATGTTATGTTATTTGGGCTTCACTGGGTGGTGTTGTTCCTTCTGCAGTGGTTATACCAGTAGGAGGAGAGGGAGAATCATCAGTGAGAACATTGGATACATGAAGAGTTGTAAGATAAAACATTATCTTCTGTTGCCATCTCCAAAAATCCGAGCCTTTGAATTTCTCAGGCTTTTCCACATGTGTTTTGATGATGGATTGTTGATCCATTCTTCCAGTTTTTGATTTATGTCTTAAATTGTTAGGACAGAAGTATACAATCAACAATTCTAATTGAAATAAAACAAATTGAATTCAAATATATATAAAATACAAGAATCAATATAAATAAAACATACTTGTATTATGATTACACAGGAAATATAAACAACAAATTGTACAGATTGAGGCCTATTATGTAGTGTCCTAAGACAGAAATTTCCCTGGTAGGGATTTGTCAAGAGGATACAACAATCAATCTATGAATTGATATTGAATCTAACAAAATTTCTATGTTCCCTTCATCTTCAGGAAGAACGAATTTGAAAGAGAATTTTGTGGTGTAAAAATGATTTACGTAACCCCTCACATATGAATGAAAACAGGTATTTATAGGTATTAGTTATGATAGTTGGAAACTATCAAAACCGAAAATAATTGTCAAAACCTATCGTTCAGTAATTACGAATTTAATAAAAATAAAGAAGAAAAATTAATTTCATAATTAAAAAATATTTAATTAATCAGGAAGACCCCAAGAGCCCCAAGGCCCAAGGCCCATCTTTTGACCTTTAAATATTCTCTTGATATTAGCCTATTTTGAGTCCAATTAGGCTAATCCAACACCACAACCCAAGCCCAATATGCTTAACCCATTACTTGACCCATTTAATTAAATGAGTGGGACAAGACATATAAGGTGGGAGAAGATTTTCTCTTCCACCAATCTGGGACAAGTCCCACATTGTAATTTTGTAAAACAAAGTTCCAACAAGTGATCCCACACTTATGTGATGAAAAGGCTCTCATGATGTATCATTCGTGAAAAGACCGAACTCGATCCTAGTCATTGAATTTACTAAAGGCATACGAAGGGTAAATATTCTACAAAGATCTAAAACATCAAGAGCATCAACATAAAAAAACAAACTAAAAACAAAAATAAAAAATAAAGTCACACTGAAATAACTAAAAATGATATCACAATCACTCGTTTATGTTGCAATGATGCTGCAATTGTTGATTAAATCCTTTACATGGAAGAAGTCTTTGTGAAAACAAAAACTTTTGAGTCCTATCATTAGAAAATAAGTAGAACAAGAGCAACCCAATTAGTCAAGAGTAGCAAGAGTTATGTCATCCATTTAACCACCCTGATATGCCTCACTATACACTCCTTGGGGATCAACTTGGAGAAATTACCAAGTAAAAGAATAAAGAAGTCCACAATTCCCTAATTGTTTGCAATCTAGAAACCATTAAAAAGGTGTAACACCCACTCCTAGTAAACATTTCTTTACAATTTTTAATTGATTACGTTTAGGGTCTAAACCTTGGTCATGACATGGGCACTTGTGTGTCAAAACTGGCCATGCTCCAAGAAATCTGCCTTCCCCCTTAAGTTTCATGATGTGACCATGTGTGGGCCACGATATGACAATTGTCGTAGGCTAAACCTTAATTTCTGGGATTGTCACACTCATCCTCGATCACTTCCCAACACCATCCTTCGTGCCCTAATCGACCATATTTTTTATTATGAGCTCCATTTTGGATGTTTTGTAGCAAAAAGAAGAAGGTATAGAGCTTTTGTGCATCAAATCAACTTGAAAGCCTCACCATAATCCTTTCTCACACAATTTGGACCCTTGTCAGTTTCCAAGTTTGATGCTTAGTTCTCTTAAGTGCTTAGATTTAAGTTTTTATGAATATTTCCTAATTTTCGATATAATTGGAGGTTTGGGGTTCCATAAAGTTTCCAACATTAAAGAACCACATGGTCCTTTTCTATATAGAAGTGTTAGATATAATGTTCAGTAAAGTTTTGAGTTCTTGCATGAGATTTTGACCCCTATCTTTACATTGTTTTTTCGTAGCCTCTGTTTGGGATGTGCATTGGACATGCATATCCTAAAATCGATGATTTTTATAGTGTTTTAGGATACAGAAGACCTTATGGAATTTTTAGTTTCATAGCTTAGAAGATTAAGAGATTTAGGTGTTAGTTTGTTGAGAGCATTCCTCAGGATGTGACACTTTGGTTGTCACGATATGAAGACAGTTCAACCTACAATTAATTTTCTTTATTATGCCACAACATTAGCAATGGATGGTTACAATGTGGCGACTAAATGAGTGACTTTTGGAGTGATGACCTTGGCTATTGGTCATTGAGTTTGAATAAGTTTGACTTAGGTCAAATTTAAAGTTTTGGGTTGTAGTTGAGAATTTGTCCATGTTTGATGTATAGGTAAACTATAAAGTTGTTTATTAGATATGTGATTCAATTTTTTTACCTTCTAGACTGTTAGGTGAGTTTCTCACTATTCCAAAAAGTAACCCACTCAAACTATTTGCATCACAAGTAACAAGAATAAAATTGTTAGGACTCGATAGGATGTTGAGTGATTATAAAGACGACCATCAATAGTATTTCGGATCGTTTGGTCTTTACACTATAACTTATGTTGGGTTTTTACTATATAATGACACAATCTTTCTAACATTTAATCTATCGGAATTATCAAAGTTTTATCTATAAACGTGGAATTCTATTCAAATAACAACACTTTAAATCCCATGTAATAACCATAAGTTTAGAATAAAATTTAAGATTCAACTTAAAACAAACAGGAATGAAAACTATTATAGGTAAACATGTCTCCTCTTGCACCAGGGTTACTCCCTTAACCTACAAAACATAAAATCTCTACTACATAAGATAAACATGTCTGGTGAGTTAATCTTTATATTTTTCATATCTTTCTTATCGTATTCTTTCTTATACACTATAATGCAGTCTGACAACATTAATTGAATACAATCTTATTGTCCTCATTCATCCATCTCTTTTATATTTTCTCATTTTTACATACTCTATCACCTATCCTTTTTTCACATTCTCTAATATATTCTTCATCTCATTTTTTTTTCAATTTTTCTCTATTCTATTTGTTGGATATTATTCCTTTTACATATCAGCTCAGATACCGATTTGTTGGAAATATAACAATCTGATCACCACAACAAAAGGCTCGGTTACCAGTTACTGTGTGACAGATATATCAGTTTAATATATAAGATATATATATATATATATATATATATATATATATATATATATATATATATATATAAAGAATAATAATTGCGGAATAAGTATAAATATGAAAGTTATAAATGACTGAAAGCTATGATAATATAAATGACCGTATTTAAATGACGTAAAGCTATAAATAATATAAATGACTGTATTTAAATGACGTAAAGCTATAAATAATATAAATGGCTGTATTTAAGTGACTATATTTAAATGACATAAAGGTATAATAAAGTATATAAATATATAAATATATATCAAGTAGGTTCGTCAATAAATTGACTGAACTGGACTTATGGAGCGACTGGTCGATATTTGTTCTTTGAATGGACTGGTCGATATTGTGACTCTTGGAGCGACTGGTCGATATTTGTTCAAAGATCAATCCGGCATTGGATAAGTAACAAAAAGCTCATTTAAAGCTCGATTTTATGTAAAACAAGTGTTTACAAAAGGGTACAAAATACATGGGTTTATGTATTTGTAGTTGAAGTATTTTTGGGTAAAAACATGCACACGGGTCGTGTAAGATAAGGCACAAGTGACACGGGTCGTGTAGGAGGGTTTTGGAGGGTTTTCTTGAAGAATGATGCTGACACGGTGCGTGTTGATTTAGCCTTGCTGAACACGGGGCGTGTTCATGATGCTGATGCTGACACGGGGCGTGTTGATTTAGCCTTGCTGAACACGGGGCGTGTTGAGGTTCAGAAGTATGAAGAAGGCAATCAGAGGGCAACACGGGGCGTGTTGATTTTGCCTTGGTTTTTAACACGGGGCGTGTTCATGTCAGAGTCAATTTCAGGATTTTTGTGATTTGAAGGTAAGTTTTGTTTGTGATGTTTTGGCTAGGGTAATGGTGTTATGGTGTTTTGAGGATGTTTTCAAGGTTGTTTAGAGGTTGGAAGGAGGTTTATATAAGGTGGTAAAGGTGGTGAAATTTCTCATGAAGATGATGATGAATAGTGATCGGTTTTGTGGTTAATCTTGATGCAGAAGGTTTTAGGTTGTTTCATGGTTGTGTTTGGGTGTTTTGATGTAAGGAAAGTATTTGGTGGTGTATGATGTGATGATCAAAGGTGGTGAAGATGAAAAACCTTTAGTTTCAATGAAGAAGATGAAGATGGTTGATGGTGTTCTTCATTTAGCTTCTTGTTTGATCTTGGTGTTCTTCACTTGGCTTCTTGTTTGATCTTGGTGTTCTTCATTTAGCTCCAGGGATTTGTCATTGTTCTTGAGGAGGATGAAGATTTGTGATGTTCTTGGGAGAGTTTGTAGTTTGTAGAAGTGTTACAATATTACAAATGAACACACACACTCACACTACATACTCACGTATACATATATGCATTGAAACAAATATCTTCATCTAGTGTACTTGAGTGTAATTTGAAGAGTATGGCTGGTCATGCAAGTTGATGTAGAGTAGGAGGCAAAAAATGTGGGTCTTCATTTGGCTTCTCATTTCCTTGACTTTGCTGACCATTTCTCCTTTGTTTGACTATTCAACATATATACAATATATATAATACATATATACATATATAATACATACATATGTATATAATACATATATATATATATATATATATATATTGTTGAAAATGTTTAGTCACACATATGTGTTTTCGTCATTCGCGTGTTTTCGTATTTTCCGTTTTATCACGCATTCATGCAACCTGAAATAACTGATAATATTTGTTAGATTGTATAAAAACAGTTCATCTTATTTCAGTTATGGTCACATACAAGGTTACATAAGAACATTTTTCAACAATTTCCCCTTATGTGATCATTGCTGAAATAAGGACATGTATGATATAATCATATTGACAGTTTAACTTTTGAAGATTCGAGATAAAAGATTTGTCAATAGATAAGATATATATAAAACCATAGCAATTGATTTGAAAGGTTGTGACTTGGTTTAACATATCTTATGTAAAAGATTTTCAGAAATTTGTTTCCGAATCAAAGTCGCGGGTTCGGTTATCAAAGGGTAGCCATATATGTATCTAAAGAAATTTCTTAAGATTTTATAGCATTATAAATGACGACAAGTGGTTTAACAGGTCGATTCAGATGAACGCTCATAGGTATAGCTCACACTTCACTTGGGTGTTTGGTTGTTCTGGCAGCAGAACAAGTTAATGATCACTAAAAACGAGTGATATCTCTCTCTGATGACTCACACTCACATTGGAGGTGTTCAACTATGCTTTTCCCGAAAGGTCACTTAGTCTTATTATTAGATAATCAATCACATAAGACTGGTTTTGGCATTACTCAGCGGGTTTCTTCATTCATGCCATTTAAGTTCACTCTCTCTCCGTCGGGAAATACATATAGAGGGGTTTAGCAATTTTCATAGTGCAGTTTGCAACTAAGAATCTTCAGTGATGAAGGCTACAGTATCCCGGGAAATCCATTGTTGTTGCAGCTTTTTCTTTGATGGTATCCTTTTTGTTGATCAATATCTTTTTGTTGTAAAAGGATATTTTGTTTTAGCATCGAGAATTTGCTACATTTGAGAAAATTGGGATTTTTGAGAGTATCTATCTTGCGGGATTAAGATATCCCTTTTTGTGAAAAAATGGTTAAAAACAGATCACGAGATCTTTTGATGTTTGCTTTGAAATAACCATTTGGTTGAACTTTGTTTGAAAATACCAAATGTAGAGTTTTTTTTTTTTTTTTTTTTTTTTTTGGTATTTCTTCGGTGAATGATTTGGCCTTTTTCTTTTGATTCTTCTTTATCTTGTTTCGTCTTTTCTTGTTGATGGATCACGGGATCTCAAGACATCATTTTTGGTTGGCTTATATCTAGGTAGGGATTAGTGGCATAAAAGACAGTTTGTCTAGTATGTAAGAAATGAATGTATCGTCCCTGGTCATTTTGATATCTAAGCAAAAATGAGACCGTGACAAGGTATAATCGGATATACCTTATAAGCAATAGTGACACACCTAAGCTCACAAGAAATGAATTCCACAATGATTCAGATTGATGAGGCACAAATTCTCACATGGGTTTTTGTTTTCATCTGAACCTCCTAACCTTATGTCCCTTTTTAAAATCATCAATAATGAAATAAAATTGAAGGAAATAAAGTTATGTACATTATGAAAAGTAGGAGATTTGAACCTTCACTCCAATTGAGAATCAATATGACTTAAAATCTTCATCGAGCATAAGCATCTGAAAATTAAGTCAAAAGACGATTAATCACAAGGTTCTATAAAAGCTTATTATGGCAAGTCTTTTATTATATTTTTGAAGATTTGTTTTTCTGAATGTTTTTGGAAATATTGGTTATTTCAATGTTTTTGGTTTTTTTTTTGAAAAGAAAGCAGTTTTCAAATATTTTTGAATTTTCTTTTTGAGTGAAAGTAAACACACTTTTGTACAAACAAAAAGTAAAAGTTTAAGGATGGATGTTATCTGGATTTAACATTCCTAGACGGCCTAGGAAGTATTGAAACTTCGTTTCATCGAGAGCCTTAGTGAAGACATCGGCAATTTGATCTTCGGAGTTGATGAAGTGTAGTTCGATATGACCCTTTTGAATGTTGTGTTTGATAAAGTGATATCGAATGTCGATGTGCTTTGTCATGGAATGGTGAACGGGATTGTGAGAAATGGCAATTGCACTAGTTGAGTCACAAAATATGGGAATTTGTGAGATTTTGAAGCCATAGTCACGCAATTGAGTTTGCATCCATATGACTTGTGAACAACAGTTGGCGGCAGCGACATATTCAGCTTCTGCTGTTGATGTGGACACACACGTCTGTTTCTTTGAAGTCCAACTCACTAGTCTACCTCCTAGGAATTGACAGCTACCAGATGTACTCTTCCTATCTAGCTTGCATCCTCCGTAGTCTAAATCAGTGAAAGCGTTCAGCTGAAAATCGGATTTAGTTGGATACCAAAGTCCAAGTTTGGGAGTGCCTTTAAGGTATTTGAAGATGCGTTTCACAGCAACTACATGGGATTCCATAGGATTTGCTTGGTATCTAGCACAAACACATGTAGAAAACATGATGTCAGGTCTGCTGGCAATGAGATACAAGAGTGATCCGATCATTCCATGATATCTTTTCTGGTCAACGGGTTTGCCATTTAAGTCTGCATCAATTTTGTATCCAAAAGCCATTGGGGTTTTTGCGGTATTGGATTTTTCCATTGAAAAACGAGTGAGTAGGTTTTTGACATAATTCTCTTGGTTGATGAAAATGCCATCAGTTGACTGTTTGATTTGAAGTCCGAGAAAAGTAGTCATCTCCCCAATCATGCTCATTTCAAATTTGCTCTTCATTAGATCTGCAAACTTAACACTTAAAGATTCATCAGTAGAACCGAAATAATGTCATCAACATATATTTGTACGATTAACAGATGTTTATTAAAGATTTTACGAAAGAGGGTTTGATCAATTGAACCTCTTTTAAAACCTGATTCTTCGAGAAAGGTTGACAACGTGGCATACCAAGCTCGAGGTGCTTGTTTCACGCCGTAGACAGCTTTCTGCAATTTAAAGCTGTGATATGGAAATTTGGGATCTTCGAAACCTGGTGGTTGTTGGATGTATACTTCACGAACTGTCTCTCCATGTAGGAATGCACATTTAACATCCATTTGGAATACTTTGAAATTCTTATGTGCAGCATATGCAAGAAAGATGCGAATTGCTTCAATTCGGGCAACTGGAGCATATGTTTCATCGTAGTCGATTCCCTCTTGTTGTGAATATCCTTTGACTACAAGACGTGCCTTGTTTCGACAAATGATTCCTTGATCGTCAGTCTTGTTTTCTATATACCCATCTTGAACCTATAACAGTAACATCGGGTGGAGTAGGAACAAGATTCCATACGTCGTTTCAAATTCTACTAGCTCTTCTTGCATAGCTTTTACCCAATCTGGATCTTTTATAGCAGAATGTATGGTTTTGGGTTCGGTCGTGGATAAGAAGGCTCCAAATAAACATTCATTTGTGGATGCGCCTCTAGTTTGAATGCCTATGTTGGGATCTCCGATGATTTGGTCTGTTGGATGATTTCTGGTCCACTTTATTAAGCGATTTTCTTCCGCTATAATAATTGGAGTTTCAGTATCCCATTGTTCTTCTCCGGGCGTTTCATCTTGGAATAGGTTTGAAGGTTCCCCCATAAATGATGCATCGGGATTGTTTTGGCTATTTGGGGATGGGGTGTTTAAAGGAGGATTTGGTGTTTGTTCCAAAGAGGAAGTATGTGTTGGTGGTTCCCCCTCGAATTGATTTGCATCATTTTGGTTTGTTTGTGGAATTACTTCACTGGGTGTTCCTGTAGGGTCAATTAAAGTAGTTAGAAGTTCAGAATTGTAAGCGGTTTTTGGTTGTTCAAAAAGCAAATCAAGATCGATTTCAATGTCTATGTCAGGAGAAGGTGTTTGTTGAATTGGATTTTGAAAAATATTTTCAATCATTTTTGAACCAAAATGTTCACGATCCAATTTCCTAACATAAAATTCATCGAAATGAACATCGGTACTTTCTTCAATTACTCTAGTACGTTTATTCAGTACTCGATAAGCAGCTGAAGAAAAAGAGTAACCAAGGAAAATTCCTTCGTCCGACCTTGATTCAAATTTTGAAAGGTGATCTTTATTATTCTTTACGAAGCATCGACAACCGAAAATATGGAAAAATTTGATGTTTGGTTTTCGGTTGTTAATGACTTCATATGGTGTTTTATGAAGATGTTTATGGATTAAGGAACGATTTTGAGTATAGCAAGTTGTGGCTATTGCTTCTGCCCAGAAGTATTGTGGCAGATCAGCGAAGATAAGCATTGATCTTGCAGCTTCACATAGAGTTCGGTTCCTTCTTTCGACAACACCGTTATGTTGTGGAGTGTATGGGGCTGAGAAGTTGTGTTCAATTCCATTGTCTTTGAGAAATGAATCTAGAGTATTGTTTTTGAACTCTAAACCATTATCACTTCGGATTCTTCGAACAGGTCGTTTCAACTTCAGCTCGATTTGTTTGATGAAGTTGATCATCTCTTCAGGTGCTTCTGATTTTAGTCTTAAGAAAAAGACCCAAGTAAAGCGCGAGAAACCATCAACGACAACAAGAATGTACTTCTTCCCTTGTATGGTTTGGGTTTTGGCAGGGCCACAAAGGTCTATGTGCAACAACTCTAGTGGTTCGGATACACTAGATTCTGAGATGCTTTTGTGAGTGGATTTGGAAAGTTTTCCTCTTTCACATGCAGCACAAAGAGTTTTGTTATCAAGCTTCAGAAGTGGTAGCCCTCGAACAAGATCATCGCCGATTAATTTGTTGATGTACCCAAAGTTTAGATGGGAAAGGCGGCGGTGCCATAACCAACTAATATCTGCTGGCGCTTTAGATAATAAACAGATATCGGGTTTACCATAGATAAGATCCATGTCAAGTGGATACATATTTCCGGCACGGTCAGAATCAACTATAACATCTTTGGTTTTGGCGTCCATGATCAAGCTTCGTTGTTTGGTGAAATGAACTTCAAGATTGTTATCACACAGTTGAGAAACACTGATGAGGTTGTGTTTCAGGTCATCGACGAAGGCAACTTTCTTTATGGTAAAATTACCATTTGTTATGTTTCCATAACCTTTGATTTTTGCTTTCATGTTGTTGCCGAAGGTAACATCTTGATTGGTTTGTATAGGTTTGAAGTCACGTAAGTAGTTCTGGTTTCCTGTCATATGCTTGGAGCAGCCACTATCAATATACCATGTATCATCATTGGGTTCTCCAGCATTAAGTACCTACAATCAGACAAGAAGTTTAGGTACCCAAATCTGAATGGGTCCTGGTTTGTCAGTTGTTATTTTGGGTGCTTTTCTTAATGAATTTCTTTTATCATTTGACTTCACATTATTGTAATGGTTTGGTTTATAACGATGGAATGGTTGAGGTTTGATTTGATCTATCAATTTTACCCAAAATGCGATTTGTTTTTGAAAACCTGTGGGTTGATAAGATCTGTGATTTGGTGAAAGATATCCTAGATGTGAAGGTTTGTTTGAAAAGTTTTCTTCATATCTGGGATGTGATGGGCGATTTTGAAAAGCTTTTTGATGATGATGGTTTGAAACTTTCTGATGTGATGGTTTTTGAAAGTTCCTTGAATGATTAAAAGTAATATCTTGAAAGCGGTTTTCAAAAGGTTTTTGAAAAGATTTTGGTTTTTGTTTGGAAACCTGTTTATGAGGTATGACGTATGGTTTAACTGGTTTCTTTGGTTGTTTTTCAAAAATGTTTGGCTTGATTAGTGGGGTTTTGGTGACTTGAATGGATTTTTTGCTTGTTTGTTGTTTCTTGGAGTATTTTTGTCCCAGACTAGTTTTTCCAACAATTGATGAAGTCATTGTAGGAAAAGCAGTTGGTATAGAAGTACTACCATCCTCATAAGAGGAATTTTCTCCATTCAAAAAGTTTTTGAGTTTAGTGGTTCCATCGGTATGTTTGATTTGGTGAGTTAAAGAACTTGCAGAGTCTGTTTCAGAATTTACAACTCTTTTGAAAGACTTTTTGGAAACACTGAAAGCAGTATCATCTGGACTACAGTTGATAACTGTTTCTTCATCTGAATCTTCCTCATTAACAGATGTGAAAAGATTAGGTAGAGTAGATTCAGAGTTTTCACAATTCGTCATGTTTTCCTATTTTGCGTGTTCAATTTCAAAGGATTCTCTTCCAATTCCTGGTCTATAATTCGTATCAATTTTTCCAGTTCCCAAGGTGTTTGCCTTGGTGAAAATATCATCACTTAGCTTTCTGGCAACTTTGATAGAATCCATATTCCATATCAGTCTTTTATTCTCAGTTTCAAGAGAATTGATTTGTTTTAAAGAATCAGTCAGCTTTTCATTTAAAACATTGTATTTGTCAGTTGATTCTTGAAAGTCTTGTTTCAACTGAAGGATTTCCATTTCTAAAACATCTTTTATTTCAGAAGAAATGACTGACTGATTTTTTAGTTCCAAATCCCTTTTCTGAATTAGGTTCTGATTTAATTGTTCCAAGACGTGATTATAATCTTCTGATTTTCTTTCAACGTCTCTTTCCAATTTGCTTTTCGTTCTTGTTGATTCTCCAAATTTGAGTTGCAAGGTTTGTAACTCAGATTTGCAAATATCATAATTGACCATTGTGTCGTGATATGTTTTGAGAGCAACTTCCAGACTAGTCTCAATTTTGGTTATGTGGGATTCAAAAATTGTTTTGGAAAAACCAAGTTCAGTGATCATAGACCATACCTGTTCTATGACGTTTAGAGCTCTTGAAGGTATTTCAACACCAACTACGAAGCAGAAGTTTGATTGTGTTGGTTCGTGTTCAGCTTCGTCATCAGAAGTTGGCCAGTATTCCACACTTGGTTCATGGATTGCCATCAATGCTCTTTGCTTTTCTTGGTTTTCCAGTTTCTTCAATTCATCGGCTCTTTGAGCATAGTATGCTGAGTCTTTGATTTTGGTTTTGTTTTTGGCTCGACATTCTCTGGCATATTGATTTGTTCCTTTGAAGTTGTGACAAATGATCACTTCTTCATCACTATCATCCTTTTGACTTTTAATCGGAAGTCTTTCAGGTGTTTGACTTTGGGTTTGTTGGGAAGGTTGAGAATGGTTTTGTTGGAATCCAAAATTTTGGTTGTTTTGAAAACCATTGTTTTGATTGTTGTAACCTTGATTTTGGAAACCTCTGTTTTGATTTTGAAAACTGTTGTTTGGATTGTGATTATGACCTGAGTTGGGATCGTTTTGAAATCCCTGGTTTTGAAAACCTTGGTTTGAGTTATTTTGGAAAGAAGGTCTTTGAGAATTTTGTCCAAAGTAAGGTCTAGGTTGAAAACCTGAGTTGTTTAGACCAAAAGATGGTCTTGGTTGAAAACTTGAGTTATTTTGTCCAAAAGATGGTCTTGGTTGAAAATTTGGTCTAAAATTTGATTGACCATGATTTGGGATATATCTCTGGAGATTTGTGTTTGCAACCAACGCACACAGTTGTTGATAATCTGCTTCATCATTCGAATCATACTGGAAGGCTTGGTTTTGAAAAGATGTAGTCTGATTAAAATGATTAAAGTTTTGATCATTGAAAAGTGTTTGGTTTTGAGAAGTTGTGGACACAAGTGCAAGTGGTCCTCCAAAAGCTGCAGTGGTTGGTGGCTCAATCGAGGATTCATACGATTGAAGTTCTCCATACAAGTTGTACAAAGTTTCAGTATGAATTGCTGGATTTCCCTGAATAATGAGTTTAACCATTTTCCAGCTTTCGAAAAGATTGTTTAAAAACTTGAGATTTATCTCGTGTTGTGTCTTTTTGTTACCCAAATTGTTCATTTTAACCATAATCAAATTGAACCTATCATGAGCATCATGGATGGTTTCTGATGAAAGCATTTTGAAATTATCGAATTCATTCAAAACAGATGTTCTTTTGTTTCCGATAATTCTTTTATTTCCACAAAAACGATTTTTCAAATTCTCCCAAATTTGATTTGCGGTTAACAGTATAATGTCATCCATTTGACTTAGAATATTGTGAGGTATTCCAGAAACAAGTTCCTTTTTGGCTTGGAGTTCCAACTTTTTTGTAATTTCAACTTGAGTGGCTTGGTTTGTAGCAAGAGTAGCCATATTTTCTGGAGTAACATATGTTCCTTCTACACACTTCCAGACATCTTCATTTATAACATTAAGATGAAGATTCATACGGCCAACCCACGAATTATACTCTTCAGGAATAAGTATGGGTGCCCGTGAACCAGATCCTAAGCTATTTGCAATGGAGACAGAGTTCATGTTGGAGTAATTTGCCAAAGACATTTTTTTTGAAAGGATTTTGAACAAGTGATATTAAAATGAAATTTTTAAAGAAAAGCTTATGGAAGGTTTATAAACGCTATAACCAAAAGTTTTTCGACAAAAATTTCAAGGTAAATCACACAAGTTCTGATACCAATTGTTGGATATTATTCCTTTTATATATCAGCTCAGATACC